>NW_012145412.1:1194752-1206464 GCF_000956105.1 Propithecus coquereli
GGGCGTCTCAGCTCCCTGCCTCTTGGGTGCTCTCATGACTGGCTGGTGGGTAGCCAGCTGATTCCACAAAGCCAGCAATACCTCATTAGGCTGTTTATCTATTTTCTCTTTATCTACTCCTGCTAGTAGGAGGTGGAGCCACATCTGGGTTCGAGACACCTTCTGCGCCCCTTGCACTGCCTTCTTCTGCAGGGGGCCCTGAGCTCGTGGGCCCTTCTTGGGTCCTCATAGCACACATGCTCATCCCTTCCCCACTTTCCGCTCTTCAGCATCTCCCAGAGCCGCCATGGCAATGGCGACCTCATGTGTCCGCTTCCCCACATAGGGAGTGAGCACAGCTGCCAGCGAGCCAAACTAACCGGGGGAGCTGTGGCTAAGGTTAGGTGGCGCCCGCCAGTTATCTACTGTAAAAATGGCTTGGCGCATTCCCAACTCCCGAAGAATCTGAATTAAATCTGTGTATAAAGTCCACTTACTCACAGCTTCAGGTAGTTCTCCGGCGTCATCCCATACTGTGCGGGCAGCAGCCATAAGCCATTCAAGCAAGGAGAGGTTGCCCTCGCCATGGCGACCACTTGTCTGTAGCCTCTGCCTCAGGGAAGGACGTAGAGTTCTGGAGGCCAATTGCTCCATCTCCCTTGGGGAGCACAGGACGCTGTCTGACCCTTCATCCCATAAACACAACAACCAGGCAGGCACACTCTCCCCAGGACGCTGCCTGCACTGTTTTCCCAGCTCCTGCAGCTCCGCGGGGGTGTAGGCACAGTAAGAAATATGCTCCATTACTGTAGACGCCCCTGCGCCAAACTCCGGGCCCCACGGGCTGCGCATGCTCCATTTTCTGTTTTACGACTGACCGTATACCTGGCAGGCTCTTAGCAGATGGGGTTAGCCCCCTCCCATGTGGGGCCCACCCTCAGTCTCCTGCATACTTGCAGTTTTGTCAGCACTCAAGGTCAGACCGCTGGTTAACTCTTTCTCCAACTCCTGCAGGC
The DNA here is from genome assembly GCF_000956105.1 of Propithecus coquereli. NCBI lineage: Eukaryota > Metazoa > Chordata > Mammalia > Primates > Indriidae > Propithecus > Propithecus coquereli. Next base: position 1,195,748 of record NW_012145412.1, read on the forward strand.
GAGCTTCTAATTTTCTTCTGTCTCTTGTAACTCCCTTACCTGGGCTTCTGGCCGCAGGGCATCCCTGCGCTGCTCCCTGAGAGCTGTAAGGAAGAGCCAGCCCACCCCACCAGCCGCTGCTCACTCCCTAGGCTGCAGCGACTCCTCCAAGGCCTTTTCCAGGTTGGCAGGTATAGATTTCTCCTGCTTCCACCCCGTGGCAGGGGCCCACGACATGAGAACGGCTGCCACAAGCCCATAGGAGGCCACGCGTCTTCCCCTCCTGGGGTGGAGGGGACACTTACCCCTCTGGATCCTGCCGACTACGCCAAGAGTGAGGAAAATGCTCTGTGACTAGCTCGTGCTCCAGCGCAGGCTTTGGGAATTGGAAGAAAAGGCGAGTGGCAGCAGGCTGGTGAGTGGCAAAAAGCATGGCTGAGAACATGGCGAGTGTTTATATATAGCTCCGAACAATAGTGGCAATATTGCCATTGGGAAAGCTTGGTCACATGGGTTCACACAGGAGATAACACCTTGGTTACATGAGGATGCTGACTCATGCCTCCCTGGAAGGCCAGCTAGCCAGGGGAGCCGGGCGGGAAGAAACACTTTGGCAGTCATCTTAGTTTGGCCTTAGAAACCTGTTGCCTATACAAATGCAATTTCCCTTATACCAGGTAAAATAAAGGACTCCCAGTTAAATTTTAGTTTCAGATAACACTGTGTTTTAAATACAAATATCCCAAATGTTACATGGGATATAGTCATATATAAATTCAAACTTGACTGGGAATCCTGTACTATTATTTGATAAATCTGGCAACCTTAGACTTAACTACATGTAGTTTCCTCATCAGCAAAATAGGAAAATAATACTGGCTTCCCAGGGTTGTTTGGTATTTAAAGTCCATGGTACAAAATTTTTTAGGTCTATACTCAAATGCCACCTTCTCCTTGAGGTCACCTGTGGCTAACTTGCCTGAAATTCTAACAGTCTTCCCATGACCTCATATCCCCTTTCCTACTTTTTTTTCCCATTTGTCTTTAATCCTTTCACTATCCAAAATACCATACATTTTATTGTGTTATTTTGTATATTATTTATCTACCCCAACTAAAGCACAGTTCTGTGAGGGCAGGAACTTCTATAGGTTTTGTTTATTATTGTATCTCAAGTGCCCCCAAAGTGCCTAGCACATAAATAAATAGTTGTTGTTTGAATGAATGAATGAACCAGTCAATTCATGTTTACAATGCTGCTATAACCTTTTTATGCCACACAACAGAAAACATAAAGTCCTAGTTCAATGAATGTATTGGTTCTGTGAATCACTGAAGGTTTGTGGGCAGCAAAGCAATGAGCTAATAGTGATAGTGTAGGTAGATCTCTCTGATAGCCCAGGCACAAACCAGAATGGCAGGTTAGGGAGGTGAAGGGATATGGATATGAAGTAGGAAATGTAGAAGAATTGAAATTATCATGGGCAAGCCAGGTGTGGTGGGGCATGCCTACAGTCCCAGCTATTCAGAGGCTGAGGTCAGAGGATCTCTTCAGGCCAGGAGGCTGCAGTGAGCTATGATCATGCCACTGTACTCCAGCCTGGGTGACAGAGCGAGACCCTGTCTCTAAAAAAGTTTTTAAAATTAAAAAAAAATCACCATGGACAAAACCAGCTGCAATTTTAGACATGGTCAATCAATCATATGGCTTCTGTGTTCTCAATGGTGAAAGCAAGCCCTCAGGGTTGAGATTAAAGTACACAAACCATTTTTCAATTGAAGAAACTGGGGCTAAGACTGAAGTAAAAGATTTGACCAAGTTCACAACCGAAGCAGTTTCCAAGTCCACCTTTCTTTCTACTACAGCACAACTGCGTAAGCCCTACATGGAGCTCTGAAACAAATTTTTCCTTATCCTTGGTGGATTCACAACCCTACAGTTTATAGAGTCTTTATCCATAAAATGGGATAATGCCACAATCTGCCTCCTAGGGGCCATTAGAGAGATTTATAGGTCAGGTTTGCCAAGTACTTTGGGGATGGAGAACACGATTGTGCTTAGTCACAAGTTATTCATTTTGCATAACTTAACACCTGAAATCCTCAGGTTCCAGTAATTTATTTTATGCTTGCTTGACCTATGAGCATTGAGTTCAGTCCTTTCTCCCTGTATCCTGGGAAATGCATGTTTCATTCAGAAATTCAGAATTATATATACCTGAAACTTAGCTTTCTGAGTCCCTCAATGAATTGAGTCATTGTTGTGTATACATGATTATATATATTTGTATATTCAACATACAGTAATATTTTGGGGTTCTTAATTTGATTCATAACTGCAGGAAGTTTTATAAATGTCTTTGTCACTTGTTTGGAATGAATAGCCTCCTTGGGACCATGCCTTTTGCTGAGATTTCCCACTGACTGTGTTGTTTGCACTTAGTACTGACCACCTTAAAGTGTTCAATGTCTAATCACAATGAAATTTCTTTCATACATGCAGCTACCACAAAATATACTATACATAGTTTCATGAAGAGTCAGAAAGAGAATGAGAGGTTGAGACCGTGTGGTTGGGCAATTTTGACAGCAAGGCCACATCTGCAAACCTATGAATGATACAATTAAATGAGAGATAAGAAATTCCATTCCAGGTTCATTTGCCAGAATAATTTTCTCATTTTCTTCCTTGTTCTCTTCCTCTTCTTCATTCTCTTTCTGTTTCTTTTCTTTTTCTTTTTCTTTCAATACACGGAAATTTAACCTCTTCTTTGGAGAGGAAAAAGTGTCATATCTGCCTTGAATACAGATATTCCTATCTACCTGAAAATAAACATCAGAGAACTTAACCTTTTATACATCATAATCTATTCAGTAAATCCGTTGCTAGGGAGTTACGCAGTGTAGACTCTATTGTAAGGAAGGGAATGTATTTACCCTGAATATATTTTATATGCACCAGATAAACAGCATTGGTAGATAGAATATTAGTAAATAACATTTATATGGGGTTGACTTTGTTAGGCAATGCCTTAAGCACTTTAATTCATTAAATCATTTATTCTTCACAACCACCCTAAATGGTAGAAACTTATCATTGCTTCCATTTCACATATAAGAAAACTATGGCACAGGGCAATTAAATAACTTGTGCAAAGTTGCATATCTAGGAAGAGGTCGAGCTGAGGTTTGAAGTCAGGCAATCTGACTCCCAAGTTGCTGCTCTCCTTCACCGTGCTGTACCACGTATGCCATAAACAGATACTGGCAAATAAATTCCTTATTGTGCTACCAAAGGTCAGTCCAAAAGTCATCATGGTACCTTTTGGAGAGATGATCTTTATTTCCAGTGACTATCGCCAGCTGAGATTCTGAGTTTCGTGTAGCAACTCACTGGCTTAGTCACTTCTAAGTTTCTGTCTAAAGATAATAAACTACAAATGAAATTAAACAAATCTATTTGGTTTGGGTTTTTAAATTTGTTTTTTACAGTACAGCAGTGGAAATAATTTTGCTTAGTTCAGACAATCCACTAAGCATCTTCATAAGAGTGTGAGATAGACTTGTCATAAAAGATTTCAAAGTACAAAAAATAAAGCTTAATTAATTTGCCCAAAGTCACACACCAAATAAAAGTCAAAACTGGGATTCAAAACCATGTCTTTCAGGCTCAAAGCTCATGTAACTTATAGTATATGATGCTAACAGGCAACTATGAAGAGATACATACATGTCTATGGCCATGAGTATATATTTATACAATAGAAACTAAAACATAGGACAAAATTTAAAAGAATATAATACCAAGGTTTATGTAACTTAAATGTGGGCAGTCTCTAGGTCTATTTCACTACTACATCATCACTGCACATCAGTGTTTTTCCTCTTTCATTGTTTTTTTTCACAAGTGTTTCAGCTTTGAAGTTGTAAGACAATGACACATGAAGGCTGGCCACTTTGCCTTGCCCCACGTGTTTCATGTATAAAAATCTTTATGTTTTGTAACTACTTTCATAGGACTTCTGTGTTCCTGTGACTTACATTTACAGGAACTTGTCAGGACTGAAGGAAGTGAGCCAACTTGCAACTACTGCTTGGCTATATTATACCATGAATCCTGTTTAGTTTATGGTTACTTTTGAAGAGAATACAAATGAAAAGTCATAAAATATAATCATTCCAATATCTCCTCTAGACTAGTCTCTATTTAAACTGGGGTATCTCTTAAAATTATCCTAGTGGATTTTGCATTTTCTTTTAAGTTTTCTTAAATTTATACTCATGTTTTGTCATGATAATCAATGATTAGTTTATGTCTGCTAGAGACTACCTCATTTTATTTGGTCGTTCGTATTTTTCTCTAAAAGCCCTTTTAAAGGGGGCTGCACCTCTTTTCTACTAAATATTTAAAAGGACAGCAGGTGAGAATATTTTAGTGGATTATATAGCTATTTTTTTTCTATCCACTGAGGGCATCTAATATTTATTCTTTAAATATTCATGCTCCTTTTTCTTCCCTCCCACCCCCCAGGGTATAATAGGTAGCAAAATTAGTCTGGAGATTCTTGGGTTCACCATCTTCAGAAACTTTATTATTGATAGTCCAGTTTTCTTGGAATGTATTATACTGAAAGGATAATGGAGTTTCACCACTGTGCTTTATTATATCAAATGAAAGCATATTTGATAATAAAATACTGAATGCCAGTATCTATATCTGAGCCTTTGGAGACCTCCCTGCTGGCCTGGAATACTGATGGCAAAGTTTCCTTCTCATGTGCTTACTCTGATTTATTGGCCATATCTCATTGAAGCACACATTGAGAGTAATTCTATGGCCATCTCTGAGCTCAGTAGGAGTTCCAAGACCAATTAGGAAAGCCTGCCATGATTAGAAAATGGGGGCGGGGATGACACCTAGGCCAGATAGTTTCCTATTCAGGTCTAAAACTTTCTATACAGTGATTTTCTGTCAATTTACTTCTAAGGATAACCTGAAAAACCCTATCCTGTCATAACATCTATCCATGTTCAACAAGAGTTTTATTATTTAAGAGTTCTTACTAATGTCTAACCTGCATAGATTTAGTGTAATTTAGAGCTATTTCTTCTTGTCCAGCCCTATTCAGAAGTAGATTTGCTATACAATAACGCTTCTTGTACGTGAAGGCTGTTATTAAAGAATGGTCCCGGGGAATGTCCAGGGAAGGATGGAGGCTGCAAATTGGGACATCTGCAATTGGGATGTTCATTGTGTTTTATCTCCAGGCTGAGAGGCCCTTCTGTTTTCAGGAAAAACAGGCATTCCTGTTTCATCACAGCAGGAACAAGAGGAGCTTTCTGAACAGAATACAGGAGTACAATAGCCCTGACTTGCACAATGCAGACTCATAATGGAAAACAAATTTGACCCATTTTATAACAAAAAACCCTACTCCCCTTGGTGTTTCCGTGGTCCCATTAGCTGTCTCTGGGCTCACAGAAATTAACTACACCTCATTGCCCGATTATTCTTCACTCTCTTTCATCAAGGCCTGCTTGGAGTGGTGAGAGTTGACAAAAACCTTATCATCAATTGGACCCAGTTTATGTAGATGGGCAGAGAGATATGAAAAAGTATACTTAAGGAGTTTGCCAGAAGATAATTAGTGTACTATTTTAGCCTGACGAAATGAAATATAATAGAAGGAGTAGAAAAGTACTTGATTTTCATCCAGTTAAATACTCTTTAAATCATATCCAAGGTGGGGGGTCTGGAAGAAAAATAGTGTTTAAATCTGTATGATAGATGTTTTAGCTTAAAATGTAAGAGAACTCAGATTTATTAATTGCCTGCCCCGTGTCAGACACTGCCACATATTTTCTGTACATTATTGTTGAGACTCAAGGGACTTGATAAACAACAACTCCTCTTTTCCCCACCTGAGTTCGGAAGCAATTGAGAGACAGACACACAGGATTGACAGAAGGAGATGAAAATACCAGCTTTATGACTGATCAAGTGGTTGAAGAATGTGATTTAGATGTAGCCAACTGTACCTACAAATACGCCCCGCCAAAATGGAATTTATTCCAAACTAGGGCCCATTCTGTGGAAGAAAGAATGAGAGTGCAGAAAAGTCAGATAGAAAAATAAAGAAAGGAAGGAGCCCAGCTGATTCCTGAAGCTCAGCTTTAAAGCTAGCTGATTTTTAAAACCTCAGCCAGAAAAGTGAACAACCTTTGAGTGAGGAAACCAGAGGTTTTACTTTAACCAGTGGTTTTACTTTAATGGAAGTCCCTGACCTTGAAAACAAGCCTAGAATAGGGAAGGGGAGTCAGAAGGGGAAAAGCATGCCCTGATAACATTTTTTATTCATTTTGCTGTCACAATATTAAGAGGTATCTGTTGGGGGCAAAAATCTCTATTTCCCAAGAGCCTGGTTTCCACACATGGGAGAGATTTTCTACCCCACTCCTTGGGAGAGAAAATTGTTAGAATATTTCTGGCCTCTCTTTACTGCCTCCTACTCCTCAACTCTTCCCCAAAGGAGGAGAATCAGCTTACCTTACTGGTGAGTTTGAAAGCAAGAACTGAGCAAGCTTGGTCTAACCTCCTCTGGCTCTTTCCTTTGTATCTGCCTACCTTCTGGGAAGGTGTTCATTTTGGCAGCAAATGCACTTGAGTAGGTTCTGCCCTTTTGGAGAAGCCTGAGGCTATCCTCTGGTGCTAGGTACAGTTAAGATAGGCTCAAAAATTCAGGGGTGAAGCATGAGAAAGCTCGTTGTTACTGCGTATCTAAGCCCAACTCCATTCAGCTTTGTCAGTAACGAAGTTGGAATTTTAGCATCATTCTAATCGTCATAATTCTCAATCAATCCCAACTCAGAAGAGAAGAAAGGAAAACTCACCAACTTGGACCTTACTCTATAGCCTTGAGAAACTGCCATTTGGTAGCAGAATGGCACAGATTTCAGTGCTCCTGATGTGACCCACATTGGTGGTTTTAAGCTCAGGCCTTAAGCATGGATGATACAAGACCATCTATTTTGACAGGAAACAGCTGCTAATTGTGTCTAGTTTTCATAGATGTAGAAATAGTTTAAATAGGAAACCAGGTTTCCTGGGCCTTAGTGAGAAGAAGCAAAGCATTGCTGAATAAGCTGCTGCAGGTGACACTAATTGACCTCAGTAGGAATAGATTTTATCTGAGAAAGTAAGCTCAAGGTCGGAATGAAGAGAAGAACAAGACTTTCACTGTCAAAGTTATTTCAAACTGGCAGAATTTTAATATATAGCTTTCCTAGTTTGGCCTCTTAGTATGAAGACACGAAACAGTCTTTGGTGTGGGAGCTGTGTCTGCAGACTGGAATAGGACGCTGCACCAGCTGCCGCAAAGCACCTGTGTCATGTTCCTGCCAGGCATGGTAGGCAAGGCTAGGTCCCATGTCCCAAGTGCTATTCCTTTCTATTTTGAACAGCTTTTAGAGCCAATGAAAAGAACTGGAGAGGGGCTAAGCTCTTTGATGCATAAGGTTTGTTTGGGGTCGAAACTTAAACCCTAACCAAATAGTCACAAATTGGCTCCAAAGAGGTTACTTGCATAGTCTTTGAATATGATTTAAAGTACCAGAGTCCTAGATGGGCTATGGGAATTTTTGGTTTGAATTTAAAAAAGCTACTTCATGTATTTTTATTCCAAACCCAATGGCTAATAAACTAATAAAGGTTAGAAAGGCCTATAGTTGGAACAGTCTCTTGAAGAATCGGTTTTGCTCAGGAAATCAAGGAGGGACTGGATCACCTAAGAAAAGACATTTAAATTTCACTCTAAGTATCAGAATCAGAACAAGAGATAAAAGAAAACCAAAAACACATGGCATGATTAAGCTGAAAGAAAAGAGAAATTTCATTAGGAGAATGATTAAGTAGACTATGTATATATATAAAATGTAAATGTATGTTTATATATTTAAAATATGTATTATATTATATATAAAATTAGGTATTAGAAGCCAGGCTAGATACATTTGAAAGGGAAAAGATGCACTCAGGTTAAACTGCTTCTAATGGGAAGAGTAGAAAAAGGGCAGACATTTTAGTTGTCATTAGATAAGAAAGAATGGATACGACCAGAAAAAATCTAACAACCAAAGAGAGACAATATCTCAGTGAGAGACAGAAATGGTTTCCCTAATAGTCCTGGATAAAACATTCAGAGGTATCGTCTCAGTTGTGGTTAGAGGCTGCAACAAGAGCCACTGGAACCATTCTTGGAAAAATAGTTAAGAAGAAAAAAAAAAAAGAAGGAAAAGGGAGTATTTGAGAGTGAAAAAAACAGGATGACCCGTATAGATGATTTCAAGTTTTATGAAGTGACAGCCAAGTTGACATCATTACCATAAGAAAAGATAAAGATATTTTCTGTATCTTGAGTGAATAAGTTTAAGAAATGTATGGAGTTATCAAATTGGTTTTAACTGATCAACATTTAAGTGCACATATAGTAATAACATTCACTGGGTGTCGGGCAGGTGGTGGGGGAGGAGAGGATGGGTATATACACACCTAATGGGTGTGGTACACACAGTGTGAGCAATTGACATGCTTGAAGCTCTGACTTGGGTGGGACAAAGGCAATATATGTAACCTAAACATTTGTACTCCCGTAATATGCTGAAATAAAATAAAAAGAAATGTATGAAATTAGAACTCTATGGAAATACAGAAGGATGAAACATACTAAGGGGTAGAAAGGCTGGATAAGAATTGACTATGCTAAAGCCAGGTTATTTGTTGTCCACCAAGGAGAATAACTTCCTATCTGAGCTTTTCCTACTCAGAAAGTTGAGGTTGGATGGTATTTGTTTAAATAGTGAATTCTTTTGACAGACTCAAAATTATCAATAACTCATCTTTTTAAAATGGACGATGAAACAGGACACAAGCTAGAGAAATAAGCTACCAACAAATAAAAATAATTTTAAAATGAGGGCCAGAAAGCAATGCAAAAGTGAGAAAGAAGAACGGCCCTCTGATCTAATAATCACTATCAGCACTACACGTGGGAGAGAAGGAAGGAGGCAGGATAAAATGTGGGACTCTCCACTGAAGTTCCTAGAAAATGGTGGAGGATTATCATAGGGAAAGCAAACACTAGAAACATCTCTATATTCTACTACTGTAGACAAGAATGTTGAAAAAATTTCAGCAGCCATTAAAGCAGTGTAAGTTATTTGAGGCCAGAAATTTAAAAGTTGAGGAAGGGCAAGGTACCAGAAAAGAAAACATGGCAAAGATATTCATTGTCATGATGCCACTAGGGGGTATAAATATCAGAACCAGCAACAGAATCCATTGAGAGGGAGGCTTTATAAGCTCAGGCACTGTCTTAGCAGGAGGTAGAGGCAGTAACCACTTTAGTACCAGACTAATGATGTCTGCTTACAAGTGATAGTGGAGATTTATGTCAGTACATAAAGCCCACCCTCTGTTCAGTACTCTGGTTCCAGAAACTCATGCTTACAGAAAAAAGGGAAAATAGTTTGGCATATCCTAAATAAGAAAAAAAGGAAATTCAAAGATCAGGCAACTGTGAATGCTACTAAGTCCTTAAATGAATAAAGAGACAGTGGATAGTGTGCACAGATCGATTGCTATTTTTTTTGTGTGTGTTCCCTTATAGAGCACATGTAGAACTACAATTAATCTCTTGAATAGAAGTTTCTGCAAATTAAGTTTAAACACACAAGTCAGGGACAAATGCCACAGAGTGATTGGTACCCTAGACAGAAACCAAAGTTTACTTTATCTACCCAACTTGCCTCAGGTGGAATGGAATCTCTGCTTGATCTTTGGCAAAAGATAGGTTTGGATTATATAAACATCTGGGTCATGACAACATCGTTTTCCTTGAGGAGAGCTAACAGAAGATATTTGCTTATGTTTCTAAATATGACAGATACAGTCTGGTGCTGTGATAAATTTGTATATTCTATTACCATTTTGTACCCTTTAAAAAGTAAGGCACCATGACATACACTGAGAAAGACTGGATATCATTTTTGTAGAATTGCTACCAAAATTGTATAATCTGAATCTAATTTTGCGGAAACATCAGGCAAACCCAAGTTATGGGAGAGTCTACAAAATCCCTGGCCTGTAATCTTAAAAACTGCCAAGGTCATGAAAGCCAAAGAAAAACTGAAAAATTACCAGGTTGAAGGAGACAAAAGAGACTTGATGACTCAACAAAACTCATGATCTTGGATCCATCCAGGAAAAAGAATATTGGTGAGATAATTGGCAAAGTCTAAATAAGGCTCGTAGATGAGATTATACTATTGTATCAACATCAATTTCTCGACTGTGAAAATTATACTGTGGTTATGTAAGAGAGTGTCCTTTTTATAGAGGTAAAGAGACATCATGTTTTGAACTTACATTCATTTTTTTTTTCAGAAGAAAAAAAGAGAGAGAATATCTTAATGTTTTTTTGTTGCTATAACAGAATACCATAGACTGAGTAGCTCATAAAGAACAGAGTTTGTTTGGCTTATGGTTCTGGAGCCTGGGAAGTCTAAGTGCATAGTGCTTGCATCTGGTTAGTGTCATTTCATGGTGGAAGACAGAAGGCATGCATATGAGATAGACAGAGAGGCACCGGGGCTGAACTAACTTTATATCAACCCACTCTGGAGATAAATAAACCAGTCCCTCTATAACAACATTAATTCATTCATGAGGGCAGGCCCTATC
>NW_012145412.1:1207334-1215710 GCF_000956105.1 Propithecus coquereli
TTTATTCATTGTTTACATGAAATCCAAATTTTACTGGGTGTCCAGTGTTTTTCTGGCAACACTATATACAATCTTCTTATAACCCTACATACAACATTTGCAAACTTCTTATAGATCTTCAATTATTTCAAAACAGAAAGTTAAAAACTGTGAACTACACAAGATACATGGAGTTTACCCATGTTAGAAGTTTTAAGGTACTTGGACCTATGCAGTAAAAATGCCTAGCTTACTACCCTGGAAGGAACATCCCTCACTCAGAAATTTGAGTGAGTGTCCTATCTGAGACTGGGCAGAATAGTAACTGGAAAGGACTATAAGATATAAGGAATTTAATTTACTCGACTCTTACCATATAGTTTTCTTAGAAATACATCCGAGAAATTTGGTAAGAGGAATGAAGTTATATTAAATTCGGGGTAATTTTTGCTTTTACTGGTCTTGCATTATTTGAGTTTATTTATGTTATCACTTAAAGTCATTACCTAACCTGTGGTCAGATGTATTGGACAACTTGACTGCACGTTTTGAGATGGGAAATGGAACCCTGTATTAATTTTCGGCCCAGGGTGCAGCAGGATACTGGAGTTAAGTAATGTGCTGTTCTGAAATATTTCTGAACTTTCTGGCGGCAAGTGCAAATTGCTGTCCACTAATGGCACCAGGAGAATCACCAGAGGAGCAGTGGCTGGAATTAGGAGAGGTCTGAAGTTGTTCAACATGACTGGGCAGGTAAATCTGTCTCATTCAAGGGTGAAATGTTAACAAGTCAATTACAGCTTCTATTTAAGCTGCCTCCTCCAATCAGCTTTATCAGTAACAAAGCAAAATGTTCATCTTTACCTTTCAAATTCTATTTTCTATCTTTCAATCCTAAATTTTGGATAGGGAAGAAAAGAGGGTTTTCTTGTCTCTCCTCCTCCTAAATTTTTTTTAACAATGTTTATATATGAGGAGAGATTCAGTGTTGTTAAATATCTTCTCTCACATTACATTCGTAGAAAGTCTTAAACCCACATTTAATTCCTGGTCTACCCTACTTCACTGTTCATACTTTTTTTTCATCTTTATGGCCACCATTGGTAATGTAATTATATTATATAATATTCATATGATAATTATAATATTCACATGAAGCATAACGTAATACTTTCACATCTAGCATCAACACTCATTTTTTCCCCCATACTCCATTACCTCTCTATAGTGAGTATGCATTGAGCTACATACATGTACAGTATTTCATGATGGAATCAATAATTGAATGAGATACTAAGTGCTTAATATTTTATGAACTGCTGTTGTCTTATTCTTTTAGCAAAGTGGAAGCTATTAATTAATTACATAAATATAATGTATCTCAACTTTACAAAAATGCACCATACAAGCCCCATTATATCCACTTAGATCCCAATTCATTTAATTCTTCTATGCCAAGTTATCCTACAGTTTTCTCTCAATCATATACCAAATGACAGACTTCCTATTATTTACCAAACTACTGTGTTTTTTGTGATAGATAATAGAGCAACATTCAGCACAAACTTACCTATGCACTGAAGCAAAACCACCCTAACCAACTTGCAGTCTTTTCAAAAGAGAAAATGACATGCTTTGCTGTTGTGAGCCACTGAGGTTTTGGGTGATTCGTTATACAATATTATTGCATAGCTGAGTCTTAAAAATTAGTCCCAGTCTTGTTTGAGAAGCCATTAACTAGAACGAGCCAACTAACTTTAAAAAAAGCCTTCTGTAGAGAGCCTACGTGAATCCATTTATCTGTTGCCCTAAAGTTTCTGAGTATTGTGTAGTGCAGAGTGACGGAGTGTGGTATGGGGTGTGGTAGAATGAGGGGCTGGTTACCTGTGGCAGCAGTTCACAACGGTATTCTGTAGAGAAATGCATGATGGATGGTGTTTAACTTCATGGCACACTCCCAGCAGGGTCCCTGGGAATTCTTGGCAAGCTTGCTGTAATCCTACCAGCCCTTTCTCTCTAACTCAAGATAGCGTGTTATAATAGATGTAAAAGTGAGAGTGACATTTTTTACAGAGATACTACTGAATCCACTTTAAAATGTCTATAAAAACAGTTGTTTGTATATATCAGTATTTTAATATTGATCTGCCCAATGGTCAATCATGTTTTGAACTATGTCTGATTGAACTGTTTGTCTACTCCAAACCTCATTCCTCTCTTATTTCTCTCTTTTTCTATATAAGCCTGATATCTTGTACCTGAAGAACTGAAATCATGGACTGCATGTTAAATTGTGTGCTATTATGTCTGGCATGCAGTATACACTCAATAATTCCCAATCCTTCCTCCTCCCTCTCCTCTTGTCCTTCCTTTCAATGGTCTTCTAAAGAGAAAGACATTTGATATGCAAAACACTGATTTTGACTTCTGAAACTATTTTTTTGGTATGATTTCATAACTGATTGGATTTAGTAAAGAAAAAAATGTGAAACTGCTCTGTCAAATCCTTTTTCCTATTGCACGGTGCACCTCTTAATGACATCTCTTTCCAATATCATAATGTTATAGGCACTTATAGTTGTTAAAACAGACTCATTTCAACTACTGTGACTGACCTAGCCCTGTCTATTTTAAAATTTTCTCCTCCTATGTTACCTAAAGCTTTCCTGGTCCCCCAGCTATAGATTAGACTTGTGGTTCTAGTCCAGGGTTTGAAATAGAGAAGGCATATTTTCATCTCATTTTCTTTTCCTACGTCCCATGACTTCAACCTTCGTTCTGTGTTACCTCTCTAATGTAAGAATAAGGAAGAGAGAAAGGAAATGTTGGAATAACCTAATGGCAGGTTAGCTGTCTCCTCCTTTCTCGGTAGTAATTGATGTTCACTTCTGTAGCTATTGTCTTTGAGGTCTGCTGATGTCCCGCTAACACTGACTGGCTATCTTTGCCTCTGTGCAGAAAGTGCTCAACTGCTGTCTCTTCCATGGGGCTTTATTTGTTGGCTCTTTTGCATGGCTCTGTGGTACCCTCTCGCTACTCATTCCTTTGGCATAAAATATCTGACTGGGACTCAGCTTCTTCCTCTCTAATTATCCTTATCCTTAATTCTAGTTGGTGATTCCTCAAAACTCTTGCTGTTTTAGTCTCCTAATGAAAAAGATGTCCCTTTTGGGTCGGGAGAGCAATGCAGTGAAAGCCCTAGGTAGCTGAAGCTCTAGGTAACTTGTCATTCGAAATGGTGGAAAAGTAGGATGATTCTTTAAAATTCTCTTTCTTAACGACACCATATCTCTGCCATGCTCTGCTCTCGGAAGCAGTCATTCCTGGGTATGCCCACAAATTCTGTGGCTTAGTAGACATTGTGTTAGTGAATGAAATATTAGACTTTCCTTCTTGTCAGACTTACGGCACTTTATTCATGTCTCTCTCAGGGTTCTCCTTTCCTCAGCTTCAGAAAGGAGAATCAGATTGAGTGTCCTTTTTGGGTTGCACTCTTCCTTTCAAGGCCATTTTTTTCTCACTCCTGGTCCTCGTTTTTAAACTAACCTTAGAATAGGCCAACAAACCAATTTGATGTCTATAGCACTTGTGGCAAACCTAGAATTTCAAGCAAAGAACCAAACCTTCTCCAATATTGCCTTGTTTAGTTAGTAATTAGGTTCTCAGTGAAGCAACACCTCACTTGTGGTAGTCTATATCATGGTTCACAGATATTCTTCCTTCCCACCTCTGTGGAAGTGGGATTCTCATCCTCACCCTAACCATTGAACTCTCACAGCATCTCCACATGATGGGTATTGTTATGCAAATTTGAGAATGATTGACTTATCAGAGATAAAGCATCTACAATTTGTATGCTGTTAAGTGATCAATTAATCCCTTCCCCCACTCATCCTTTTTATGCGAAGTTTCAACTGAAACGAAGCTCTGGAAAACCACTGTCAGATAGACATGGATGAGTCAACAAATTGAAGGCAAAATTGGCAAGATGAGTGTAAAACAATAGTTGGGGGAGAATACAAATACATTGGCTTCTGCTGTTCAAATGATGTGACATGTCTCCCCAACTTTTTAATGTAGAATAGCTATTTTTCTTTGAGGGATTAACTCACTTAGTCATCAGGACACTCAGTATTATTGTGGTTGTCGTTTCTATATTTTTGCATGTCTATTTTTGTCAGGAGTGGGGTTTGAATTATCACAGTCCATGGATAGTGAACACTTTGTATTAGAGTAGCTCAGAGAAAAATACCCAAGATTAAGTCCAACAGCCAGGTCATTGACCAATATAATCAAATAGATTCACTGTTTGTAAAGCAGGAAAATTCAAAGGCATGACATTTTATCCTTTATGTTTACTCACTATTGCATTACAGTCAGCAACATGGACCAAATTACACTTAAAATTTTTCAACAGAATTATTCCTGCAACATTTTAATAGGTTCAGAAGATAATCTATATAAGGTTATATAATTGAAATTTCTCCCAGTTTAAGGACTATGTTTATAAAAAAAATTTTTTTTGAGGGGGCATGCAATAAATTCAGCTGTAATATCCAGTGTTTACCAGTAATTGGGAAAAGTGTTTGCACAAAAATGCCTTTTCTTGACCCAGTATTCAGTCGGGCCACTTAATTTATTTTAAAGCTGTTCAGATCATTGGGAATGAGAGCTATTTCTGCTGCAAGTGCCATTAAAGTTTGCTAGGAAGTTGCAGTGCTGGTGAAAACCTTGTTTAGAGCTCTAATCATCTCACAGTTACCTCCTCCGAGATATGTGTAACAAGTGAAGACAGTGACTGAAGTTCAAAACTAAAAGATTGAGTACTGGGCTGAGAGAGACCAAGAAAAGGACCTTTAGAGACACCCACAGTTCACCTACATAGAACACATTTAGAGGAATCTTGTTTCCGTCTTGTGGATGCATTCAGTCTACTGATATTTGCTTAATAGTAGACACTGTGCTAAGCACCGTCGTCGCTATGTGTTGAGGAAAACAGGATCCCTGCTTTATGAAGCTTAATCCAGTAGTTGATTTTGAAGGGAAGAGGAGGGCAGAGTGCTTAGCCTAGAATGAAAGAAAGGAAGGTGTTTACCAGCTCTCATCTAGTGGAAAAAACGTTTACTGAGCTCCTACTATAAATAAACTGTAACATTACAGTTTACATTTTACAATGTCTATGCATGTATATTAGACCATGATCTGTGAATCTCTTTCAACTGCCTGGAGAGATAAGAAAACCAATTCTAAGTGTGCAATAAATAAACAGCTGTTACTAGAAGGAAGATTGTATTTACCTACCCTCTTAGGTCACAAGAATCAAGAGAAAGGGTGGAAGCTACACAGGAACAGAAGGGGCTACCTTAGAATGAATGAGTTGTCCTGTCTCAGGAGGATGTCCAAACAGAGGCTGCATATTCAAACAGCAGTGGGGTGACAGTTTCAAATTCCTTCCAGCTCTAGGACTCTAGTTCTATATGTGGCCTTTCCACTAAGCTAATGGTTTTCAGATGTGCATTTGCTTCACAACGACCTAGGAAGCTCAAAAAAAAAAGAGAGATGCCCGGGCCCAACCTCAACCTAATGGGAATAACATTCTACTGCAATAGGGTCTGGGACTCTGTATTTTTTTTTTTTATTTCAGCATATTATGGGGGCACAGATGTTTAGGTTACGTATGTTGCCCTTGCCCCCCCTCCCCCCCTAAGTCCGAGTTTCAAATATGTCCATCCTTCGGGTGGTGCGCATTGCACTCTTTGTGTATGTATATACCCGTCCCCTCCTCCCTCCTCCCCCCTCCCCCTGTCCCCTCCCCCCTGCCCAACATCCAATAGATGTTATTCTTATATGTGCACTTATGTGTTGATCAGTTAATACCAATTTGATGGTAAGTACATGTGGTGCTTGTCTTTCCATTCTTGGGATACCTCACTTAGTAGAATGCGTTCCAGCTCTATCCAGGAGTATACAAGAGGTGCTATATCTGTATTTTTGTTAAAACTCTCAGATCTTCCTGATGTGAACCAAACTTGGGACAGCTGCACCATACCAGATGTTTTTACCTGTGCTATATAAATTAGTGGATTCCAAACATTTTTCTGTCTGGGAAGCACAATATGAAGTAAATGTTCATGTATTACTGAATAATAATAGAAGAATAATTCTAGCAATATTATCTTTACTACATATGATAAAACCTAATGTTTTTTTCAATTTTTTTTACCATTCCCCACAACCTGCCCTGAATGCATGTGGCCCCTTGTTGGTTACACCACGACCTGCCCCAAGGCATGTGGCCCCTCTTTTAAAAGCCCATGATCTCCTGTCATTTAGGGAAATGGATTTTAGGCAGCTTCTCCTATTGTCTTGGCAAGACGTCTCTATTAAAAAATTCCTTTCTTTCTTGGCAGTCTTCATTGTCTTAATAATCGGATCTTTGTGGGGTGAGCAAATGCACCTAGACTGAAACCCCCTTGCAGTTTTGACAACAGTGTGATGCTGAACAAGTCACTTGGCTTCTCAGGACTCAGTCTTCTCCCTATAAAATGGGCCGGTCATAGCACACACCTCCCATAGTCACTGTGGAGAGTGAGGCCATTGCTGCTAGGAGCTCAGCCTGACACAGAGTAAGTGCCCAGCTTACTGTTGTCCCTCCCCATACCACTGGCATTCTTCCCAACATTGGATGCTACAGCTATGTGGAATCCACCAACCCTTGGGCACAGAAACCACAGTTGCTCAGTAATTCCTTGTTTCCCTGACTTTTTCCTTCTTCCTACTTTAATTTCCTTGATTCTCCAGGATTAGGTACAGTCGTAGGTGGTGGGGACCATGTTGGGGCAAGATAAGGGCCTTGCATGGTCAGGCAGGTTCAAATGGTGAGGCTTTCCTTGCTGCCCTAAAATTCTACATCTTTCTATATCCAAGGACCCTGCAAACTTGGCTGGTTACTACTGTGAGGGGGATGCTGCCAGTTCCACACCCTGGAGGAGAAACTTTGCCTTCACCCTTAAGGGATCGTGCCCCCAGGAGGCCACTACTGCCGGTGGAGGCTCTGCACTGGTGCCCTGCCCCTTGGGACAACAAGGAACAGCCAAGTGAGCATCAGCCCTGCACTCTGCCCCACCGAACACCCTGCCAAAACCTAATCTTGTCTTTTGAATTTTATAAATGGAGGTTGTGGCTCAATAAATTAATGTCACTTTTTACTAATGGACCATGACCCACAGTTTGAAAAACAAAACTTTGGAGATATAGCCTCAGGGGAAATTGGAGGCAGGGATAGAAATCCACAGGCCCCAATTAAACTGGAGCAGCACATGTGCTCTCTGTCTTTATCTGTCTCTCTGTCTCTGTCTCTCTCTCTCTCTGCCCCTCTTTCTCTCTTCCTATTTTATTTTCTGTTCTACCTAAGATTCCATATAAAGAGAATATTCCTTGGATTAAAAAAAAAATATTAAACTCCTTCAGCAATTGCAAGCTGCCTATTACAGGCTTGGCTCTAAAGGAGATAAGAAAGATGAGTAAAACACTATCTCTGCCCTCAAGTTGCTTATCACATAATTGATGAGCTGTGGCTAATCCATGTGGAGCAAATAGTAGGTAATTAAGTGCTAGGGAGATACGGAGGAATATTAGAATCAGAGTATCTCAGGCCTGGGAGTTAGGAGCCTGGCATTTGATTAAAAATAGTTAATGAACTTTCACTGTATGCTAGGCTTTGTTCTAGGAATTGAAACTATAATGGTGAATAAGATGTAGTTTCTACCTTCAAGGAGTTGACAATCTAGAGGGAAAAAGAAAACTCAAAGAGGCTTTTAAACTCAGATGTAATCAATGCTATAAAAGAAATACATGGGAACACAAAGGAGGGACCCTAATCCAGTCAAAAAAAGTGAGGAGCGAAGTAGCTCAGGAAATTCCACCCCAAAATATGACTCCCTGGCCTAAAGAATATTTTGAATTAAAGCCCTTGGAGATCAATAGGCTTTGGAAGGGGCTTTCCCTCTATCTGCATAAAACCAGACGGACCCATTAAAAAGAACAATTTCTTTTCTTTCCCCTCTCAGTTATCTCAATATATTGCAGGAAAGAAGATCAAGAATGCAACCTGGCTTGGCCCAAATCATTTTACATATGATACACGTCTCTCGGATTAATTTAGTTTCCAAAGAGAATCATTTACAAGTCATTCTGTTTTCTGCCCATCCATTCATTCTCTCAAGTATCCTTTCATTCTCCCTAGTGTTACCACCCAACCAGGTTCAATTCTGTCAAGAGTATTTAAGGCTAGCCACAAAATCGTTGCATGTTCTTCTTTTAATTCTGATCTTTTCATAAATACAAATAAGACAATTGCTTAGAGTAAGAAATTTCTAAAATCTTTTTTTTTTTTTT
>NW_012145412.1:1215760-1225031 GCF_000956105.1 Propithecus coquereli
AATTTCTTTTCTTTCCCCTCTCAGTTATCTCAATATATTGCAGGAAAGAAGATCAAGAATGCAACCTGGCTTGGCCCAAATCATTTTACATATGACACACGTCTCTCGGATTAATTTAGTTTCCGAAGAGAATCATTTACAAGTCATTCTGTTTTCTGCCCATCCATTCATTCTCTCAAGTATCCATTTATTCTCCCTAGTGTTACCACCCAACCAGGTTCAATTCTGTCAAGAGAATTTAAGGCTAGCCACAAAATTGTTGCATGTTCTTCTTTTAATTCTGATCTTTTCATAAATACAAATAAGACAATTGCTTAGAGTAAGAAATTTCTAAAATCTTTTTTTTTTTTAATTGAGGAATGATTAATGTAAAGGATCCATTTCTGGTCATTAATTTTTAATGAAGTACTTATTTTAAAGTGAATATCAAAACAAAAATGCCTTACAGAACAAGTCAAACCAAAAATTCAAGAGTACTCTTCTAGACAGACTCTCTATTCTCCACCCAGTTGTGGAGCAGTCTCCCTGAGACAAGACTCTTCCTGTAATGTAGGGAAAGCCAACCAAGACCCACAAAGGAGCCACCATGCCTCCAGAGAGGCCAAATAACAGGAGAAGGAAGTGGGGTGCTGTGCACGCTTCCAGTACTCACCAGGATGTCTTCGAGTTCCAGAAACTGTTTCTCCACTTTTAAACAGGTCCAAGCACCATGGGTTGACAACGTCCCTCTGGTAGAGACAGCGCCAGAGATGGCTCTCAGTCCAAGAGAACTGAGTGGCTGCCAGACACATCCCTGAATCCGTCCCACCGGTGAGAGGCTGCTGAACCGCCAGCATATGCCCCCAGGAGCCATCCCGGATGAGCCCCCATTTTCTCACCACACAATCAGGTTCATTGCCCAGTGCCCAAGAGGAAGCCAACATCCTGAGACAGCAGGTGTCACTGAAAGAAAGGGCTTAATTCCACAAAGCGCTAAGTGGGAGACAGGAGGAATTCCTCAAATCTGCCTCCCCCCGAAAATTTGGGAGACAAGGTTTTTAAAGACAGTTTGGCTGGTGAAGGATTAGGCAGTTGGGGCAAAATCTTGTGTTGAATTTGTTCGTGGGTTGGGGTCGCGATTCCAGTTGACTCAGTTTCTTGGTATGGGTCACTGGTCTGGGCGGGGCAGCCAATCCACTGGAAAGTGGGACCTGGAAGATTTCTCATAAACCACCCCTAGGTCTCGAAAAGGTGATGTTATCTACAGAGAAAGCTAAGAATTTTTATAAGCATCAGCTATGTGACTCCAGAGTAGCAATTACAGAGAGGCAAATAGGGGGACACTGGCTGATTATCATCATTATTTTTAGCTAGGCCTGTGGCCCTGCAAAGTTTAGGCCCTTACCACAATTTTCACCTTGCACCCCTTTATTAATTTGCAAAGGACGATTTTACTAATAACCACTTATTGCCACTCAACATAATTACCTATATTCCTCATCTCCTCCTTCCCTCCAAAATGAAAGTATATAAACTTCTGGACCCCTTTGGGATATTGGTTAATCGCTCTGTGATTCTCCCATTGCATAGTCTTTCTCTTATTCATCTGCCTTGCTGCGAGTTGATCTTTCAGCAAACATTCCTGGGTGAAGTGGAAGTTTACCCTCGTCCCCACAGGAGGAGGGGACCTCTCACCGTGAAGGTGTAAACTTGAGCTAAGGAGGTAGGAGGCACCTTGGCAGAAAGAGCAAAGTGCCAGGTAAAGAGGCTCAGGAGCAAGAGGTCTGGCGTGTGGGGAAACAGCCTGCGATTCAGGCAGGCTGGAGGGCAGGGGAATCGGAGAGTGCTCTTGGAGAAGAAGTTAGCAGGATATGCAATGCACAGGGCCTCGAATGCCGTTTTAAACAATTTTGACTGCACATGGAGTACTTTGCGGGAGTCATTCAAGTGTTTCCATCAATTGAAAGGTCAAGATTAGACACGTGATTGAGGGAAAGTACTTGGATTCACTGCTGGAAACTGGAGAAGGGACACTGGGTTGCAGGGAGTTAAGAGAGGACTGTGCTGTACTATTCAAGCAAGAGGAAATTAAAACATGTTTCAGACCATGGGCAGTGTGAACAGAGCTGGTGAGTGATACAATAAAACTAGAATTAATGGGACCTGACAATTGATGGTAGACATAAGTTCAGGTAAGTCATTTAACCAGGTTTCCCCATGTTCAAAATGAAAATATTACAAAACATGATTTCTCCATGTTGTCTCCCCAAAAATCTAGAATTATAAAATTTTCTCATAAAACCCTTCCACTGGTCAAGGAGATGGGTGAATAGTGATGACCAGGACAAGACTGTCAGGGTTCTGAAAAATGTTGGCTCCTATGTTGGGTTTTTATTAAGATGGGTGTGAAACCTGAAAAAATACCAGACTCAAAGTGTGTTAAATGTATTAGTTTATTAAATCAACTTCAATGTGTCACTATACATACAATTATACGTAGGAAGAAGAAAATACTTCTCCCAACTTCCAACTCCTTTCCCAGAGCTATCTCAGTTCAGCCTTCTCCCAAGTAGCTGACTGTAGCCTGAGCCTTGCACCACGAAACTCTGATTTTCTTTACTCTGATATTTCCCTCTAAAAACATGTGTCGTGGTTGTTAGATAATTTGTAGCTCGCTGTAGATATTAACATCGCTTGTCTGCGGTAGCTGACTAATGTGCTTATTTTAGGTAGCTCATTCCTTTGATGGTAAAGATTATGCGCTGAGATATTGAGTGCCAATTTTGTAGAGAGTTATTGCTTATGCTAATTTTTATGCCTGGGCATTTAATTTGGCACATTTACAGTTCAGCAAAATGACTTGGTATTTTTTCTTTTGTGGTGTGAGGGGAAATAGATTTCTATGGAGTTTTGACCATTATTAAGGGATATAGGAGCTAGAAGCTAATAATAATAATAATCACTACCATTCATCAAGCGCTTTACTGTGTGCCAGGATTTCTTCTAAGGCTTGTGTGTGTGTATGTGTGTGTGTGTGTGTGTGTGTGTAATATTCTTGCACAGCTTTTCTCATGTAATCCTTTCAGGCACTGTGGAGGGCAGGTATATCACAAATCCCACTTTAGAGATGAGCAAACTCAGGCATGTGAGCTCAAGTTCCAATCTAGGCGGTTCTGTTTTGTGATTTCAAAGGACTGTCTCTTCTTTGTCCTTCCCACCTCCACCTCTTCTTCTCCTCTTCTCTTAGTCTTTGCTTCTCCTCTCCCTCTTCCCTGCCTCATTCTCTCTCCCATCTCCCCATCTGTGTTTTCAGCCTTTCTTCTCACCCCTCACTTAATAATTAAGATAAACAAAAACAATGTGCAATGGAATGGAACAGTTATGGTAAAATAATTAAAAGACATAATTAAAGAATGAAAAGAATTCGGTGGCCCACTTAAGTGCTTTTGGCTTTCAGTATGTACAGTGTTGACAAGCACACACAAGGGTTCCCTCCCTTTCTTTTGTTCTCTCTCTTCATTGCTGGGTTTGTCTTTGGGAATATGCTCCTTGCCTTACCCAGCACCCTACAGGTGATTGCATAATTCCTATCACACAGCATAGGATCAATTAACTATGATGCTGGGACCCCGAGGTATTGACTGAAGATGAGTGGGTGCATTTTAGCTACAGAACACTTTCATGAGTCCAATTGACAGACTTTCACGAACAACTTTGGCTTTTAATTGCCAACCTCTGTTATACCCAGGTCAGAATTTACCTTTTTATAGCCACTTGATAGCAAATAGATGGTCCTAACCTCTAGATCCCACACCCAGATCCTCTAGCAAAGATCTCCTTTTTTCTAAAGTTGTAAGAACAAAGACTCTGATCTGAATATATGGTTTCATCAAGACCAGCCTTATAATGTTCAGAATATTAGCGCTTCATACCCAGAAGCTCCTCTTTTAGTCCCCCTCTCCCATCCCACCACCCAGACTAAAATCCTGTCCTCTGATAAGATTGGTTGCCCTTAACTGTAAAGAGATTGATCTTTCTTCAAATGCAAATATGCCAGTGAGGAATGACATCAAAAACTGAGAATTGATATCTCAGGTCCAGGCAAGATGGCAGTTCACTGAGAGTCATTCTAATACAAGGAAACGGGGAGCAAGCAGGAAGACACACTGTCCTGCTAGTAAGAACAGGGGCTGCAAGGCAGGAGCACAGCACACAGGCAAGATGGAAAGAGAAGGCACGCTCCAAACTGCAAACTTCACAGTTACCGTAGTAGGTAGGCTCTGTGTTGACTTTAAATCAGGTTTTCAATTTGTTTTTTTTAATGTAATTTTTAAAATACTCATGGGAAAAAAAAAGATTAATTCATGTCTAGGATTAAGACTGAGGCCCCGAAAAGTAGGTAATTTTACCTGGTAGTTTTGGATCAATCATATATAGTCATTATTATGCTGCAAGGAGTATTGCAGCAGAGGAGAGTAGACTTCGGAGTCCAAGTGTTTAAGTTTAAAATCAAGTGCTGTGATTGACAGCTATCTTAAGGCTGCCCATGACTTAATGTCTCCATCTGCAAAATGGGAGCAATTAATAGAACTTCACCTGTGTAGATTTAAACATGATAACTACTCTAAAATAGCAGATATAATTATTGAATAAATATTGATTTTTACTGTTTTTTATTAAACTGTTGGGCTCAAAAAAAACCAAAAAAAGAACATCAGGAGGATTGGCTGAGATGGCTATAAAACATGCTTGCCCCGTTGTATAATGTGCCCCATTCGGACTGAGCTGTGCTCTCTTAAAACTAACTACACCAAAAGTGTCTTCATTTTCTTCTGAAATAGAATTTTGGATCTTAATTCAAAGACACTTTTTTAATACAAATATGGTCCTCTGTACAGCATCTTCTGCCCTCTTCTGGCTTCAACAAGAAATTCAAGTATATGTATTAAAACTAGGTAGTGCATAGTTTTTATTTTATTTTTTAGTGGACAACAGTTTACCCTTTCTCTAGTTCTAGATGAAAAAGATACAACTGTAATATTTTGTGTGAAGATGGGAATTACCAGAAATCTTTGAGATTTTTTTTCAACAATTTCCTTTTGAAATAGAGATCCCATTCTACCATTTTATTTAATTCTCTTCCTCCAGTACCAGCTCTAAATATTACAACTACTAAATAAATAATTAAACAGGGCCACACATTATTGCAGAGACTAAAATATGAGGTTATTATAATTCCCAAGATAATTAATCTGATATTTAAAATAGAACCTGCATATGAAAGATTATAGAAAAAGCCTACAGATAGAAGTCCCACTTCTACTAGAGATTATATTAGATTTTAACTATTTTTCCTCAGCCTTCAAAAAGTAAATGAAAGCATAATTTTTCATGGTAGGGCAATTCAGGCAGACTGACAACTGAGGGTGCTTAATTTTGATTTTCAGATGCAATATGGATTAAGCATCAGTTTGCTATGCTTTTAAAAAGATAGTATTTGAAGTTATCTGCCAGAGATTCCATGGCATGGCAAAAGCTTTCATATTAGAATGCAAAAACAAAAGAGAAGTTGATGTCCGTAAATACAAAGGAGCCAGGAGACAGCTTGCTATGACCAGGCTGGCCACAGTCAGCAAAGATCAGCTTGCTAGGGGAGGTCTTACACATTTCTGTGCTTCCTGCATTTCAAAAGGATTGCCAAATTGGAATGAAAACGTTGGAGGGGAAGCCCAGTTGGCAGCAAGAGAGAAGAGGAACACATAGCTTAAGATGAAAGCAACAAAGCATTTGCAATGTCAGTTGCAGTTTTTCCATTGACAGATTATGTAATGTAGATGACTCCAAAGTTAGAGTCATAATTCAGACTATCATTTTCCAAAGAATCCTGAGTTATTAATGTCTGAAATTTGTATCGTTCCTACATTAGCCCACCCACAAAAGACTAAATGCTTTTACAGCAAGAAACCTTGCTTAGTTATTAAAACACATTACTATTCATAAGAATAAGCCCATGCAAATAGCTTATGTGGTTGGACAAAGGAGAATTATGGGAGCATTTCCTTTATGAAATAATAAAACATATTAAAGGGATACTATGCTTAAAGTGTTGTACTGACTCCAAAAGCTACAGGCAGAATAATGGAACAAGACATAAGGTGAGAAACAAATGTTAGCCTCTGACAAATATTTGGGAAAAATATAGTAGTCTCCCCTTATCCTCCCCTTATCCTCAGGGGATATGTTCCAAGAACCCCAGTGGATGCCTGAAACCTTGGATAACACTGAAACTTATATATTCTTTTTTCTATCTGATAACCCGGGTGGCTACTAAGTGACTAATAAGAATAGACAGTGTGGATATGGCTGGACAAAGGGGTGATTCTCATCCTGGGAGGGACAGAGCAGGAAGATGCAAGATTTCATCATGCTACTCAGAAAGGCATGTAATAGAAAACTTATGAATTGTTTATTTCTGCAATTTTTCATTTAGTGTTTTCAGACTACAGTTAACCATGGGTAACTGAAAGCACAGATAGTGAAACTGCAAATAAGGGGGGACTACTGCCTTAAAATTTCAATTAACATCACTTACGAAAATACATTCCAGAAAGATCACAGAGTTAAATGCATTTTTTAAAAAGAAAATGAAAAAAATGAAAGAACAGTTAAATGCATATTGTTATGTGTGTATAATGGCATATTTTATTGCCACCCAAATGACATTTTTAATGAAAATTCATTGACAAAGGAATATAGTTGTGTCTCTCTTAGCTAGATCATGTAGAAAGGAAATTTACTAAAGGAAATATCAGCTTATGCAATCTCTAGAACAGTCAGATAATTATGATTTAAGTCTATGCAGCCAAGAAAAATACCGAATCCATGCTCTCTCATTAGTGCAGACACAATCCTACCATCCCTAAGCATAAGAACAGAAGGTTTTTCCTTAGATTCTGAGAGTGGGCCCTACCATGAATCCAGTACTGCTGATGTTCCTGAAATCACCATGCCCCTTGGCCAGGCTATGAAGATTTCAGGAATCCAAGCAATGGATTCCACATTAAGAGGATTCCACCCTCTTCCAAATAGAAAGCTGAAGCATCTGGTGCATATTATTGACAGAGCCTGTGTCACCTAGGCCATGTCCTGGCTGTTAAGGAGCCTGGAAAATTGACTCTGCTTCTACCTTGAGGTAGTAGGACTCGTGATATGGAAATTGCCTCAACTGTAGCTAAGGTGTTTAAAAGATGATGAGGAGCAATAAGTATGGTACACATTCCCTACATGCTCGTGATATAAATAATGTATATAAAAACATTATATACAATGTGACCTCTAATTTTTCAAAGGAAATTGTATACACATATAGAAAATAAAAGAGACTAAAGAATAAAACCCAAAATGTTAATATTGAATTTGGGAGAAGTTTGCAGGTAGAATTTTTTTTTAATGTATTAGGTAGAGAAGGGAATGTGGTACCAGCCAAACCAATCTCTTTGGCTTGTCAATGAAAGCAACTTTTGGCTTCTCTTTGAGTCACTTTCCCAGTTGTGAGATGTAGACCCAACAACACTGATGCCTGCTTTGAAAAGCCCTGTGTGGTATTTTACAAAAAGATCCATGAGTGTGGAATTGCTATAAATCAAGATGCTTACCTGCCTGGAAAGATGGAGTTAATTTACTGTGACAATTGCATAGAAAGAACACCTCTTTTGAATTCTGAAACATAGCAAAATTATCATATCTTGAAGTGAGAAATCCTTCTCTAAAGGACGAAGTTTAGGGGAGTGAAGGAGAAATGAACAAGACATAGTTATCATCTTCTGTGTTACAATAAGCTTCCTAATGGCCGGGGTAAGAGTCTCTTCCATATTCCCAGCACAAGCCCAGTGTCTAAATTGTAATATGGGCCTCAGCGAAAGCTGATTCCAGTGAAGACATCGATGGAAGTTATCTTTACATTTCATCTTTATAATAATTGCCACCTCTTATCTAATGCTTGCTATTTGCCAGACATTTTTTCAGGTACTTTATATATCTTATTTCTGTTTTGAATGCTTTATGGAGAAAAAGAATGACTAAAAGCTTACAGTGTATCTTCTCCGTTCACAATGATTTCTCATTTGAAAAGTTCATCCCACCTGATTTACAATTCCCTTAATAGTCACTTTTCTAATACATGAGCCTGTCCTCCCCAGTCACTGAAAATTGGAACAGAATGAACATCTTCGTAAACCTGAGACATTTATATTTTCTTTCCTGTGAATTTGGAAATGAAGTTAAGACTCAGAGCTATTAATTCTCTGAAGGTGGCTGGAAGAGTAATATGCAAACTCCAGAACTGTGAATCTCTAGAAGAAGAGAGTGGATTAGGAAGCAGGTGCAGAGAAAGAGAAAGAGATCAAAGGTAGTCTAGACATTTATCCTCAGTTATCCGTCTTTGCTTAAAACCTAGCTTCAAACCCCTGAATTCTAATTCTAATTCTAGAATAGTGCTTTGAAAGTTATAATTAAGAATCTTAGCTAATACAGGATATGAGTAACATATATACATTTATACTTACATTCATTGAAACATATTACCTCTTTTCCTCATAACAATACTGAAAGTGGGTATTATCATCATCGTTTTGTACATGAGGAAACAGGCTCAGGGAGTGGAAGTAATTTTCTCAAAACAACCTACTTAGAATTAGAGTTGGTATTTGATCTGAGGTTAGAATAGCTTCAAATCCTGTAATCTTTCTAATCTATATATCATGCTACATCCAGGTTTATTCCTTCTTTTAGCATGAATTTATGGAGATCCTCTTAAGCCCCAGGCACTGTGTTTCTATGGCTTCAACAGGGTTGCCAAGTAGTTGTGTATATTTACATGGTGTTGCATCCATAGGTGTCCATGTATACTGCAAAAGGGAGGAGGCTCAGTTCAAGGTAAAGGAAAAATTTCTGAGATTCATTATGTGTGCAGTATGTTCTCAGTAAAGATAAAACTAAGGAGAAACTTTCAAAGACATAGGAGGTGTCAGAGGCTTATGATATTACTAAAATCTGCCAATGATAAGCACTTACCAAGCCATATGCGTATTTTAACTGGATCACCTGCCACCCAGTGTGGCTTGTCTTTAGTCCTCGGATGGAGTATAGCTGGGATTGTCAGTAGATTGCAATAGGCACCCATTTTTAGTTTAGTTTTTTTTTTTTTTTTAATGATTGTTTTTGTTTCACATGCTATACAATGAGGTATATTTGAGACCATATCCAGCCACACTTTTTTTTTTTTTTTTTTTTT
>NW_012145412.1:1225231-1230884 GCF_000956105.1 Propithecus coquereli
TTGCTCAGGCTGGTCTCGAACTCCTGACCTTGAGCGATCCACCCGCCTTGGCCTCCCAGAGTGCTAGGATTACAGGCGTGAGCCACCGCGCCCGGCCTAGGCACACTTTTATATAGTATCCTGAAGAGATATGATGGGCTGATGGCCCAATAATGTCTTGACCTTACTATTAAACCAAGAGAAGTCATGTAATTTTCTCAAAGTCACAGATCCACTTAGTTGCAGAGACGAGGTTTGCCACCTAGAGTATACTACAAACAATAATCATTTAAAATAATTTAGATTATTTTTTTATTTCTCCAAATAAGAACACATGTCAATTAGATTCATATCAGAACCCATTATTTATTCTACCTCTACAATATATTGTCTTTCCCTGAATTAATAACATTTAAAATGGGAAAATTACAGGTTTTGTAGTTAGAACCTATAGTGCTAAGGATACATTATAAGAACCCCTATATTAATTATGTACTCTCTGGCCTATCATATAATTCTGCTCTTTTGCTTTAGGACTTGAAATTGCTCTAACTGCTGAGAATTAAAAAAAAAAGTCACTAATGTCATTTTCAGACATAAATTATAATCTCAAAAATTACATGAGTGATATGTCATAGACTTCAGTTTTTATAAGATTTATGCTTGTTATTTTTTATAACATTCAAAATGGACAAATAAAATATTAATAATATGATTGATAAATACTCAAGTTTGAATACCCAAAAGAGTTTCTGAGCACTATCTCAAAGATAATAACAGATAACACATGTAAAATACTTACCAAGGCACTATTCTGAGTGTTTTACATCCATCACCTCAATCTTCACAGTCACCTGTGAGGTAGAGGCTATTAGTGTCCCCTTTTACAGAAAGGAGGAAAATGAGGCACAGAGATTATCACTTCATCTGGTCCCAGCCTTCCTTAGCCATCTTCTATGAAGGGAGAAAGATCTTCTCCACTCTTGGTTTTTGAATGCATCCCGTATGTGTGTAACTTCTACATGTTTGTGGCCAACTTTGTAACACCTAATAGGCTAAAGCAGTTTCTCCTCACCTGGCTGCACCTGTGCTTGGATCTTTCTTTTCCTTCATTTTGACCACATGAACTCATCCTGAAACATCAAGGCTCATAAGAGATACACCTTCTTTTTTTTATAGTCTTTTCTCCTAACAAACTTTCAGTGTAATTTCATCCATGTTCCCCTGGATAAAAAGCTTTAAAAATGTTCTTAATGTTTGACCCACCAATTCCACTCCTAAGAATTATCCTAAGGAAATCATAGCTGATGCACTAAGATTTATGCACAAAGTTGTCATTCCAATATTATTTCTAGTAGTAAGAAAATTGTTCCATAATCAAAAGTTAATTAAGGCCAGGCATAATGGCTCACGGCTATAATCCCAGCACTTTGGGAGGCCGAGAGGGGAGGATTGCTTGAGGCCAGCAGTTTGAGACCAGCGTGGACACATGGCGAGACCCCGTCTCTACAAAAAATAGAAAAATATAGCTGGGCGTGGTGTTGTGAGCCTGTAGTCCCAGCTACTCAGGAGGCTGAGGTGGGAGAATCACTTGCGCCCAGGTGTCCGAGGTTGCAGTGAGCTATGATCAGGCCACGGCAGTCCAGCCTGGGCAAGAGTGAGACTCTGTCTCTTAAAAAATAAATAAATAAAAACAAAAACAGAGAGTACGCAGCCCTGTTCTTCCAAAATCACCAAATTAAGCTGTTCCTCTTTTCCCATGGCGGAGTTACTGAGAGGGCAGAGAAAGGCCAGCAGTGCCATGAAAGTAAAGTTCCTCCAAACTCTAAATATTTTTGAATGAGTAATAAATATATGCATTAAATATGCAAATATAACCTGATTTCATCAGGGCCTTTTCTATTTCAAGTCAAAACAAACAAAAAACCCCTCACTTTGCCTTAAGTAAGAATCGAATTGATTCATTTGTTCACATAACTGAAAAACGTGGTGATGGAATTTTCCCTGGATGTGATTGAGTGACTCCAGGTACTCAATCGATGCCATAAGACTTGGTCCATCTTTATCTCTGCTTTTCTTTCCCTTAATTCCAGTCTCAGGCAGGCCCTTTCCCTGCTCTGATATAAGAAGATGGCCTCCAGCATCTGGCAATTATCTTACAAATTCAGCTGGCCTGGTAGAGAGAAACTTCTCTTTCCCAAAATTTCTAGCAAAAAGCCTGCGATTGGATTGTTGGATGACCTAGGCTTGTGAAGTAAGATAATGTATGTGTTTTGCTAGGCTTGATCATGTGTCCCCACTGGAACTGTGGTTAAAGTCAGGGTGAGCTGAATGAGATGAGAGGGGTGGTTCGCCAAAAGAGTGTTGTTTCAGGAGAAAGGGGATCTATCTGGGGCACGCAGAAACAATAATGTCCACACGTGCACTGTTCCATAGGTGAATGGAGTGATAAACCAAAGTAGACAGGTTTTTCAGCATCAGTGAAGCTGAGTCTAGGTAAAAGTGTCTTTTCTAGATTGTGCTTATTGTTAAATTATACTTCTCCACAATTCTATTGCAGCCAGCCAAGAGATTGTGCTCATTTTTTGTTTGCCTAGAAATCAGACTTTCTCGAAATAGGTGAACTGGGAAATCTCTTTGCTATACAGAAAATATTGTTGCTTTGACAATTGTGGCAGTAAAGGCCTGTTGGAAATGAGTCGAGAAGTAGAGAGAAGAAACAGTAACCCCAATCTCTGCTGTCAAATCAAAGCAAGGTGAAAGCAGCTAGAAATTTTTCTATTCTAGTTTTTCCTAAAATCTCTCTCTCTCTCTCTCTCTCTCTCACACACACACACACACACACACACACACAAAAGCATACACAAATTGGCCAAATCATCATCTTACCCATAAATGATGAAACAAAAAATAAATATGCCAACTTCCACCTAACAGTAATAAAAATACCTCCAAACTTTCGACTTAATGGTATGTGTCAGATTGTATTGACTCACTTGTGAAAGAAAAATTGCAGTATTACTCATTCTGATTTAAAATAACGTATTTAGAGGTCTCCGTGATTCGTGATGATCAGCAAAAGCAGATCCTTTGTGCTCTGCCGCACACTGGCAGGGACGTCTGTGTCAGCTTTGCCAAGGGCCGGGTTGTGTTCATTCCAATATGGCCTAATTTTATTTTCCTCACTGTCTGTCTCTGTCTCTCTTTTTCTCTCTCTCTTTGTGTTTTTTAATTTTTGAGAAATACAATAGAATTGACTCCTCAGCATGTGGATATCTGCATGTGTTAAAATTACATTTTCTATTTTAAACTCTCTCTTTTTAATTTAAAAGGACTTGTCAGAACATGCAGTCTTTTTTCGTTTTCCCCCTCCTAAAAAATGGGAAATATACAAACTTGATCTTGAAGGAGGCAAAAAGCCAACTTGTAGGGGAAACAAACAAATAACAATTAAGCACATAAACAAAAATAAGGGGAAAAAAAACCCAAAACATTGGAAGGTTTGACTGATTTGATGTGAGTTGGAATCTCTCTTGGGATTTGCTATGAAGCACTGCAGTACAAAGGAATAACATCAAGAACATAGAGAGAAATAGAAAGAATCTTCTTGTCTAGGTATTAATAGGCAAGGCATTAACTTCACCTTACCTCAGTTTCCTGGAAGATATTAAAATAAAACTTCTCAATTACTAATACCCCTGCATAAGCTTCCTGTGTAAAAAATAAGAAGAAAAATAGCTAACATTTATTGAGAACTTACTTTTGTGTGAGACGATACACTTAGAATACACATAATATATAATAATATATGTAATGTATATATTTATCTCCCAAACCAACCTCACAGTATGGTTCCTTTGTGGGATACTCCCCCCTCAAAAACTAATAAACCACTTTACCCTCTATGGGGTTGGGTTGGGTTATTATCTCCATTTTACAGATGAGGAAACTCACGTCGATTTAAGGCACTCTGATGAATGCTATGGTACACCACTCAAATCCTTATTCAGGATTGGGTGCTGCTGTGGTTCGACGGTTGAAACTCAATCCCCAGTGTGGCAGTATTGAGAGGTGGGGCCTTTACGATGTGATTGGGTCATGAGGGCAGAGCCCACATGAATGGGTTAATAGAGTAATGAGTGAATAAATTAGTGGGTTATCCTGGGAGTGGGACTGGTGGCTTTATCAGAAGAGGAAGAGAGACCTGAGTTAGCATGCTTCGCCCCCTCACCAGGCCCTGCGCCAACTCAGCACTCTGCAGAAAGCCCGCACCAGCAAGAAGGCCCTCACCAGATGCAGTCCCTTGACCTTGGACTTCTCAGTCTCCGTAACAGTAAGAAATAAATTCCTTTTCTTTATAAATTACCCAATTTCAGGTATTTTGCCATAAGCAACAGAAAATAGACTAATGCAGGTGCCAGTTTACCTAAATGTCTGAAATGTTGGCTCCCAAAGCTTACAGCTGAGTTCTGCTTGAGGAATTCCTCTGCCAAAGAAAATTGCCTTGCCCTCAGTTCCACTTAATCCCTTTAGACAAGCCTCTTCCCACTCACTGGCTGGGAGCAGTGCAAAGGCCCACCCCTTTCCATAATTTGGGGTATCTCTGAAAGACCATCTCAGCTCCAGAATTCCCTGAGGAATCGGTGGATCCGCAGTGGCAATCACGTTGCTGTTCAGTTTCTCCCTCTGACCACTACCGTTTCCATCTCACTCCTCATAGGTGTTGATCAAGAGAACTTCTCAGTAAACTTTCTTTTTACATGTTTTTATCTCATAGTCTATTTCTGGCAACCCCAGCCCAAGGCAGGCACTCAGAATAGGTACCAATAAAATGTCTGAAATTATAGTTATTTATCAGAAACACCTATATTAACAACATAAATTAGTCTACAGAGTAAACTAACTAAAAAAGAAAACATAGAGGGTTTGCATTTTATGCTAAAACTTAATTGTTTGCATAGGTAGCTATACGTAATGCTTCATCAGTTAATCTACAGCCACCTTGTCCAAGAGATAAATGCATGTAGCATGAAGTCAGTCCTGCCCCAAATGCTGTTGGCTCACAATAAGTAGGACCAGTGATTTTATTGGTCTTTTTTTCTTGTGTTATGCAACGTATAATAAGGGAATGTGTGGTCGTCGGTGCCTGAATGCCACTTTCAGTAATAGAAACGCCTTCTGGGGAAATAAGATTGGTGCCAGGACAAGAATATGGAAGCAAACTTGAAATTATTTCACTTCTATTTCAGAATGGTTTAAAAAAAAGAAAAAAAAAGGCAGCAGTAAGACCATGTTTTGAGGGTTGCCACCACATTGAGGCATTTGAATGAAAATACTTCTACAGCTTCTGTAACCTACTAAACAGAAATCCAGCATTCTTAGGTTGGCATGTCAGCAGTACCGACTTACCTTTGCACATTGTCACTCACAAAGACCCTTCATCAGTACCTAATATTTTTGCTAAAGTAGACAGCTATTCCCTCAATGAAAATAAAAACAAATATATAAAACAATAAAAAATAAAACATCTGATCAAGACAGAGTAAGGCCACTACAGACATTCTCTCCTACTGATTATAACCCAAAATTCTAAACCTTTTTTCTAAAGTTACATATTAATTTTTTTTTAAAAAAATAGGACAATTGGAGAGGAAAAACAAAAATTGAAGAGGTA
>NW_012145412.1:1231656-1235873 GCF_000956105.1 Propithecus coquereli
CATCAAAGGTAGGTTTCTTCCCCCTTAAAATTAGTATGTGGTGGTAATGTGGTAAATATTCAATAAATAAATGAAAGACTAGCTAGGCGTTCCATTGCACTATGTTTATGTTATTTTTTGTACCTACAACATTATTCCCTACCCAGAATGGAGGTAACAGAGAAAAAGAGTCAGTAAACTTAAAGATAGACTAATAGAAATTTTTCAATCTGAAGATAAAAGAGATAGTCATACATTTTCAGATTTAATGACCTGTGAAAATCCCTCCCCCAAAATTAAAAGTAAAAAGCCACCCAAATAAATCACAATGAAACTGGTGAAAACCAAAGATAAAAAAAAAAATCTTAAAAACAACTTGAGAAAATTCACAAATTACATATGGGGGACGAAATTTACATTACTTTCTGTTTCTCATCAGAAACCATGTAGGCCATAAGACAATGAAACAACAAATTTAAAATGTTAAAAGAAAAGAGCTTTCAACCAAGACTTCTATATACATTGAAAATATCCTTCATGAAAGAAGATTAAGTAAACATCCATAGGTGAAGAAAACTATGAAAATTTGCCACTAACAAATCTGCCGTAAAAGAAATTCTAAAGGAAATTCTTCAGGCTAATGGGAAATGATACTAATGAGAAACTTGTTAGTTCAAAAATAAAAAAAAGAACAAGAAAAATAATTAAAATCTGGGTTAATATTAAATATAATTTTTCTTCTCTAAATTTTATAAAATATATACAACTATTGAAGGCAAAAATTGTAGCAGTATTCAGGGAGGTTGTCAAGTTTGTATAGTTATGTATCGCAACTATAATATGAAGGAGGAAGAGTAAAGGGACCTAACTGATTGTAAAACCTTTGCATTTTACTTGAAGTCATGAAATATTAATTCTACATAGAGTATAAAAGGATATCTATGCACATTGTGGTCTCTGGTGAAACTATTAAAAAAAGAAATAATGCAATGAAATATAGGCAAAAAAAAAAAATGGATGAGTGAAAATCAAGTGCAGAAAATATATAAAAAATGTAATGTCCATGACAAAAAATCCTGAGAAAACTGGAAGGTAACATTTTTTACCTGGCAAAGGTTATCTACAAAAATACACATAGTGAAGACTGAATCTATTCCACTAAGATTAGGAATAGGACAAGAATGTTAGTTCTTATCATCCCTAGTCAACTTTATATTGGAAGTACTAGCCATTGCAATAAAAGAAGAGAAAGAAATAAAAGGTATACACATTAGAAAGGAAGGAATAAAATTATTTCTCTTTGTGGATAATATAATTGTCTACGTAGGAAATCCTAGAGATTCTATAAAAATGCTCTTAGAACTAGTAACTAAGCTTATTAAAAATCAATATACTAAAATCAATTGTATTTCTATAAACTAGCAATTAATAACTAGAAATCAATATTTAAAAGGAATATTATTTATCATGGCACAAAAAACATGAAATAGGTATAAATCTAAAAACACTTAAGTGCAAAATATGTATGTGGTAAGTCCTTGCTTAACATCATCAATAGATTCTGGAAAACTGATATTAAGTGAAACAACATACAGCAAGTTCTCAAATAACATTGTTTTGTTTAACATCATTTCATTATAACATTAATGATAAAATTGGTTTTGTTATACAATAAATGAGAATTTACTGTACTGAAAATTACAAAGCACTGATGAAAGAGATCGAAGAAGACTGGAATAACTAGAAAGAAATACTATAACTCAATATTATTAAGATGTCAGTTCTCCCTAAATTGATCTGTAGACTTAATGTAATTTCCAACAAAATTTTAGCAGAATCTTTTAATAGAAATCAACAAACTAATTCTTAAACATATTTGGAAAGTCAAAGACACTAAAATATCTTAACAATTCTGAAAGCAAGGAATAATGCTGTAGGACTCACATTAACTGATTTCAAAGCTTATTATAAAGCTACAGTAATCACAAATGTGGTTTTCATGAAAGGATTGGTATTATACATAGAAAAATGGAGCATACCTATGTATATATGGACAACTGATTTTGATAAAATTGCTAAGACAATTCAAAGGAGAAAAGGTAATCTTTTCAACAAATGGTGCTAGAAAAATTGGACATCTACATGCAAAAAAAAATTGATTTCAACTCATACTTTAGACCTTATACAAAGATTAACTCAAAATACGGAATACCTTTAATTGCAAAACCTAAAACTGTAAAACTCCTACAAGAAGATGTAGGAGGAAATCTTTGTGATTTTATATTGCACAATGAGTTTTTATATAGGTCTCCAAAATCACTGCTCCTGAAAGAAAAAATAATTCAATTGTAAAATTAAAACATATTCTTCAAAAAATACCATTAAGAAAATAAAAAGATAAGTCACAGACTGGGAGAGAAATTATTCAAATTACATATCTGATGAAGAATCTGTATTTGAAATTACGTGGGATGCTAAAATCCAATAATAAGAAAACAAGCAACCCATTTTTTAAAAAAGGGGGAGGGAGAGAAACTATACAAACACATCACCAAAGAAGATATTCAGATGTCAAGTATATGCAAAGATGCTCAATATCATTATTAGGTGTATTAGTTTACTAGAGCTGCCATAACAAATTGCCACAAACTGAGTTGCTGGAAAAAAAAAAACAAAACTAAAAATGAAACAGAAATTTATTCTCTCACTATGGTGTATCCATAAAATGGAATACTATTCAGCAGT
Organism: Propithecus coquereli; assembly: GCF_000956105.1. NCBI lineage: Eukaryota > Metazoa > Chordata > Mammalia > Primates > Indriidae > Propithecus > Propithecus coquereli. The sequence goes on from NW_012145412.1 coordinate 1,234,381, forward strand.
AAAAAGGAATGAACTGTTGATATATACAAAAATATGGATGAAATTCAAATGCATTATTCATCATTCTAAGCAGCTTATCAAGACAATTTCCCAAAGTCACCTTTCCTAGAGGGAATTCAGTTGTAAGGTGTTATGATAGTAATATTTGCACTTTCTTGCAGTCTATTACAGCACTTATCACTAAAATCTATTTATCTTCTTGTTTGTTCTCTCGTTAATCTATGAAATCATCAAAGGTAGGTTTCTTCCCCCTTAAAATTAGTATGTGGTGGTAATGTGGTAAATATTCAATAAATAAATGAAAGACTAGCTAGGCGTTCCATCGCACTATGTTTATGTTATTTTTTGTACCTACAACATTATTCCCTACCATTCCCCTTTCATTTCATCATATAATTGAATCCCTTGCGTCCATGCACAGCTATGTCTATAAAACATTTCCTTACATCTATAGATCTCGGTCTTCTAAACTCTGAACTTGATTGGTTTCTCTGTTGCACTTCTGCATTGAAGGCAAGTGTTGTGTTTAGTATATTTTTGTTTGTATTTCTTCAGTGTAGCATCCTCTGATGGGCAGTTAATCAATCTTTTATTTATTCAACCAGTATTTATTGAGTGCTTTTAATTTGCTAGTCTCTATTCTAAGAGCTGGACATATAACAGGGACTCAAATAGACAGAAGTACCTCCCCTTAAAGAGTTTATGTTCCAGTGGGGAGTATCCCCGAAAAAACATAAAACAAATGAATATATCACATGTGAGGTGGCAATAAATACCTGGGGATAAAGAGTTAGGGGACAGGCAGTGTGTGCATAGGTGGTGGTGGTGGTAGAGTCATGTAGGAGGAGGGATTGTCATTTTATGTGGAGTGATTGGACAAGGTCTGATAAGATAAATGTTAAAAAGAAACTGAAGGGAGATAGGGAGTGGACCATACAGATATATGAAGCATTCCACATAACCCTGGATGCGCACTATATAGTTCATTAGAGAAAAAAGGGGGGGTGTGAATATTCATGCAGATGGAGATAAACCTTTCAAATAAAACAGAGCATCTTTTTTTTTTTCCATGAGAAAAACCTATAATTTAAAGAGATCTAATAATTTAGGGAAGAGAGTTTCTTGTGAGCATGAGATAATGATTTCCTTTGCCTATTGTTAAAACCAAGGAGGCTGACCTCTATTCTAATGTAGATGTGCAGTTGGCAAGACTGAATGGCTCCACTGAGTTCTCTATATAAAGAGGTGTCCTCCCCATTACTATGGTATCTTCTTTGTCTCAACGACAATTTTAGTAGCAAAAGATATCATGTAGGATTTGATTTTAGAAAGGGGAAATATCAAAGTCATCGGAATATTTGATTAATGTAGGATCATGGGTTACTGAGAAAAAATATCTGACTTCCAATTTAACCAAAGTGACACTAACAGATTTTAAAAGTAAACATAGGAGGTAACATGATTGCTAAATACCATAGTTCTTTCAAAAGTGA
>NW_012145412.1:1239643-1241917 GCF_000956105.1 Propithecus coquereli
CAAAAGAAAGAAGAAAGGGAGAAGCAGAAAAATAAGCACATAGAGATGGAGAGAAAATAAAAAGGATAAATAAATGTCTCTTCTTTTCTATTCCTATATGTATGTATGTATTGTTCTGCCTTTCCTAGACGCAAGAGAAAAAATCCTCACTATTTTAATTTCCAATTGTCAATGCACTCCTGGAAAAATTTTAATCATTAGTGACATGCATTAATTACCCCGAGGATGGAGAATGTAAATAATCTGACATTGTTGCTAATAAAAACTAGAAAGCATTGACCAATTTTGAAGTGTAATCGCCTATCTTCCTGTCAATAATTATTTGACACAACTTCTTCCTTCTGGATTTGGGGCTCCTTAAAAGCAGAAGTTCTACCATGTTTATCTCTGAATCTTCACCATTTTGCACAGCATCTGATGGATATAGTAGATATCCAATAAAATTGGATAGGAAAAATTAACCTTTGTGAAACTGCCTCTTCCTTTTGAAGTAAGGGGATATGAGTATTAATTCCAGTTCATGTGATCTAAGCATAATGTACCCTCTATCTGTGGGTTCCACATCCAGGGATTCAACCAACCACACATTTAACCAACCAAGGTAGTTAGGCCTGTCATGGTTGAGTCTGTACTGAAGATATACAGCCTTTTTTCCTTTGGGTCATTACCTAAACAATACAGTATAACAACTATTTATAGAGCATTTACATTGTATTAGGTATTATATGTAATCTAGAGATGATATAAAGCACAGTAGATCCTTGAATAACATTGTTTCTTTCAACATCCTTCCCTATAAAGTTGATGGAAAAGAAAATTTTCAATTCCTGGCCAGGACCACTGTCTGTGTGGAATTTGCATGTTCTACTCATGTCTGTGAGGGTTTTCTCTATGTACTGCGGTGTCCTCCCACATTCCAAAGATGCGCATGTTAGGTTCACTGGTGTGTCTAAATGGTCCCAATGTGAATGAGTGTGGGTGTGTATGTGAGTGGTTCTGTGATGAAATGGTGTCCTGCCCAGGGCTGGTTCTTGCCTTGAGCCCTGAGCTGCCAGGATGGTCTCTGGCCACCCGTGACCCTGAATTGGAATAAGCAGGTTGGAAAATGAATGAATGAATGAATGAATTCAAATTATTTTCAAATTACAATATGTAAGTAAACAAAAATCATACAATTGCCTGACAATAAAGGATGTGGCCTGGAAGCATTCAGCAAGCTCACCATATTTGTGATTGTTTGTTTTTGAACTGCATGGTGAGAAGAGGTGCTCTTTACAACTTTTGCTTTGCAAACATTTATTCCTTGGTTTCATCCACCACCACCGTAACTGCTGTCACTCAATATTCACCAAAAATCGGCTAAATGATTATCTTGTTTTTGTTAATCTTTTTCAAATGTATGCATAAGTCACATTTATTTTTATGTTTAATATTAAAAGTGTTTTGGGTCATTCTTTAAAAATTTGGTGACGTTTTGTGTCTAGAAATATGCTATAGGAACTTGACTCTTGTTTATATCGATTAGTCTGTGGTAAAAGTGGTCTTGATATATGTCGTTTCATTTACAGTAGCAGTTTCAAAAACCTATGAAGGAAAATAAGTGAGGACTTGCTGTGTACTGGAGGTTGTACATAGATTATATGCAAATACTATGCAATTTTATAAAAGGGACTTGAGCATTTTCAGATTTTGGTATCCATGGGGGATCCTGGAACCAATCCCCCATGAATTCTGAGGGATTACTGTGCAATCAAAATTCACTCTGACAAAATAGCATATTTGTTAAAACTTCTCAAAGAAAGTTTGCAATGACTTATAATTTGGGATCAGTGTTTACGCTTTAGACTATATTATAACCCACATAATACACAGACACAAATACACACATAGGGAAGTCAAACTGCATCAAGATGATGTAGTATTTTGGTACTGTTGATCTTACCCCTTCCCATATGGACAGATTCTTATACATTGGATCAGAACAGAATCCAAAGAAAATTCGGCTAAGTTTTTGAAAGAAAAAAGAAGTAGAACTATTACAATTTGGGGCTTACTTTTTATGATTATCACATTGGTTGAAAAAAGAGTTCAACTAACTATTCAAATACTTATTTAGATATTCTTGATACAGTGGGATGACCTAGTTATTTCTAACTATGGTCCTTATTCTGCCTATACACTGTGGTAGTTATGGGATGGTTTTCTCAGATTCTCAACTTAGTTAGATGGACGTTAGGTTTATTTTTACAGTTTACTTCAAGGTAAAAATGGTTC
>NW_012145412.1:1241967-1243393 GCF_000956105.1 Propithecus coquereli
TAATATAAATAGTTCATTACAGCCCTTTAGCTTTTGATAAGGAAGTGAGAGAGTGAGTGAGAGATTTGTCTAATGTCTCATAGCTACTCAGCCTTAGAGATTTCACTCCTATTTCAACGATCATATTAATATAATGAGCCAGTTGACTTATACTTTTAAAAAGCTTCAAAATTAACAAACCAGCTAGGGATTGTTCCAGCATAAAAATATACCATGACTTAGATACATAACGTTATTTGTAACAAATGGAAGCTTAGATATTTGTACCTCTTGTGTGTGTGCTGGAGGGGGGGGGGAGGTGGAGTGGGTCCTTTCTCAGATTTTCTAAAAATTAAAATCAAAACTATATGCAAGTCACATATTCTAACCTGTGACATTTTTCCTAATGCTTCTTCAGTCTGAAATGTTCCCCAGAAATAATGATGTGCTTAGAACTTCTTAGTCTCTAAATGCCTTACACTTTTCTAAGTACAAAATACTGAACAAATTTTGATGAAAAAAATTTACCTCTCTTGCACTTAAAAATAATGGAAAGGTGGCAATCATTAACACCAAAGATTGAACTTGAAGGAAAGATTTTTTTTAGTAATCAGCTTTTGGGAGTTACTGTTTAGATGGATCTTTCAGAATAAGCTGAGGGCAAACAGTTGCCTAGCTAACTGGGCAAATGAAAGGCAGATAAAAGGTGTTCCAAATTCTTTTCCGTGGCCATACCACAGGATGAACAAGGAAGCAGTCATAAGGAGTTTCGTCTCCCCATCCTGACCAAAGTGCACTTACTCTGCAGTGACTAAGCTCTGTAGCTTGAGTTATACCAGCTGTCACAGTCTTTTCACAAGCACTAGATTTGAAGCTGACAGGGGTGGATAAAACACTGTTATTCTGGAAACTACTTTGGAAGGAAGGTAACTGAATAAGCATCACCAAAGTAACAAGGACCATTCCCTTTGGGTGATCATGGTTATATACAAGGAGAATAAACCTATAGTTACATAAGTGGGTGCAAGAATTAGTGTTATGTGTGCGCAAAGACATAATTCAATCTTCTTGAGTTGGAAGCAAATATTTTTTAACAGTTTCCCCTAAATCCTAAAGTTAAGTATTAGTATCTGTATTTCTTTGGTCAATATGACAAAGCTATTTGTATTATTAAGGAAAGAGCCCAAAGCATAATTAAATTGGAATCAATATTTTTAATGAAAATATGTTGAAATATTTGTAATATTGAAAGATCAAAAATTTACCCCTTCCCTCATCTGACACATCTTCAACTTATGCCACGCTTTTGAGTTAGAAGTAAATTTAAAAGAATATCCAAAAAAATTGGACTTCCTGCTAATAATTATTAGTCTTTGATATTAAAACCCTGTGAGGAATCCATCCAAACTTTGGTGAGTATAGTTGGAAGGGTTAGATCTTGCATGAT
>NW_012145412.1:1243443-1245929 GCF_000956105.1 Propithecus coquereli
TACCAAAGTAGAATAAAAATGTATACTTGCATTATACTGATAAAAAATGATAACTCAGAAAAGCTATAGTTCTTTGTAGTAAACCAAAATTATTAAACTAATCTTATTTGCTGAAGTTTTACCTAAATTATGTGAATATGAATTCTTAAAGTGTTTCTGAGTTAGTTTTATATTAGAATACCTCTTCTGTTTACATCAAAATTATTTGAGGTTCAATTTCCTTAATTTCTGAGACTACTAGCAATGGCCAATCATACAGATGCTTATTTATCTCTAAGCCAATCACAATAGAGCAGCTTTAGGGTAAGGGATTTTAAAATCCAATTACTTAATATCCATAGGTCATAAATATAGTGTATATTCACATAGTTAGAGGTAAAGAGTTTTCCAAATTATGAATTTTTAAACATATAGACAGATACAGATAGCTTATAGTTTCAATCACAAGTCAAGCATCAACACACAAATACAAAATTCACAGGTCAATATCAAAGACCTGGTTTCTTCTCAGTGCATATAAACTCTTTATTTGAGCTCAAAATAGACAAATCAACAAACAGAAAACACTAACAAATCAAATTTTCTGTCCTCTTTTCATCCAATAGAGATAAGGTCTTTATAATCATTAATCCCTTTATAGGGATCAACAAATGATCAGACTAAGTAAAAAAAGGAAGTTATCCAGAGGTCTTAGTGGAGGCATGAAGAAGGACAGGGGTAGATTGTACATCAGAATCTGGACGGCAGGGTCCTTTAACATCAGCCATTTTACAGAACATGAGAGGATGGGGAGATTTCTTAACCATTGCGGCTTTCTAGAAGCACAGGGCTCATATGAGGTTTAACATTGTCATGGCTTGTTTAAGTAAATGCTATTATAATTCCCATATTCTAGATGAGGAAACTGGAGCATAAAGAAGATAAGTTACTTGCCCAAATTCACATAGCTGCTAAGTGGTAGAGATGAGAATCAAGCTCCTGAAGTGTCACACTAGAGTTCATGCTGTCAGTCAACATATTCTCACTCCACATGTTCTAAATAGAGTTTTCTATAAGGCGAAACATCTTTTCTACCTAGTTCATTGCTGTTTCTCCATAAAATAGTGCTCAGTAAATATTTGATGGCTGAATAAATGAAAGGAGAGAGATGAGTTTTAAATAGCAAAAGAAAGAAGAAAGGGAGAAGCAGAAAAATAAGCACATAGAGATGGAGAGAAAATAAAAAGGATAAATAAATGTCTCTTCTTTTCTATTCCTATATGTATGTATGTATTGTTCTGCCTTTCCTAGACGCAAGAGAAAAAATCCTCACTATTTTAATTTCCAATTGTCAATGCACTCCTGGAAAAATTTTAATCATTAGTGACATGCATTAATTACCCCGAGGATGGAGAATGTAAATAATCTGACATTGTTGCTAATAAAAACTAGAAAGCATTGACCAATTTTGAAGTGTAATCGCCTATCTTCCTGTCAATAATTATTTGACACAACTTCTTCCTTCTGGATTTGGGGCTCCTTAAAAGCAGAAGTTCTACCATGTTTATCTCTGAATCTTCACCATTTTGCACAGCATCTGATGGATATAGTAGATATCCAATAAAATTGGATAGGAAAAATTAACCTTTGTGAAACTGCCTCTTCCTTTTGAAGTAAGGGGATATGAGTATTAATTCCAGTTCATGTGATCTAAGCATAATGTACCCTCTATCTGTGGGTTCCACATCCAGGGATTCAACCAACCACACATTTAACCAACCAAGGTAGTTAGGCCTGTCATGGTTGAGTCTGTACTGAAGATATACAGCCTTTTTTCCTTTGGGTCATTACCTAAACAATACAGTATAACAACTATTTATAGAGCATTTACATTGTATTAGGTATTATATGTAATCTAGAGATGATATAAAGCACAGTAGATCCTTGAATAACATTGTTTCTTTCAACATCCTTCCCTATAAAGTTGATGGAAAAGAAAATTTTCAATTCCTGGCCAGGACCACTGTCTGTGTGGAATTTGCATGTTCTACTCATGTCTATGAGGGTTTTCTCTATGTACTGCGGTGTCCTCCCACATTCCAAACATGCGCACCTTAGGTTCACTGGTGTGTCTAAATGGTCCCAATGTGAATGAGTGTGGGTGTGTATGTGAGTGGTTCTGTGATGAAATGGTGTCCTGCCCAGGGCTGGTTCTTGCCTTGAGCCCTGAGCTGCCAGGATGGTCTCTGGCCACCCGTGACCCTGAATTGGAATAAGCAGGTTGGAAAATGAATGAATGAATGAATGAATTCAAATTATTTTCAAATTACAATATGTAAGTAAACAAAAATCATACAATTGCCTGACAATAAAGGATGTGGCCTGGAAGCATTCAGCAAGCTCACCATATTTGTGATTGTTTGTTTTTGAACTGCATGGTGAGAAGAGGTGCTCTTTACAACTTTTGCTTTGCAAACATTTATTCCTTGGTTTCATCCACCACCACC
>NW_012145412.1:1254934-1279988 GCF_000956105.1 Propithecus coquereli
TGTGTGCTTACTATCTGATATTCTACTCAAAGAGTAATGCTTTCCAACTCAATTTGATGAAATAAGGGCAAATTTCTAGTTTTATTAGAGGCATGAGTATACAGATATTTTGGTAGAGGATGTGGTCTTCATTAGCACTATAACCATATTTCTGGCTCTCTGCTTTCCACAAAGATAGGTAATAAGAACCGCTTCTTAAAACTTTCGAATACAGTGTGCTGTTTGCCATTTGAAAATGATTATGAAAGAACCTGTCACATTGAAGTTTTTGTCAGCCCAAGACCCTGAATAACTACAGTGAATTGAACCCTTTGCCATCCTCCAACTCCAATAGAGGTTAGAGTCTGATGAGTCTGTATGAACAAGAAATTGATTTGATTGTTTGGTTGGATTTTTTTGTTTTTGTTTTTGTTACCACAACAGAAACTAGTTTACTCTGACTGATTATAACAGAGAAGGGGCTGGTGTGGTGAGCCGGGTGTGGTGGCTCACACCTGTAATCCTAGCACTCTGGGAGGCCAAGGTGGGAGTATCACTTGAGATCAGAAGCTTGAGACCAGCCTGAGCCAGAACGAGACCCTGTCTCTACTAAAAAAATAGAAAAAATATTAGCCGAGCATGGTGGTATCTGGCTGTAGTCCCAGCTACTGTGGAGGCTGAAGCAGGAGGATAGCCTTAGCCCCGGAATTTGAAGTTGCAGTAAGCTATGACGACACCACTGCACACTAGCTGGGGCAACAGAGCAAGACCCTGTCTTAAAAAACAAACAAACAAACAAACAAACAGAAAAACATAATAGAAAACACCAAAAACAGGGAAAGATTTAAAAACTCTTCTTCAGTTATCTAGCATCATATTAAGTTGGCAAAGTTATTGAAAGCAATCTCTATAGTATAAGATGTTTGCTTTGGGCATTTATCCATGATAAACAATAAACCATGTTAGTGACCTTTCAGATATTGCTCTCCATATCACATAACAGAGATAGCAATGTGTAGAAGACAAACAAACCAACAAGTCCTCCTTGTTGGCAGGGCAAGTTTTGTTCCTGACTTAGGTCCTTTGTACTTGTACCTGCCTCTGCCTGGAATGCACTTCTCCCAGATCTTTCCATAGCTAGTTCTTTATCCTACAGATACTAGTTCACATGCCACACCTTGAAAATAGATTAGTTGATACCCTATCTGAAATAGTCCCCTAACCCATTCCTGTCTATCACATAACATCTTTTATTTTCTTCACATCTTATAAACCATCCAAGGTATTTTTATGTATATTTGTTTACTATTTTATTAATTATAAGACCCCACTAGAATGGAGGCCTCGTGGTTGTAAAGATGTGGTCTGTCTGGTTCAACACTGTTCCCAGCTAAAAGAACAGACATATAAAACAGGTTGTCATATAATTTTTTGTTTGAAATGGAAATTAGAGACTTCTGTTTGCAGCTAAACCAAAGTAACAAGGAACAGATTTGCCCTCTCCCTTTAAATGACAAAAAATAAAAATAAAACGGATACAATATTTGAAAGAGCAGTTTCACTGGATTACAGTCAGCATTGGATAGTAATCCATAGGGACAGTGACAAAAATGAGGTAAGCCCCGTAATTGCTTGAGTTTACTGCCTGGAGAGAGTTTGCAGGCCATGCAGGAGAGAAGGGGAACCCAGGTGGGCCCAGCTGCCTCCCTGATTTGAACCAATAGAGGTCAGAGTGCGATGAGGCCTACCCAGCTAGGGTTCCCAGGACAGAGTACCAAATGGAGTATATTGCAGAGTGAGAAAGCTTTTAAGATCTGCAGAAGGTCTATATTAGTTTTAATCAAAGGATTGATCAGATGATGAGAGAGAGGAAACTACCAACACCAGGGAAAGAACTATCTACCAGAGCAAGGGAAACAATCCTAAAAGCTCGCATAGGGCCAGAAATATTTTATGTTCCCACCAGTCAGAGTGGGAAAGCTTCACAAGACACGGGTATCAGGTAGAATATGCAAAAGGACATTGCCTTAGCAGTGGGGGAGAAATTAGCCTTAAAAGGTTCCTCTGGTCTTCCTTAACAGACCTTAAATGCAAGCAGTAAGCAAGCTCAAAGCTTATTCCAAATAACTGTGGCCCAGAATGAACCCCAAGAATAGTTTTTCTTTTTTTTTAAATCAGTGTCTAATAACATAATATTAAATATTCTTGACATGCTATCAAAATTATCAGACATGCATAGAAATAGTAATTTACAACCCACAGTGCGGGGGAAAATTAATCAACTGAAACCAATTCAGAAATGATGCAGATGAAAGATTTAGTACAAAAGGACATTAAATTATATACTATAATCCTATCTCATATTTTCAGAAAAGTAGATAAAAACATACACATGTTAAAGAGAGTAATGAAAGATATAAAAAAGATCCAAAATAAACATCTATAGATGAAAACAATAGTATCTGAGATTTAAAAAATACACTACATGAAATTAATAGCATATGTGATACTATAGAAGAAAATATTAGTGTACTTGAAGATTTGGCAATAGAAAACTGTCTAAAATAAAACACAGGAGAAGAAAGATAGGAGAATAAAGATGGGAGGAAAAAAAGAAGAGATTATCAGTAAGACCTGGGACAATATCAAGTGGCAAGCTGCCTAAGATGCATGCCAATTGGAGTCACCAAAAAGAGGAGATGGGGACAGAAAAATGATATGAAGAAATAATGCCTAAATTTTTTTCAACTTTGTTGAAAATCATCAACTGACAGATTCAAGAACTCTGTGAAACCTAAATAATACAAACCTGAGGAAAACCACAATAAAGTATATCATAATCAAATTACTTTCAAAAAAAGAGAAAAAGGAAAAAAGTAATCTGAAAGTACCCAGAATAAAAAGAACCATTTTGTAGAGAAGAACAATAACAATATTTTTTTTTTTGAAACAATAAAAGCAAGGAGACAATGGACCAAATGCTTTTTCAGACACACAAAAGACGAAAGAATTAATCACCAGCAGTTCCAAAGTATGTTAAAGGAAGTCCTTCAGGAAGAAGGAAAATGATACCAGGTGGAAATCTGTATCTACACATATGAACAAAGAGCTCAAGGAATGGAAATTATGCTATTAATATATAGGTAGATATACATGTTTTTTCTTATTTTAAAATATCAATTGTTTAAAGAAAAATAATATCATATATTATTGGATTTATAATAAATGTGGAATTAAAATGTTTGATGACTAATAGCACAAAGTCTAGAAGAGGGGAAATGGATGTATACTGTTGTTTACTTTTACTGTGTGTGAAGTGGCAATATTACTCAAGGGTAGGCTATGATAACTTAAATATTTGGAAACTAAATAACATTCTTGTAAGTAAACTATGGGTTAAAGAAGAAATCAAAAGAAAAATTAGCAGTTATTTTTGAACTGAGTAAAAATGAAAACACAACCTAACAGAATTTGTAGAATGCAGCCTAAGCAGTTTTTAGAGGTAAATTTATTGTATTGAAATCTTACATTAGAAATGATGGTCTCAAATCAATAGCCAAAGCTTCTATTTTAAGTAGAAAAATGAGAAAGTAAAACGCAAAGTCAAAAGAAAAAATTGTAATAATAAAGATAGAAGAAATCAGTGATATAAAAAACAAATAGAGAAAAATCGATTATATAAAAACTGACTCTCTAAGATCAATAAAACTTATAAATCTTTAGCCAAACTGATAAAGAAGAGAATGTACACATTTTCAATATCAGGAGTGAGAGAGGGGATCACTATGAATCCTGAAAATATTAAAGAATAATAAGAAATTATTATAAATTTGCAAATAACTAAGGAAATAGTTGAACTGTACCACAATTAGCAGGCAAGTCTATTTAGAGGCTGAAGTTGAAAGGAAGAGCCATGATCCTTGACATGCTGTATTAAGTTGCTAAACTGACTTATATCTAGGATATTTTTATTAGTGACAATAGCAAAACATTATCTAATATCTGAGGTTTGGAGGGAGCTGTGCTAGGAACAAAAAGACATAAAAAGAGGTTCTTTTAAGACATGTATTATGCATATAAAATAATCAGTAAATTTTAGGTGACAATAGATTGAATAAATATTCTTTAGATTGACGAAAAGAAGTAATTGTAAAGGTCAAGGCCAACCTCATGAGGAAATTGATCCAAATAGCTTAACATTTATGCTGGAGTTATCTAAGCCTGCGATTTCTGCATGTAAATAAGAGGGGAAGATAATTTGAGAAACATAAATAATGTCTAAGCCTCAATAACTTGTTAAAACACTTTAAATAAAAGATACAAGCTAAATTCAAGATGTAATTAATAAAAACTTCAAGAGATGGAATAATAGAATGCAATTATTAGGCTGTTAAATTAATTCAGAACAATTGGATTGCAGGCAAACTGATTTTACAATAAGCCAAGGAAGGAACAAATACTAAACAAAGTGTGTTCTTAGGCTTATTTCTTAGCATATGATACAGAGAACGAACAGAAGCATAGTGGCATGCTATAAGTAAACTTTGCTGAAAGCAACTCTGAAATTGAAATTTTCACATAGGAATTCTGAGAGGAACCTGCTACTATTGATGGTGGTAGGATACTTTCATACTCATATTTTCTCCAAAATAAAACATATCCATATTAAAGTCATATATTTATCTACTATTTGCACTAGTTGATAACTTATTATCTCAGACCAATTTAGAAGTTTTCAATAATGTGGATTTAGGTGCATTTCTTCTCCTTTAATTCAAACATACTGTTTAGAAATGCCAGATTACCTGTGCACTTTTAAAAAGTTGTGGTGTTCTAACACTAACATCTTCTAGAAGAGAAGACTTTTTTGCATATAGAGGAAAGAAAAAGCACAAAGGGGCTCTTGTCTCCTGGAATTCATGTATTACCCTGTGTCTGCTCTTAGTAATATACTACGTTTCAGGTTACAACTAGGAGAATATTGCTAACACTAAGCTTTCTCAGAGTGAGGGAGAGACATATTTAATCCTACATAGCAATCTGATTTCAAAGAAACAGTTTTTAAACTTTAATATACAAATTATTCAACCTATCCTAGAGTTTAAGGATGCTGGATAAAGAACAATGGGCACATTGATAAAATTTAATTTTATGACTCATGTATTTTTTTATCTAACACATTTACTTAAGAGAACAAGAAGGAATTTATATGTAACTTTTGCCTTGTAACCACCTTCTTGATATTCCTTTTCATTGGCAAAGTATTTATTGGATAGATAATAATTGTTCAATGACCAGTTGCCAGAAATTTCAATATCTAGGTATCCATTGAAAAATGATATCTGAGTTGCTATGATCTGCTGTCGTCTATCATGGAATTGCTGATTTAGGAACTTTTTCCTGGAGTCTTTTTTCACCTCGTGTCTTAGTTGAGGCTGCTATGCAAAAATACTTTAGGATCCGTGGCTTAAACAACTTTATATCTCATAGTTCTGGATGCTGGGAAGTCCAAGACCAAGGTTGCACCTGCCAGTTTGGCTCCTAGGGAGGATCTTCTTCCTGGGTTGTGGCTGCGTGTCTTCTTGCTGTATCTCACAAGGCGGAGAGAGTGAGACTTTCTTTCATGTCTCTTATTATAAGGGCACTAATACCACTCATGAGGGCTCCACCTCATGACCTAATTATCTGCCAAAGACCCTTGTAGGGGAGAAAAAGTAATATTTTTTCCTCATCCATCACAAAGTTTATGGTTGAGGTCTTTATAGCAAAAGACAGATTACAAGAGAAAAGCATACAATTTTTTTTTTTTAATTTAAGTTTTATGTGACACGAGATCCTTCAGCAATGAAGACCTAAACAAACAGGTAAATCTGTGTGTATTTATGCTTAGGTCTGATAAAGAATGGACAGTCATGTACAAGTACAGTTGGACAAAGGAAGTTAAGATTTAATGGTAATAAACTGGGGGAACATAGCAAGGTTCGTTCGTTCGGATTCTTCTTGACTTTTCTGTGTTTTCAAGGACAAGAATGTTCCTTTCTTCAGGGTATAGGGAGGTCATTTCTGGAATGAAGGGTTTATGACCTAATTCAGGGGAAGATTAGGGAGGTTGTATGGTCTGTTTCAGGGGAGAACGAACTTCCTGCTTCTGTCGTTTTCGCAAATGCCAACATGGCATATTTTGTCCTGAATCCCACCACCCCACCTCCAAATATCATTCCATTGGAGATTAAGGCTTCAGTACATGAGTTTTGCAGGGTGGCATAAATATCAGTGCATAGCACCTTTTCAAGCACCGGCGTTTTAGTGCTTGGTGATACTATTAGTTTCAAAGCAAGTCTTAATAGGCAACAAGGGTAGTTGCCATTAGATTTTCTAAGTACTCTGAGTCAAGATCTCAATTAATTGAGAAAGTGATTTCTGTTTTATAGTAAGGCTTGGAGCTTGTATATTTAAATGCAAGAATGTATGTACAGTTATCCCTCGGTATCTGTGGGGAATTGGTTCCAGAACCCTCATGTATAACAAAATCTGCAATTGCTCAAGTGCCTTATATTAAGTGGTATAGTATTTGCATATAATCTATGCATATCCTCCTGTATCCTTTAAATCATCCCAAGATGACTTACAATACCTAATACAGGGTAAATGCTATGTAAATTATTGTTATGCTACAGTTTTTATTTGTATTATTTTTATTATTATATTGTTATTTTTAAAAAATATTTTATGAATGTGGAATCGCACATACAGAGGACTGACTGGTATCCACTAAAGAGTGGTCAAGGCCAGGGGCAGTGGCTCACACCTATAATCCTAGCACTTTAGGAGGCCAAGGTGGGAGGATTGCTTGAGTTTGAGACCAGCCTGAGCAATATAGCAAGACTTCATCTCTACAAAAAAATAAAAAATAAATTAGCTGGGCCTGGTGGTACACACCTGAAGTTCCAGCTACTCAGGAGGCTAAGGCAGGAGGATGGTTCAAGCCTAGGAGTCTGAGATTGCAGTGAGCTGTGATGTCTGATGCTGCCACTGCACTCTATCCCAGGCAACAGAGTGAGACCCTATCTCAAAAAAAGAGTGGTCAAATGTTATAAAAGTATAGGCTTATAGAAACAAGATCAAAATGACTATGTGTAAAAATGCATTTTAAAGCACATCTTCAACACTGAAAGGATTGATTAAATAATTTCACCTGTTTTACCTGGTGGCCCACAAAAGCAGAGCTAACATAGTAGGAATCAAACATCTCCTTTATTTATAAGACATATGCAGCACTGATAGATCACTTATTATGTGTCAGAAAATATTTTAAGGACATAATAAATATTAATTCATTCCGGTCCTCACAATAATCCTATTTCATATATATTAATGTCCTGTTTTCAAGTGAAAGGAGGAAAAAAAAAACAGAGAGAAACAAAGTCCCCCCCACCAAACAAAAAAGACAAAGATTTATGACTTGCAGAGACTGACCACTGGATATAAGGACAAATTGAAATTTGAAACCAGGTCTGTCTGAATTTCAAAGCCCAAGTTTTTAGCACTATATTTTATTGATATTTGTACCAATTAAATCTGGGAGTTAATGGGTACCTATTAGTTACCTTTAGATAAATAAAGGCTGAGATCATATGTTAATTTTTTAATTTTTAAGCCTTTCACATATTAACATAAGTGGAATTGATAAAGATCAAAACCCTTTGTACCTTTTACCTATGTGCCACTGTTTGTTAATGTTTAACTCCCAAACATGAATGATTCTTTCAAACTGATTTTTTTAGGTATGATCATGATGAAACAGAATTATTGCTTTAAGATGGAAACTTTACACAAAAATTGTATGTACTACTGCAATTTTATTCACCCAATTTGCTTCCTCCCATTACCTGTTTTGTAGTTCAATCTAGTGGTTGCTATATTACAAATAAGATATTAAGTACTATATTCTATAGAATAAAAAATAATCACTACTAGAAATAATATTGGATGCAAATCTAATCTTAGTCAATGGTGTAGTATTTTTTTTCCAATATTAATAACAACCTACCAGAGTATGAAAAATGTTGATTTGAGAGAGACATTTGGAAAAATATAAAAGGCAAGCTGTTCTCTTAAGTTCTTATTTGTACCTTTACGTTTTATAAAAATTCAGTATTTCATATTAATCCCATCAATTGTATTAAAATCTGTGTTTACTAAATCAGATTAAATGGTTGCTATTTTTGGTAAAGTTCTTTTACCTGTATTTTCTTTTGTGACATCTGCTGGCAATACCTGGTATTACAATGCTCCATAATTCACCTTTATCTGCCTTCTCCAACTGTCCAACACTTTTTCAGATAATACCAATTTAATTCAATTTAAGAAACTCAATGAGTATCCTTAACTAAAAAAGAGGTATTTTAATATGAGGCCCTATCACAGAAGTGGGAAATTTAGCACTTCAGAGGCCGAGAAATTATTTATTATGCATATATTTAATTTCATTGCTGGGTACTAAAAGAGATATGACCCTTTTTCTTTTCTGAAAACTCTAAACTCATTCCATGTAAGAATGTTGTGTATGGTAATGCTTACTTTGACAAGTGTCAACCAATCCCCCTAGTGACACTCTATCGCTCAGTTATTCTCTACAAGTTGATAAATATGTGGCAAGAACTGTACATTAAAATAAAATTGTGCAGGGATCCAGTCTAAATCCATATTAAAAATGAATGAAGTGTACCTAGATCTCGGTACACAGTGAATCCATGGCTACGAAGCGGAATGCATGAGCAAACTTTTTATATTACCAGGAATCCATTTGTCCACAATCCCATCAGTCAAATTCAGATACTTGTTGCCAGCTCAAAGATTTATAGGCTGGAGCTGGTTTTTGAAATTGCTTTGTATTTCCATTTAACAGCCAGGGCAGCGGCATGTTAAAATTTTGCCTTGGTCTCCTTGGAGCCTATTTATAAAGCTAATTTGTCTCCCTAGACATTTTTTTTTTTTTTCTCTTTTAAATGCCAGCTCTAGGCTTCTAAACCATTAAACTCCCTTCTTTATCCCAAGCAAAATACTGTCACAGACAACGCTTTTGCAGGACAGTGATGATTCCGATGATGATATAGTTCTCCCAAGGCAGGATACAAACCATCTCGCCTTCTGGCCGGAGATGGATTCACTGTCCTCCCCGCAGACACGCAGGCTCACACACAGAGCACGGGGAAGTACACATTTACTGTATTGCATGCCGACTGCCTTCAAGAAACTGTAGCTAACCACCTTATTAGTATTCTTGCCTCCACCGTGTCTCACTTGCAGCATCAGAGGGCTGAGCGAATGCAGTAGAACAGGGACAGACACAGCTCTGGCAATCATCTCAATGCAGGCTGCCGAATGTTGGGGGTGGGGGTTGCAGCACATCAAGATTAATAACCTTGCCATAATCCGGGGCACCCTGCAAGCAGACACCTCTGCTGATTGACCTGCTCCTGGCTTGATGCATCTTCCTGGGGGAGAGGGATCCAGAATCTACCTAGTCCTGGGGGGCCCCTCCTGATTTTGGATGTTCATTTGATCCTTCACAGATCTGGGAAGGTAACAGTGAGCCGTACCATCTGCAGCACACAGCAGCTCTTGGAGGTTACTACTGACAGTTTTCATTACACTGGTTTGTGTGAGTGCGTGTGTTTGTGTGTGTTTGTGAGTGTGGGTGCCTGCCTTCGCGTGCAAGAATTCGTGTGAGTGTCCGTGTGTGCGTGTGTGTTTGTGTGACAAGCAAAGCAGGTATATAGTACAGTAGGCGATTTCAGCAGCGTGACTATTCTCTGGGCACTTGTGCTCACAGTCTGTAGACCCCCCGCCTTTCACCGCCCCCTCCCTTCCCCGCTCCCCCCTTCTCCTTTTGCCTTTGATGAGTTTTTGGCTTACTTTTTGGCGGCGTCTCTTGGACACGTTTTTGCTGGTGCTGGAAGATCAGATAAATGGAACCTTTGAAAACTGATTATTTTTCTCCTGTGTGACTTAAAAAAAAAAAATAAAAAGAAGAAAAGAAAATAGAGTAGTACACGTCAAGCCAGAAGGATTTTAAATTTTCCTTGGTGAACTTTGAGGATCCACAGAGAAGGTAAGTCACCGGACTACTTAGCTCTTAGTCCTTGTTGTCTTGCAATGTTTGTGCTTTCCTGTTTGTTTTCGGAAATACATATGCAGTTTATGAGCGTATTTCTAGAGACTGGAATACTCAGAAGAACTCAGTGTGTGGCATTTTGGGGCTATTTTTATGCCAAGGAGATTATTTCCATTTGTATAACCATCCCCCTCCATCCTTCTTACCATTTTTATACCTCTCTTATTTATCTAACATTTTCACAGTGAATTCTGAATATATAAAATCTGGAAAAAAAATAATTCCAGCTTTCTCCCTCCTTGAAATATTCACTAAATTTGAGGGAAAAAAATTAATCAGAAAAGCTACTGGCAGAGGCTCTGAGTTAGAGGTAAAGTGTGTCTGCTCTGAGACTGGGGGCGGGGGTTGCGGGTGTAATCTGGACTTTCACGATAACTTAATAGTAGACTTCCCCCCTCCCCATAGCTCTTATTTTTTTTTTTTCCTTTGAATAGTTATATCTGCCCTGGAGAGTAGCGAATGTGTGGAATACAGAAAAGCTGTTTGAACAGCTCTTAATTGGAGCAAATGAGAACAAAGTGGAAATTGTTTAGTATTTTGAACCTCTCTTTTTTGCACTGATTCTCTTGCTATTGCATCTCATTAACCTTTTCTGAATGCAGTGTCCCCTGATTAAGACTAGTGTCGCTCATTTTGGAACATCCTCTTACCCTATGTGGTCCCTAGAGAAGGGAATGTGGTTGCAAATTGCTCTTAATTGTCTATTCTTGGCTGTAAATGCAAGTGGCATTAGGAATTCAGGTGACTTTAGTTAAACATCTTGCCTAACTCAATCTCTTTAGTGTTTCCTGGTGGTTGGTTATGCCTTCATTTTTTTCCTCTTTTTCCTTCAAAGTGAAATGCAGATAATATTTTACCTGTTTTGATCTCGAGGTTATTTAATAGAAACAAAATACCATTTGATTGTGATAGCATCTGTGTTCCTGTATCTGTGAGTATTTTTAGCTCTACATTGGAATCAATTAGCTTCTCCCCAGGAGTAAGAATCGCTTGTAAATAGATGTAAAGAATGCTGGGACCCCCAGGTGAAAGCAATAGAACCTTGTTCTTCCTCATTCAATGCATATGGATGGTTTATCCTAAAAGGAATGGTGGTATTTCACGGTATGTTAGCCAACTCGAACTGTTACTGTGAACACATTCATGGAAGAGATGACAGGTGTGTTAACTAGGTAGAGGAGAGCATACCTAGGTGATTCTCTGCAAGTACTGATGTCTATGTACAGAAAGAAGGTGCAAATTGTAACATAGATTTATTCAGAGACTAGATAGCCTGGATCAAAGATGTATGAAAGCATACAAGTTGAGAGATGTCAGACATCATACTCAAAACATTGATAATATTTCCTTTTTTTTTTTAAAGAAAGTTACCAAAAGGAAAAAAAAAAAAAAAACAACTTAAAGAGATTATACTCTAGTATTACCATAGGCTATCCTTTCATCTATCTAATATTTTTTGCATAATGATATTAGAGAAATAGATAAAGGAGGACAAGTCTTGGAAGCTGCCCCTCCCCCACCCCACCTAACCCTCTGATACTTACTCTATACTATGTTCTTGTTAAAAAATACTATGGGAAAACTCTCTCCTGTAGGTATAATTTATGATATGTCTTTCTTGTCAAATATTTGTGATCAGGATAATTTTCCTCTATTACCCATAATTTCCAGTTACATTTTTGTTGTCTAGAAAGGAGGATTTGCTGTTTGTTTGCTTTTTTTCATTTGTAAGTGACTTGAACACAGAAGAAACCCTAAATAAAATTTCATTTTCTTCGTGGAGAAAAATAACCTGGGATTCATGAACCCTGAAAGTGAGATAATATACAAATGAGAAACACAAAGTGTACTGTTCTAAGGAGAGAAGAATGCTGATGTTGCAAGTGCCAAAGGGTCATGTCAGGGTACTGGGGGCTCCCCACAATCTGTCTGGGCAATCGTCATTCCTTAGGTTGGTCAGCTCTTTGTTAACCTGCAGCTTTTGATAACTAGTCCCAAGTACAGAGGACAGCATTTTAGGTCATCTATTTTGTGTTAGGACTGTTCTGAATAAAGAGAAGACCTTTGAAAATGTCGTTCTGGAAGTTGGCAAATTAGTACCTCTTTACATTGAGGCTGTTTAATTTTGACTCTTCCTTCCCCCATTCACATTCTTACCAAGTATTGGTATATTTAGACTTGCGGTGTTGGTAAAAGTTAATTGCATAGATTATTCTCAACACCATCTCAGAAAAAAAAAAAAAAGAATAACAACTTGGCTTTTGTGTATTTGAGAGTTAATAATTGTAATGAGTGAACCTTCCAGCGATAGCAACAATTTCATTATCACTTATTTTAGGCTAATAATAGAAGTGGGGTACAAGCCAACTCAGGATTTTCTGATTACAGCTCATGCAATGTGCAAAGCATCTCCTCTCTCAAGGGTTCCTGATGTTGTTTGCACAACTGTAACTTTGCACCTTTATTTTCAGCTCAGGCGAGACCAATGGTAAACAGTTTTGGATCAGAACTGACCCCAGATCCATGGCTTCCTTTTGTCATTTTGATCTTTATTTTGTGACAGTGTTGAAATTTAACAGAGTTGGTTTTCTTGCTTAGTGAATTCAGGTGGAGGGGAGGGTAGGAAGCTTTCCATTTCAGTAGGAGTAACATGTCAGAGTTGCCAAAGAAAAGGCTAAAGTTCCCCCAGAAGAAATATATTCAGGGTGATGTTTTTAAAATACTGAATTGGGGAAGGGTTGCTTTGAGTTTATTGGGTAGAATAAAGGATGTTCCAATTCTTTCTCTATTTAGCTCCAGTCAGTTGGCAGGCCTTTCTCTGGGTCTCTGCTCAAGTCAGCCAATGAGGCCCAACAATCTCCAGTGTTTTCTATGTTTTTAAGACCCAGGGCACTTAACACATGAATAGCTCTTTCCCTCTGTAACAAACAGGGCTGACAGCTGGAAAGTCAGCTTCTGAGAACCTTTAAAGGAAGCCAGGAACATCTCCCAGTAAGTTCAAGAGCAGAGAGGAGCTTTCCAAGCTCTGGCCCTGGAGGTGGGTGAGGACCAGGTGGATTGAACTTGAAGTTTTGATTGCTGAGTCATTACAACAGCCTGAAGCTGTGTGTTAGCTTGATGATCTGAGCTGATGCTGGGATTGGGGCTACCATGAAGAGGCTAAAAGCATCATCCTGCAGCAGAAAATGCAGACTTGTGGGATGAAGGAGCTGCACTGGTGACAGATGCTTTTGTGTGTCCTTGCTATTGTTCTCCATCACTTCAAAACAACTTCTCAGGGTCTCCCCCGATATATTACCAAAAGAAAGATGGATTAATGAGTGAATAACAGGGCAGGGGCTTTGCAATAGACTAAATCAACTCACTGAATTATCTGCATCTGATTTGGGACAATGCAGCAGTGACAGCTGAGATGGCATGGTGGAGGCTGGGGTTACAATCAGAAGGAAAACTCCAGACTGAGAATCGGAACATGTCATTCAAGCATTGACAGTGCTGCTTAATGGTTTATAGTCACTCAAAGTCTCAGAACCTTGGTTTCTTCACATATAATTTGGAAATAAGCATTCTTAATTCATACTGTTGTTGTGAGGATTATGATAAAAATCATATTTATGACAGAATAAAGTGATCTGTAATTATACATTGCTGGAGAAATGTAAGGTGTTATGGTAGTGATGACTTCACATGTGGTTCAAGGCACTAGAAACTGATTTCCACAGTATGATTTCAAATTAAATCGATTAAACAGGACTGGTCTTTTCTTCATGATCAGTGATGAGCATTTGCGTTACTATTGTTTGGGTGTTTTTCCAAGTATATGGACTATATCTCCTCTCAGTAATTTCTGTGGTATATTCTCAGTTACTTGTGGGTATGTGTGTGTGGAGTGTATACATGTGTGCATGTATACATGTATAAGTGATTGGCCAATCTATAGAAGGAACACTTTTAGATTCATGAAAACCAGAAAATGTGTAGTGACCCATATCCATAGGCACTGGATATCCAGAAAAGATAAGAAAAACTTGGCCTCCCCACCCTTTTCTGGCAGTACACAGGCTACTCCCAAGTTGTCAATCTCTAAAAAACTCTTATCCACAATGA
Organism: Propithecus coquereli; assembly: GCF_000956105.1. Taxonomy (NCBI): domain Eukaryota; kingdom Metazoa; phylum Chordata; class Mammalia; order Primates; family Indriidae; genus Propithecus; species Propithecus coquereli. The sequence continues at coordinate 1,269,198 of NW_012145412.1, forward strand.
GGTTGTTGATCAGAATTTGATTTAAACTTGGAAATTTTATAAAGGAGATATTTATTTATAATAACAGCATGAGTTATAATGATTGTCACACTGACTTGAATTTGGCAGATGGATAAGTCAGGATTAAAAGGCTGAGTTGAAGATTATGATAGCAGGAGAATGTGGTAGTTGAGTGCAGACTTTGGAGTTGGACAGACTTGGGATCAGATCCCCAATTTCTTGAAGCCTCAGTTATCCAATCTGTAAAATAGGAACAGTCATAAGAACTTCTGTGATCAGTGAATGAATGATTGTGTATAAAACTTAGTAAAACTCTTGAGACAAAATTGGAGTTCTTTAGGTAGTTCACATACATTCTCTTATTCCTCTCCATCTGGTTTAAGAATTAGAAAAACTACCCTAATTCAGTGTATTTATATCTTTACACAGGTGGGCAAAAACCTCAAATGTAATCTGAGAGCTAAGTAAAACTGGACAGAGAAGGCTGTGTTTCTAAAAGCTATATTTCTATAAATTGGCTCATTTCATGTACCACGTTTCCATCAAACCCTTTCTTGGAGTAGCCTAAGCACCCTTCCCAGATATCACCTCACTTATAACTTTCAAAATGATACAGAGTATTATAAACAGCAAGAATTATGTGCACCCATCCATATGTGGGTGCAGAAACACAATTTGTATGTCAGCAAGTAGTGTTAACATTACTGTTTATCTAACATCTCATTTTGTTCACAGTCAATGAAAAGATGCATGTTTATTTAGCACCTACCGAGTACAAGCACTGTGATCATTGCTGTGGGGAGTATTAGAAGGACTCTGTCTGCTCATATATATTTGCTGCAATTCCTGCATTTGGATGGGTCATGCTGCAGTCTTCAAGCCTGCCCCTTGGAATTTTGACCTGATAGTTAAATAGAATTAAGATTTCTCTACCAGAATCTGACCTATGTGGGGCTGTGCCATCGTGTATGACCTTTATTTAGTTCAAGAACATATTGAAAAAGATGTAAAAATCCTTGTTCCTATTAATGTAGCTGAGCTGAGCTGTCGGTGATGAGTCCAATTCTGCTTTGCTAACTCTGCACGGCTGGTACCACTTGACCCAGGTATTTCTGTTCTGCAAAGTCAGCCTTTCCCAGTGCACGAAAGGAACAGGACTTTGTCCTTCAGATTCTGGATTCTTTCTATCCTTATCATGAATGGATGAAGTCTATTTTATGGCTTGCTGAGAAGAAAGGCAAGATCCAGGCTCCTGCATTTTAAAACCCCATTCCCTAAAATCTATTCTAGGAGAGTAAGAAAGGAAGAGGAATCTCAATTGGTCAAAATAACAGACTCAAGTTCATTGGCCTCTACCACAGCCTTAACCATCAGAATTTGTGGCTGGAGCTCTACACTGAACTCAGGAAATTCCCTATGTAATATACTACGAATATAGTACCAACACACATCAAGGCAAAATAATAAGTTATAATTAATGATCTTGTATAGTCAACAAATATATTCTATATGCCAGGCAGTGTGCTCGATAGGTTAGGTTATTTATTTATGCTTCTCACAAAATAAATCAGTAAGGTAACATTATTATTCCCATACTACAGATGAGGCCAAAAGGGATTTATTTCTTTGCTTAAAATTCTGACAGACTCTAAAGCTCATGTCTATTCTTCTACACCATGGTTTCTTTTATTTCTATGTACTTCCTCACATAAATATAGACTATCCCGAGCAAGCCTTCTCTAAACACAAATCAAAAACTCTTGTTCCCATAATAGGACTCACTTTTTTACTAGAAAGATATGGTCTTAGTGGGCCTCGAAAGGGGCCTCTAAATGGTCCCTCCTTGTACCAACAGGTCCCTGATATAGCATATCATCAGTGCCACATTTTTGTGGTCTTTCGAAGAATCGATAACTTGAGGCAGATCTCTATTTAACTTTGATGGTACCTAAATCTTATTGAATTGTTTGATGCCATGTGGAGTATTATACTGCAGTTACAGGGCTCTGAACAAAGTGAAGAAAAGATGAACTGCTCGGTAACATCAATATAGGTGGCACTGGGGAGCATTTATCGAATGCACTTTCTGGGTAGTATCTCTCAATGTTATGTAACTGTCTCTCATTAGTTATGTAACTTTGAGTAAGTAATTTTTGTACCTACATTTCTGTGTCTTACCTTATAGGGTTTTGTAAAAAAGATTAAGAAAAATAATACCCATAAAGTGCCTAACACAGAGATTAGAATTTAGTTGGTGCTTAAGAAAAGGTATCTCATTATAATAATTATTATTTTATTTACTTATAATCAGTAATAGTAATTATGATAATAACTTAGCAATCTTAGTTTGTATAAATGTTCTTGTACTACACAGTGCCAGCAGTTATAAAAATTGTTGCAGCACATGAATGAACAGAAAAGCAAATATTCTTGTCTGTCGGGACATAAAAATATAAAAGAAAGGAGGAAAATTATCTTTCAGCAATATGGATGGGAACATGTTGATGGAAAACGAGTGATTTGATATAGAACATGCAAGGAGACTAGAGAAAGAAGAGAACCTAGTCAGAATTTCATGACCTGAGGAATTCTTTCTAAAGTCAGGTCCTAAAATGTTGTGAGCTTGGGAATGAAACTCATTGCTTGGCTGTAAATCAGTGAAAAGGTCACATTTTGGAAGCTTTCTTGATAAAGAGAAGAGGTAGCAATCTTTCTTTGACTTAATACTGTCAAAGAACAAAGAAAATTTTAACTCTACCTTTTCTCCAATCCCTGAGAAAATTCCCTAGCTTTTGTGCATGATGTAGATATTCAATGATATTTTTATCTGTTTTTGGTGTTGTAGCTGTTCCTTTTTCTTTTTTCTTTCAGAATATTACGGGTGTGCACATTTTAGTTATGTGGATTGCTTTTGTACTGCTTGAGTCAAAGTTATAAGTGTGTACTGTACCTGTTAAGTATGACTTCACCCATCCCCTCGTCCCTCCTCCATTCTGCATGATTTCCGTTAGGTTTACTTCCATCTGTGCACATGAGTGCTGATCGGTTAGTTCCGATTTAATGGTGAGTACATGTGGTGTTTGTATCACAAGAATGTAGCTGTTCCTTTACATATGTGTGTATGTGTGTGTGTGTGTAGAGAAAGAGACAGACAGACAGACAGAAATGAACATTTTAAGTGTCTGATGGTAAGCTATTCAGGATGGGCAATTTCAATTCCTTGTGTAGGTCCTTTCAATATATGTATTCATGCTTTAGATAGCCAGTCACAGAGGCAAGAGTTAAGTAAACACACAACGATGCAGGATATACTTCTTTTCAACAGTAGGATTGGAATTAAAACCTGTGAGCCTATATACCTGGAACCTAGTACCTACTCAATATGGAAGAAGTAAAAGAAAAGTTTTCCATGTAAATTGAGACAAGTGTTTGGATGACATAATCAAAAATACGTGTGACGGGAAAGCGTTTTCAAAAATCACTGTAATATAGGCACACTCTTTACCGAAAACCTGAAAACAACCAAATGATTACTAAAACAAATGGTGGATGGATTTCCTAACTTTTTTCTATTGGCGACATTCCCCGTACATAGAGACAATAAACAGTCTGAATATAGACAAGGGAAAAGCTCTACTCTCTCTTCTTCCAAAGGAAAGTCATGTTTACATGCGACTTTTGCTCAGGATCTTTTATCTACCAAAAAACTTGAGCTACTATTAAGCATTAAACATATTATCAATCAACCTGTTCTGATTTTAGGTAGGAGCAGATGTGAAAGTAGTTTCAAGATTTTCTGAGTGTCCCCCTGGCTGCCAACGCTTTTATGAAATAGGGTCGATCCGGCTCACAAATGGCTAAGTCCTTCCTGTGTTCATCTGGCTTCTGCTACCTCCTTTATTCCCTTTCTTTTTCCTTGACCTGTCATGCCTCACTGCCATGATTCTCCTGGATGTGTCTTTGCCACTTCAAGTTTGATTTTCATCTCTTCCATCACTATGAGCACTGCTGTGTTTTTTTTTTTTCAAGCTTTTGCTAAATGAAATTCTTTTCTCCCTATCTGGTACACGTTTTTCTTCCAAGGCTCATTTGACTGGCATGCATATACATATATATATACACACATATATATGTGCATGTATATATACATAAAATATATTTTTTAACAATCCTATTCCTCCTGAATCTCAGAACTATGTCATGGATCTAGGTAAAGGTCACTTTTGCATAAGGATGTCAGAATTCTCAATGAATGTTCTATGGATAACAGTACATTCTTTCACTTCTGTGGTCATTTCAATAGTGTCATTTATTCAATCTTTGTTTATCGAACACCTACTGGGATCACTATTGTATCACGTTATGATGTGGAACACAAAAGATGTAAACAATATGGTTTTTTCCTCAAATATGTTAATATATTATTGTTGACATTACATTGACAGAGAAGAAATTCACTTGCTAAACAAGGCAGCACTGGTTGCAGAACCAAAAAATGATGGAGTCAATACATAAAATTTAGAGAAGGACATTATCACTGACAAGTTTGGGCTTAGGGAAGTTTAAGGTAGGAAGGAGAACTTGGGATTGGTCCTAAATATATAGTGTGCAGCAGTGATAATATTTCTGGAGAGAAAAATAGAAGAAGCTAGAACTTTGTGTATATCAACGTGAATAGAGTAAGAAAATGCATCAAAAAGTATAATATTTGGTGGGTAGGGATGAAGATATGGATTGGAGCCCTGTAAAGAACCTGCCTTGAAAAAAAAAATCCACAAAATTAACACTATAGTTATCATGTATTTAACTCTATGATATTCCAGATGATGTGCTAAGAACTTTGTAGTTGGGTAAAGGGTGTATCATTCTTCTCAGGATGCAGATGAGGAAACTGAGCTCAGACAACTTGTGATTTGCCCAAGGTAGTAAGTCATTACAGGCAGTGCAGAATGTCTGCCTAGCTGCAGCTGGCTACAGAGCACAGGTGCCTCGATTCCTCCCACTTGGGGCTCTGTATTAGTATTAGCATACCTGATACTAACAGCCAGACACAGAGATTTTTTATTTTTCTCTATTGCCTTTTTAAATTTTTCTATACTCTTTTGTTTGAAAATTGTTACCCCATTGCTACACCAGTTTTTTTTTTTTTTACTTCAAACAATTTTCCTGAACTCCTTTTCTCTTCTATGAATTACTATTCCCCCCCCCCAAAAAAAATATAAAGAACCGTCTATTTAGTGTCCTCAGTTTCTCTTCCTCTTTAAAATGAGCATGTCCCTTTTTGCTTCTCTTTTTTGGAAGGGGCACTAGTGTCTTGTACAGATGGTGTGTTGGGCAGATGGTCCAAATATCTCTAATGGTATGTTCTAGAGGAAAATATGTCTAAGAATTGCCAGCTCAGAATGGAATGACACTTAACCTAACCATGAAGAGTTGATAAAAAAGGCTGTCCTCTGACCTTCTAGTCTTCAGCCCATTTTTTTTGTTTTTGTTTGTTTGTTTGTTTAGTTTTCAAAGATATGAGAGATACTTTCTCTGCTTTGAGTAGATGCCCATTTCTCTTTCTCTTAAATTGGAGAGATGACACTTCCACAAAAATAAATCTTGAAATTTGACAGGTTGTTTTCACAGGATATAATTTTTTTGGCTTAAGGTCTGGATTCAAGCTAAGGATCCAGGAAAAGCAAAAGGGAGACTATTTGAAGATAGCTCCAATTCAGACCATGCCATCTCCTTGAAGAAGGAATAAGGTTTTATTTGTTTGTTTGTTTTTGTTTTTTATTTCAGCATATTATGGGGGTACAGATGTTTAGGTTACGTATGTTGCCCTTGCCCCCATCCCCCCAAAGTCAGAGCTTCAAGTGTGTCCATTCCCCAGATGGTACGCATCACACTCATTATGTATGTATATACCCATCCCCTCCTCCCCGCTCCCACCGGCCTGACACCCAGTAAATGTTATTCTCATATGTGCACTTAGGTGTTGATCAGTGAAACCAATTTGCTGGTGAGTACATGTGATGCTTATTTTTCCATTCTTGGGCTACTTCACTTAGTAGAATGCGTTCCAACTCTATCCAGGAGTATACAAGAGATGCTAGATCACCATTGTTTTCCGTGGCTGAGTAGAACTCCATGGTATACATATACCACATTTTATTAATCCACTCATGTATTGATGGGCACTTGGGTTGTTTCCACATCTTTGCAATTGTGAATTGTGCTGCTACAAACATTCGAGTGAAGGTGTCTTTTTTATAGAGTGTCTTTTGTTCTTTTGGGTAGATGCCCAGCAATGGGTTTGCTGGATCAAATGGTAGTTCTACTTGTATCTCTTTAAGGTATCTCCATATTGCTTTCCACAGAGGTTGCACTAGTTTGCAGTCCCACCAGCAGTGTATGAGTGTTCCTATCTCTCCGCATCCACGGCCAACATTTATTGTTCTGGGACTTTTTGATAAAGACCATTCTCACTGGAGTTAAGTGATATCTCATTGTGGTTTTGATTTGCATTTCCCTGATGATTAGAGATGTTGAGCATTTTTTCATATTTTTTTGGCCATTATTCTGTCTTCTTTTGAAAAGTTTCTGTTCATGTCCTTTGCCAGCTTTTTGTTAGGGTCATTTGATTTTTTCTTGCTGATTTTCCTGAGTTCTAAATAGATTCTAGTTATCAGCCCTTTATCGGATTTGTAGCATGTGAAAATTTTCTCCCCTTCTGTAGGTTGTCTGTTTGCTCTTGTGACAGTTTCTTTGGCTGTGCAGAAGCTTTTTAATTTGATCAGGTCCCATTTATTTATTTTGGTTGTTGCTGTGATTGCCTTTGGGGTCTTCTTCATAAATTCTTTGCCTAAAACAGAGTCATTGATCAATGGAACAGAACTGAGAACCCAGATATAAAACCATCCTCATACAGCCACCTAATCTTTGACAAAGCAGACAAAAACATACACTGGGGAAAAGAATCCTTATTCAATAAATGGTGCTGGGAAAACTGGATAGCCACATGTAGAAGACTGAATCAGGACCCACACCTTTCACCTCTCACAAAAATCAACTCACGCTGGGTAACAGACTTAAACCTAAGATGTGAAACTATTAGAATTCTAGAGGAAAACGTTGGAAATACTCTTCTAGACATTGGCCTAGGCAGTAGGGGTTTTTGTTGTTGTTATTGCTGTTGTTTTCCCCCACGAAGAGGAAGCCATTTAAACAGATGGGGCCAGTACAGTTGTAACTTTCCAGGCTTTTGTTTGAATAACACCTTGACCTTCACCCCTGATAATAGCAGAGATATCAGATTCAGAAACAAAAAGAACTAATTTTCTCTTTGCCTGGGCCTGGGTACAGTTCCAGGAAAACCTACTCTCCCCACATACCTATTTTTCTTACCCCTATCATGCGCCATAGTGGATAGTGATTTGAGGATCTAGAATATAAGGAAATTTTTGCTATTCCTGTCATCTTTTCCCCTATCCCTCTTACCAGGTGGAGGCCAGAGAAGACATGAAAAAAGCCAATTATTAGGCAACAGTTCCTATCTTTGATATTTATTCAGCCTAATCCTCTCACCTTCTGGCCTGCTAGAACTTCTTGCTTTCCCGTTTGCTTCTTTCTGGGTTGTTATACTTTTAGCCTCATACCCTACTCTGACTTTTCTAACTTCTGTCTCAGGCCCACTTTCTTTTTTGGCAACATCTTTGAACCTTTTCAAATCCGCATCATTTGCTGTAGTCTCAATTCTGTATCTTCATGCCCATTTAAGTACCTTAGGGCTTTAGTTTAGATGCATTGCTTCTGCTGGCTCCAGCCTTGAAATATTGTCTGCTCAACTCCCCAGCCTTCTTGCTAGAAGTGAGGAACAGACATTGCCTTTGCAGAATGAACTCAAGTCTTCCCAACCTGCAAACCCTAGTTACATATTTGACAACTATCTCATTTCTCTGTCATTAGATGTAAGCATCTTTTATAAAGTACAATATTCTTATCTGTCAAATCAGGATCATGATAACAATTAGCATATATTCAGCATTTACTATGTATTTTGAAGTTTATATTCATTATAAGAATATTTGCTCCTCCTCCCCAAAAAGTTATGAAGTTAGATAATTTTAAAGATGGGAAAATTTAAGCTCAGAGAGATTAAATGGCCAAGATTATATAGCAGGTATCTGGATAAATGAAATACCTATATTTGTAATATTCTGAAATGCTATCTTCTAAGTCATTTAAAATATGTATATATATATGTGTGTGTATATATATGTATATATATATGTACACAATTTTTTTTTCTTCACAAGGGAATACATGGTATTTTTGTGTTTGGATATGTAAGAAAAAGCTTTGTAAACTTTAAAGCTCTATGTGAATGTTGATTGTTGCTGTATCTTGATCCTAAAATTATTTATGACTGATACCACATATATTTATGCAGCCCAGTATAACAAATAGCTGATTGATTAAGGGGCAATAATTACTCAATTTTAAAACAGAAATGTTGTGGATATTTATGAAATAGAGTTCTAAAAACAGCTGTGTGCAGCATCCTGGTTTGTGTGTCTGGTAAAATACAGTAGAATCTGACTAAATTACACTAATGAGTTGGAGACCCATTACAAATTATCACATTTGCCCAATTAGTGAAGGGGAAACATAGAGAAAAAGACTGTTCAGCAAGCCAAGCTGATATAAAAGGAAGGCATAACTTCAAGTAAGCCTTAAAGATGTTAACAACATACCATGTACATACACACACATCTCTCTCTGATAGGTGAAGTGGCTGAGATTATTATGAGATACAACAATGGTTGTATGATATATTTATATGGACTGTCCAGGTCTTTTTTTTCTCTCTCTTACAGGAGAGAGTAATGAATGGGACTCCATTGTTTTGTGATTCTACTCAAATATTTTATGTTTCTACTGAATCAGAATTTTGTGCGACTGTTGGAACATTATTGTATAGTAGATTTCAATGCCATATTTAGTTAAATTTTATTATATGCTTTGAGCATTGTCCTATTATTGTGAGCATATTAACAGATATTATCACCTTAGAATCTTGTCAGTTACAGTACTTTTATGTGCTAAGTTGTTCTTAGAAGTTCTTCACATATTATCAGGAGTTAGGACCCTTGCATCTCAAATATTTTCCAATAAACTTACTTTGGGGACAAGAATAAAAAACAGATTGTATATTAACTTCCTTGGGATTCTAAAATCTCACCCTTTTAGAACTCAAAGAATCATACATTTTTCAAATAATTAAGTATAGATTATTTTTCAGGGGATTTTTGTAGCTTCTAAATAGAGATTAGTAGAATTTATAATTAGAAACCAGGTAATTGCTTAGTTATGTACTTCATTTATTTCTACTATTTTCTGAGTATCTATTCTATGCCCATGACAGGGATTCATATAGATCTTGTTTAATTCTTAGTATAACCATATGTAGGTAATATTATTATGTCTAGTTTGCATAGGAAACTGAGGCTTAGAGAGCTTAAGTAATTTGCCAAAGATAATACAGCTAATAATTGTCAGAGCTAGGATTTGAGAAGATAGTCTTGTTTCAAAGGCGTTTATATTCTCCCAGACATATGGTCACATTCATAGCATGCTTTATGCTAAAATTATGGCTTCTGAGCCCAGATCTTCTGCATAATTAAAATGATGGCCTACTCTGTTTTCTTTTCTCTATTTCTCCTCATTACTGGGTTTTGATTAGATGTTCAACATGATGTAATTTTTGCCTTAGTTTTGTGGTTTCAGAACTTCTTTGTATTTTACTCTGTACCTAAGGACTTTATTTGTTAACTTTAAAACAAATGGTCTTTTGCTGCATATAGTCTAGCAATGAATTGCAGTCTTCTTGGTGAAGAAAAGGACGACATTTGTCATCAATTCTCTGTGTTAAATTGAAAAATAAGGCCACAAATTTGACATATCCTGGTATGTGCATCCTTTTGCAATGTGACTCCCATGGAAAAGTGAAGTCTGTGTCCTTGCCCCTTGAATCTGGTTTTGTGACTTGTTTTGAGGGAATATGGCAAAAGTGACATTACGTAACCTACAAGGATAGACCTTATGAAGCCTTGTCACTTGCATTTTCCTCTCTTGGAGAGCTGCCCTGAGACCACTATGAAAGGAAGCCCATCCAGCCTGTTGGAGGTCACATACAGGAAAACTACCCACCACTCCCTTCATTCCTCCCATTTCATGCCACCAACAGCCAGCAAAACCTGCCAGAGGTGTGAGTAAGTCTATCTGGGGCCATCCAGCCCAGCCTGTCCTCTAGCTGAACGCGGCAGAATGATGGGTAAAGGTGAAACAAGCAGAGCAATCACCTGTCCAACACAGAGAATGGTTAGATACAAGAAACCTTTGTTTTAAGTTTCTCTGTATTTGGGTGGTTTATTATACAGCAATGGTTAACTGGGGGAAGGTTATCTATTATTCAAGCATGATTCATTTTCTGAGGTTTGAATTGGGGTGGGAATGAATTTGTGAGTTTTCCAAGTTGCTGTTTTCTGTGTTTTTCTTGAAAAAGAATAAGTCACCTGGCACACAAAATACAGATCTTTTCAACTGCTGAGCAGCTTATATAAAAATTGTAGGCTTTGTTAATTGGCAGCTTGACATTCATTCAGTTTCATTTCTTAATGCTTTTGCATTACTTATTTATTCAACAAATAAATATTTAGAACCTACTATGTGCCAGATACTGAACTCAGTATAAGTAATATAATTTGCACTACAAAAAGCTTTAAGATAGAAAGGAAACAAATT
>NW_012145412.1:1290988-1292802 GCF_000956105.1 Propithecus coquereli
CATTAGAATATAAGATTTGTAAGAGCAGGACTCTTTTTCAACTAGTGTCTAGTAAGTGCCTGAAATATAATAGATTTACTGTAAGTATCTGTTTAATTGTTTAATGAATAAATTATGTTGATATGAAGAACAAATGATAAAATGAATCTAAGCAATACGGCCAGCCCCTGCTACATGTTATTTGTGTGAAAATTGTTGATCTCTTTCTTCATCCAGTTCCCCTGTGGTGTCTTGAAGGCTGTGAGCTCCTTGAAGACAGGTACCATATTGTAAATATGTTTCACCCCCAGGTCCACCATATTCTCTGGCAGAAAAACATCAGGGGATTTTGTAGTAAAAGAAAAAAAAAAAACAGATTATGTAATGAATGAATGTGGAGCATCTTAACCAATAAATAGACCTTGGAATAGGGCAAAAAACATTCTAGGGAACAAGGGTTGTAATAATCAACAAAAACCTGGAGGTGACTTTATGAAAGGCTTGTAGGTTCTTTGAAGACATGAACTATGCCTGTCTCTTTGGTACTAAATCCCTATTGAATCCCCGGTACAGAGGACAGTTCCTGGAACTTGTGTGTGTGTGTGTGTGTGTGTGTGTGTGTGTGTATCTTAATGAGAGAGAAAGAGAGATAGAGACAGAGAGAGGCTTCGTTGTTGGAAAGGAAGACAGCAAAAGTTTGGAGAGATTATTGTAAAAGGTAAATGGTGGCAAGATTTCAGAGAGACTAGACTGTACAACTAATTAGTAATAGCCTTCTCTTCTCAGCAGCGCTTGACCTTTGAACATTTTTATTATATTTTCAGAAATGAGTTAACTCAGGATACTGAAGTAAGGTAAGGAGTAAGAGTTTGTTGTACGGTCCCATAAAATTCAATCTCTAATGATGTCCCTTTCTGGAAGCTCAGCTAGGGCTTGTTTTTGATCTTATGTTACATTTAGTACCAGTGTCTTTTTTGTGGGAAATTGACAAGGATTGAGCATTTTAGGTTGGAATAAAGATGCTAATGTAAAAAATTTGCAGAAGGCACAGTTCCTTTCATCTGTTCGTTTATCAGATTTTAGGATTTATTAGATTATCAAATTGAAACTCATTAAAAGAAAAGTATTAGTGATTGTTTCTTACCCTTTCTTAAATACTGGACATTGAAAACTCATTTCAGAAGGTTTAAGGTACTAGTTATAAGGGCTTTTGAAAGATGAGCAGTTTCCCATTCAGCTTATGGGAAACATTGGTATAAGTCATTTGGAGCAATGCCATAGTCTGCAAGGAAAAACAATTTGGAGAAGTGGAATTTTATAACCTGAATTCAACTGGCCTTGCTTTTGGACGTAGAAGTTAATGTTGTAAATTAGGCTTACAATGATGATTATGTCACATACAAAATTTCTGCACATCAAGCAGTGGAGGCTGGGGTGACTCATTTCTGTAAAATGTTCTTGGCTTTTTCCAACCAAGTTCATAGACATTATTGCCACTGCGGGACTTAGACAAGGTAAGAATTTGTCTGGCCTCTTCCATGTCAGTTTTCTTCCCTAATCTTCCTTAGTCTTGCCAGAAATTCTAGCTGTATACTAAATGTCTATCAAAACAACAAGAAAACTTGGGAAACTAAATGAATTATAAAAATACTGGGATAAATAACATGGTCCTGCCACTTTGGGCTTCTTTTAAAGGGAGTATGTCCACCTTACTGGTGTCATGAAATAGTTCTAATATATTTTCAAAAGCAAAATATTATTATGTATTCAGACAAGAAACAGTTTCTGGATCTTATATCTTTGGGAAGCATTCTATGCTATTTTCTTTTTCAGAG
>NW_012145412.1:1292852-1298878 GCF_000956105.1 Propithecus coquereli
TTACTTTGGGGACAAGAATAAAAAACAGATTGTATATTAACTTCCTTGGGATTCTAAAATCTCACCCTTTTAGAACTCAAAGAATCATACATTTTTCAAATAATTAAGTATAGATTATTTTTCAGGGGATTTTTGTAGCTTCTAAATAGAGATTAGTAGAATTTATAATTAGAAACCAGGTAATTGCTTAGTTATGTACTTCATTTATTTCTACTATTTTCTGAGTATCTATTCTATGCCCATGACAGGGATTCATATAGATCTTGTTTAATTCTTAGTATAACCATATGTAGGTAATATTATTATGTCTAGTTTGCATAGGAAACTGAGGCTTAGAGAGCTTAAGTAATTTGCCAAAGATAATACAGCTAATAATTGTCAGAGCTAGGATTTGAGAAGATAGTCTTGTTTCAAAGGCGTTTATATTCTCCCAGACATATGGTCACATTCATAGCATGCTTTATGCTAAAATTATGGCTTCTGAGCCCAGATCTTCTGCATAATTAAAATGATGGCCTACTCTGTTTTCTTTTCTCTATTTCTCCTCATTACTGGGTTTTGATTAGATGTTCAACATGATGTAATTTTTGCCTTAGTTTTGTGGTTTCAGAACTTCTTTGTATTTTACTCTGTACCTAAGGACTTTATTTGTTAACTTTAAAACAAATGGTCTTTTGCTGCATATAGTCTAGCAATGAATTGCAGTCTTCTTGGTGAAGAAAAGGACGACATTTGTCATCAATTCTCTGTGTTAAATTGAAAAATAAGGCCACAAATTTGACATATCCTGGTATGTGCATCCTTTTGCAATGTGACTCCCATGGAAAAGTGAAGTCTGTGTCCTTGCCCCTTGAATCTGGTTTTGTGACTTGTTTTGAGGGAATATGGCAAAAGTGACATTACGTAACCTACAAGGATAGACCTTATGAAGCCTTGTCACTTGCATTTTCCTCTCTTGGAGAGCTGCCCTGAGACCACTATGAAAGGAAGCCCATCCAGCCTGTTGGAGGTCACATACAGGAAAACTACCCACCACTCCCTTCATTCCTCCCATTTCATGCCACCAACAGCCAGCAAAACCTGCCAGAGGTGTGAGTAAGTCTATCTGGGGCCATCCAGCCCAGCCTGTCCTCTAGCTGAACGCGGCAGAATGATGGGTAAAGGTGAAACAAGCAGAGCAATCACCTGTCCAACACAGAGAATGGTTAGATACAAGAAACCTTTGTTTTAAGTCTCTCTGTATTTGGGTGGTTTATTATACAGCAATGGTTAACTGGGGGAAGGTTATCTATTATTCAAGCATGATTCATTTTCTGAGGTTTGAATTGGGGTGGGAATGAATTTGTGAGTTTTCCAAGTTGCTGTTTTCTGTGTTTTTCTTGAAAAAGAATAAGTCACCTGGCACACAAAATACAGATCTTTTCAACTGCTGAGCAGCTTATATAAAAATTGTAGGCTTTGTTAATTGGCAGCTTGACATTCATTCAGTTTCATTTCTTAATGCTTTTGCATTACTTATTTATTCAACAAATAAATATTTAGAACCTACTATGTGCCAGATACTGAACTCAGTATAAGTAATATAATTTGCACTACAAAAAGCTTTAAGATAGAAAGGAAACAAATTTTTCTTAAACATCTACGGTAATAACCCCCCCCCCCCCACACACACACAGAGTCAGTCACTCATTCATACACACTGTAGATTTCTCCTTCCTGATCAGGTATTTATTTGAAGGAAGAAAGGAGGATAAAATTACTTTCTTTGTCATAAGTTAATAATTCGTATGTTTTATTCACATATGTTTATATTTAATTCCCCCAGTAACCCTTTTAGAAAGGTGTTATTATTTTTCCCAACTTATAGATGGGAATAGTTAGGATTAAAAGACTCAGTAATGGGTTCAAAACTGTGCAACCAATAGGTAGAGAGGTTAAAATTCAAACAGGTTGTCTGATTTCCACTCCCAGGATCTTTTCATTGCACCATTTTTCCTGCCCCTAACAGAACCATGATGCCAGTTTCAGTGCCTTCTGTTTCATCTTTCATTTGTTTCTTCCATCTTCTCTTTTTGTGCCTCTGTCATTCCCTTTTACAATCCACTCCTTCCCTTAAAAACTATTTGCTATGTCATGATGGGCATCCAGGTTGCCTCAGAATGAACTTTGTGTGGTATCACGGCCCCCGATTTGCTTTATTGTCCTGTTTATTCAAAATTAAAGTGCCTGGAGGAGAGAAATGGGAGAGGTAATAGAAAAAAAAAAATTAAAGTGTCAGGAGAGTAAGCTCAGGGGAGAAAGGATTTTCTCATTAACTCTTCATGAGATATATCTTAGGTGATTACAGTGTTTACTTTGGGCAGCATCTTCTTGGGACATGTGAAAAAAGAGATACATTGCACCACAGGTTGCATGTTAAATCTTCCTTTCTTCAAGTCCTTAAGTGTAGCTTACTGCTAGAGCTAAGAGGAAAGGGATACAAAATTGAGACTTTTTGCCTCAATACCAACAACATATCTCAATTTTATTTTCTTCCCCCTATTTCTATACTTAATTATCTTTTTCCTCTAAAATTTCATTCCTTTACCTGATTTGGTACTCAAGCTTGTGTACCCAATGTCTCTATCCATAAACACTTTGGTTCATGCAGACCAACATGCCTATTGAGAGCTGTATGTAACCCAGAAGCTTGCAAGACTCATTTTCAACTTTATAGTGTCTCTGATTCAATGGTTTATTCTACTGGGTGACTGAGGAGGCACTATATAAAGACAATACAGTCATCCTTCAGTATCCATGGGGGATTGGTTCTAGGAAACTCCCCCTACAGACTCCTGTGGATACAAAAGTCCATGGATATTCAAGTCTGTTATGTAAAATGGTATAGTGTTTGCACATAACCTATGCACATCCTTCAAATCATCTCTAGATTACGTATAATACATAATACAATGTACATGCTATGTAAATAAGTGTTCTACTATATTGTTTAGAGAATACTGGCATGAAAAAAATCTGTACATGTTTGGTACAGGCAAAACCATCCATTATTATTTTTGAATATTTTTGATCTGTAGTTGGTTGAATACACAGATTTGGAACTCATGGATATGGAAGGTCAACTCTACTCATTGTTGTTAATTTTTTTCTCCTCAAAGCCACCGTGCTCTGTAGCTACTGGTCTGTCTATTTTTATGAATATTTCATAGCATTACAGTTTCCAATACTCCCTCCCATCTATTAAATTTGCTTGTGCCCCACTCATAATAGGTTTCCCTTAGCTCTTCTATGCTGTGTAATACATACTTTGGGAATAAAGGAAAAGGTAATATGAAATTGAGACTCACTCTGCTAAATTTGTTTCTTTCAGCTGGTTGGTTTCTTCTAGGCCTTTGTTAATTCTTTTTAGGATTGATCATCCAAGTCAGTGTTAATATTGTGAGGTTGGATTGGCACCTATGTTGAAGCAAAAAATAATATGTTGAACTAAATAGAGTCTTGGACTTAATATAAGTTCTACTATTTTATAGTTCTATGACCTGGTGCAATTCCCTTACACTTTCTGAAATCAGTTTTATCCTTTTATTGAATGAGAATTATATCTGCTTCAAAAGCATTTTGTGCAAGGTAGAATATTCTATGTGCATAAGGCATTATAATTGTTAGGTAGGAATTTGAAGATAGATGAGCTATTTCAGATTGTACAGTATAAAAATCTAACAGCTGGTTTCATAGAAAGAGGCAACAAAGAGATAACAATATCTAAGAGTAAGTGTCTTGAATTAAAATCACCATTTAAAAACTGTTCTCATTTCTCAAAATTAGCTATTGTTTTTTTCATAGTAATAGTATAGAAAAAAATGTTGATAAACCAATAAATTCATACATTTTTAGTAGCAGTAAATATTTTAATAGTACATTTTAGAAAGAAGTTTGACTTTATGTATTATGGGTCATAGAATTGTTTATTTACTTTGACCTCCTTCTGAAAATCTATCTGGAGGAAATATGAAAAATGCAATATGCACAAAATGCTAATAAAGTTGTTTATAAAAGTAAAAAATGGCATCAACCTACATGTCAAACAAAAGGATATGGGTAAATTAATTATGCATAGATGTAAGGCAGCTACTAAATATATGATCTGGAAGAGTTTGTATAATGACAACTATAAAAAGAAACTCTGAGTGTATATATAAATTCGAAAACCTGAATAGTAATATATTGAAATGTTAACAATTATTGCATTGCGAGGAGATTGTTTTTCTTTCCTAAATTTATGGTTTTACTTCAGAGATGTTTGGACCAGTTAATATAATTCTTGGCTATAAATAGCAGTAATCTGACTCCAGAAACCTAAACTAATTGGGGTTCATTTTTCTCATTTAACAAGAAGCCCAGAAATTGTACGTCTTGGTTCTATGACTTAACAGTGTCAGAGCTAGGGCCGCTGTTGCGCTGACGCTTCTTTGTTGCCAGATGACTGCTGAAGTTCTCACCATCTTTTCTGCATTCAAGGCAGAAGGAAAGAAGAGTGGAGAGAGACATGCCAGCTACATCCACTTCTTTTTTAACTGGAAAAAATAAGATTTTCCAGAGGCCTTCAGCTTAAGTCTCTGAATGAGGACTGAGTCAAGACGGCTGTTTCCACTTGTAGTGGAGGCTGGAAAACCATATGAGAGGTGGAAAGGAAAAAGAGGATGGAAATAACTTTGGGGTAGCTGATGAACTCTTTATCCCACAATAATTAACTGTGGCAGAATTAGATCCTGGAAGATCTCCATAGGCCTCATCTCCAGAGGAAGTCCCAACTCCCTGTTATCTTGTCTATCTCAGCTACCTTGGCTTCTAACAATCACTGCTGTTCTTCTCTCACCCTGTCTCTACCTTCAGGCTTGGTCTATGACACTAGCACAAAGAAAATATGAAAGCTAGAAAGGCAAGTGAGGGTGAGCTTCTGTTTCTCATCAAGTATGCTTGACTTTGCTCAAAACATTCAGATTCCCTTAGCACATTCAGCAGTAGTCCTAGCAAAATCATATAAAATATAACTGACATGGGTCTCAGTTCCCAGGCAGCTCCCATGTTGAGGTTCTTCAGTCATGCGTATCAAGTAGTCTTGAAAACAGAAGAGAGAGAGAGAGTGCTGTCTTTTCCCAATATCTACTCTTAGAAGACTGGCTTTTCATGACTCATTTATTATCTAAGCATTATCATAACAAATGAGTTAACCAGCATTTCTCCATTAGATAACATTTTTGCACTAGAATCACAGTTTCTTGAACTGTACTTTTTAAAATATTCAGTGTGTTTCTCTCCTGGTTGCTGTCATTTGATTTGTGATTTTAAAAAAATGATTACATAGTTTTTTTTTTTTGATGCTGCAAAAAGAAAAAAATGAAAATTAGGAGGAAAACATAGATATAATCTTTAATCTGTTCCTTTTTCAATTGTTGCTGGCCCCAAGTCACCATCATTGGATGATATACCATGCCAATAATTTTTCTTCCCCCTTTCACTCTTGTTTCCCTCTAATCCATTCTCTCTAGAGGGGCAGAAAGATTTTTTTCAAAAATATCAATCAATGGCTAAGACAAAAAAAATTAAAATGAAAAACATCAACCAATTCATCTAATGTGTCCCTTTGCGTTTAGAATAAAATCAGTATTCACCTTATTTAGAATAAAATCAGTAATCACCTTACCTGTGGTCCTCAGGTGTTCATTCACTATATATTAAATGAACGAATGATGAAGTAATGAGAGAAAGTAGGTCCGTGTGGCTAGAAAGCTCAATTGTAAAAGGTTGGTGATAAAGTTGGAAAAGTTAAGGTGGAGCCAGAACTTAGAAGACCCTGAGTGGTATGCTAATTGCTTTGAAATTGACTTGTTTTTCCCCATGCCATCTTATGCCATTCTCTCTTTACTCACAGTGCTGCAGCATTAGTATTCTGAGAGTCCCTCCAGGCAAAGTCTACCTTGATACTCTTCATTGCTGGCTCTTTCTCATCTTTTAATCTCAACTTC
>NW_012145412.1:1309053-1311149 GCF_000956105.1 Propithecus coquereli
AAACATTTCCTATTTATCCAAAGTCTTTTATATTGATGATTCCTGTGCATTTGGTCAGTAACTCAGTATGTCACCACAGTCCCCTCTGAATTCTTGAAATAGAGTTATTTCCTAAGGGCAAGTAACAACAGTTGTCTAGGAACTGGCAAACCAATCTGAGTTCATTCTTTAGCTATCTGAAAGTGACCAAAATTTCTAGAAAAGTCCATTCATTATTCTACTTATTTTCCTTCCTAGTATGAAGGAAGAAACTAAGGAGTAGCATGGTATTTCCAATTCCAGGTTTTAAAAATGGCTGTAATGGCTATAATTACCAATCATTTACTATCAGTTATAAATCATAAGATGATATATTTTTTTAAATAGTTAGTAATTACTGAGTGCCTATTATATTCCAGTTGCTGTTCTTTGATCTTTGCAATAATTAAACCATTTAATCTTCAAAATCAATCCTATTTCTGTTATTGGAAGCTGGGGCACATAAAGATTTAAAAAGTTGTTAGTACCCATAGAAATGGACTTGAACCCAGATGGTTCAGATCTAGAGGCTGTACTCCATGTCCTATGCAGCAATTGCTTCCTAACATACAATCTAAAAGTCTTGTGTTCTGTATTGTTGGCATGAATGCTTTCATTGGTGTGATTGATCTTCTCTAAGTCCTTATTACACAAATGCCATGATCTGCCCAGCTTAGCCCAAATGCCATTAGCCTCACATGGAAGCCTTTCCTCTCCTCCCATGTAACCTTACCAGGGACTTATTTATTTTAAAGGTCCACTAAGTTTCAAACACAAGGCAGCTAGAGAATGAAAGTCTTCTTAATACGCCACTACAATAGCTTTGCCATCCTGTACAGTAGATCTTTCATAGTTGGCCCTGCCAACTCATTGTTGTAGCCATGTTCTTAGTATTATATTTCCCTCAGGAGCAAAAGTGATGCCCCCTGCTTAGGCACCAAGGTAATGAATCATGCAGTTCACATTCATGTTCTCAACCATCGTTCTCCTAAAGCAAACATTTACAGGAGTTTCTACACTTGACTACAAACTGTGACAATGCCAGACTTCTTCTGCAAAACTACTGTAGTTTTGATTCCCCATTCTGTAATGGTGAGTTTCTTATTTGCTCACTTGTTTTGTTCTCTTCCTTTTGACCTTTGATTAAGACTACTCAATCCCTTGCAAAGTGTTTATGGTTCAAACTACCAAAGGCTATGTCAGATTTCAGTCCCTTTCCTCTAAGGAGACTCACTGTACTCTGTATGGGTGGTTCACCTTCTCCCCAGAGATCTTTATACCAAAGATAGGAACGACCTTTGCTAAGTCACATACATCTCAACTTTGTGGCCTTTTGGGAACTGTTTAATTACATCTGCCTCCTCAACTAGACTACAAGCTGGTGTATTCAATATTTTAGATCAATACCTGGTATACAGTAGGCAATGATGTATTTGTGAAAGGAAAGAAGAAAGCAGGAAAGGAAGGGGGAAAGAAAGAAAAGCAAGAAGGCACATTTTCACTGCCCCTAGTATGATAATTATATCCTTTACCAGGAAAGAATGAACAGAAAGGGTGAGGACTCTCCTATCATTAAAATACCTACAAGAAGCCACTCATACCTTCCTGTGACTTTCATGGAACTACAAAATAATTTTAGTTCTATTAACAACAATAACAACGACGACAACTTTACTTCAGTGAAGATTTCATTATTGTTAGGTAGAAAGCTGAAATTCCATAAGGGTATTAGTTAACATCTGAAACTCATATGACAAAAAAAGATGACTTTATTTTTTTCTTTGCCCATATGCCTGTTCTTTCTCCAATCTACTCAAATGCAATAAATAGTACCATTATCTACTTGGTTGTTTAAATAAGAGTCTGAGAGTTAACCTTAATCATTCTTTTTCTCACCTCCCACTTCCAAACCATCAGCTAGTTCTGAGTTGACCTCGATATACAAATTAGAAACATGCTTAAAAATTTTCTGATGACTTTCACCAGGCTTGGAATAGAAACTGAATTCTTGAAAACTGCCTACAGAGAACTCTGTAATCGGGCCCTTACCTACCCCTCTGTTCTCCTTTCTCACTACT
>NW_012145412.1:1312474-1323527 GCF_000956105.1 Propithecus coquereli
ACAAATGGAAGTAAACTAAGATGTCACGAAGGAACAGGAGACATCAAAAGCTATAGTTTATGTTAGAAGCCAAGGAATAAGAACCAGAAATCAACAGAGTTAAGTGGCAGAGATCTGGGAAGAAGTCACCAGTGTGTTCTCACTGGATTCTGCATAGTGCTGTCTTCAGTACATGATCCCGTAACTGCCCTGTAGGAACCATCCAGAGCTTGTCCCCTGCTCTGTATACATTTCCCAAAAGGTGGCCCTGGTTTCCCAAATTCTGGAGTCACAAATTTATCAAGGTCTGGTTCAAAACAATGTTCAGTTTTAAGACAGTATTTTCAATTTAGAAGATTTTTTTTTTAATGTGATTATATTTTTTTGAAGGCTTGAAAATTTAGAGAATGGAAGGAAATCAGGCAGTACCTGAAAGACAATCTCTCCCTTACCCACCTCCTCATTCCCAGTTCCACTGGAAACAGCTACGTGAAACCCAGTTGCCATATTTTTCCAGATTGGCCCTTTAGACTTGAGCACATGTCTCCTCCTGATAGCTTAGCTCCCCCATTTATAAAACTGGAGTAGAAATTCCTTCCTTATACGCTAGAATGTAAATTAAATAATTAGTAATTTGTTAAACACTTTGAAAATGAAAATGCTAAGTATTGTTATTATTTCAAGGGCAATTTACTCCTTCTGATTCATTTATAATTATTTCATCAAAACATCTTTCAGTAAGAGCTGTTTGATGTGTAAAATGCCTTATGGGCCTTCCCTATAAGACTTTTGTTATCAAAATTAGATGGCGGCCTTGCCAACTGGAACTCATTTGCAACCAAAGGTTTGCAATAGTGTAAGTGTCAAATCACTCTTTTACTCAGCCAGAAGCCCATTAAAAAACAAACAAAGCCCAGAACAGTGATTCATCCCTGTATATGTCTGTAATAGTCCCTTACCAGAAAATCAGATAAGGACTAGAGACAGGCCCAGGTACCAAGAGGGAACCTGACCAAATTTGAGTTTAGCCTTTTCCCTGACCCTCGCACCTCTCTGGGAATTCTTGCTTCCTCAGTGCCAGGTTCCTAGCTCAGTGAATTTATATACAGCTGTATGTCATATTGGAAGATTGATCTGATGCACTGAGCCCTTAGTAAAATTAATCATGATGACTCCTGAACAATATATTTTTCAAAGTTTTTAAAATACCCCTTAGAACGATAGGGATTGAATAGTTAACCCTGGATTGTCATGAATCATAGCCTGAAGCAGCCAATGAGAAATGAGAAATCTCTTTGACATCTAGACTTCAACCTTTAAAACATCATGTGGTTTCTGATTTTCTCTATACTAGATACTATTTATTTCAGTGTAAATTAATGTTTAATTTTATTTATGGGTTAGATTAAAAATTTGAACCATTCTCATCCTCAATTAATGATATTAAGATAGACATTGTATTTACCTACTGTTTTTATACATTTTCAAACATACTCCAGAAGTATCTGTACCCCACATGGACAAGCATGACTTGAAGTGTCATCAATCTGAAAGGACTCTTATAAATTGGATTTGTGACCATTCTTCGGGGCTGTAGATTGATTAAAGAGAATGCCTATTATATTACCACTGGGCTATCCTATAAGCACATATATACATTAAAACCCAAACTAGTATCTTCTCTCAAGAAGAAATTGGTATTTTCTCTCTGTTCTTTTATTATTATGATTATTCCTTACTATCCTGTATTATTTGAGGTACTTTCATTTTTAAGAAAGAGAAATCAGCCCAAAGTGCTTTATACTAATAGAAACTCAGTTGCTCAAATAAATGAAAAATCTGCAGGTAGTGAAAGTTTACTGTGAGGTATGATACAGGGGCTTAATGATACTGTCAAAACCCCGGCCTATTTATACCAATACTTTCCCCTTGTATGAGACTCTCATTTTCAGTTTGTCCTCTGTCTCAGTTATGAGATGGCCTGCTTCAGCATCTAGGGCTATACAGTTCCATACTTGTATCCTATAAGAAGGAGATTATTTCTCCTAGTATTACAGCTCTCACTAAAATGAGGAAAGATTTCTTCCCTCCAAAAAAAACCTTCCACCAAACAACTTTTTAATTGGCCCAACTTGTATCATATGATTATTCCCAAACCAATTACTGTGGCTGTGGGGCTGAGATTTGCTAACTGGCTTAAGTTAATCAGACATTGGCATCTATAAATAAACATGGCAATCCTACTGCCTCCCTCCTTTGGAAACACCATTTCCATAAAGGATAAGGAATGGAAGTCTTGTAGCACAGTATGTACTGATGTTGCTGCCACTGCCTTAGTTTGGGCATTTTGTATCTCCTGCATGGAGTATTGTGAGAATTTTCAAAGTTATTTTGCTACCCAGTATGGATTTCCTTTTTACTTAATTGAACTTACTGCCTCCATTTTTTTCTCCAACCAGCTGTCCTCTATGGTGTCCCTAGGACAATCTCTCTTAGATATCATTATTTTTATGTCATTTCTGTAGTTAAAATCATTAGGTGACACCCCATCATCCACAGAGTGGCTTTTACAATGTGCTTTATGGGTTCAGCAAAATAACGCTTCTTTCATATGCTTTAATAATTTGACATACAGTTTTGTTTGAAGGAAAAGATTAATGATAAAGAAAAGTTTAAAAACCAGTAATCCACAAAATAAAGTTCAAGTCCTCTAGCCTGATGTACAAGAGCTACTATTACCTGGACTCTTCCCACCTCTCTGACTTAGTTCCCAACTATCTCCACCCCTCTATGTTTTATGTCCTGATGATAGCTGATTACCTGTGGGTCTCTAAGTAAGCCACTCTGTCTACCCAAACTTCCAGTCATCCACCAACCCTACTAAATCTCCTTATAATCTTTATGTTCATTTTTTAAAATCCATCTCAGTATTTGTTACCTGAAGCCTCAGTGTGTGTCACCATTATTAGGTAACTATTAACAGACATGTTTTCTATTCTACTGTGCTAGAGATTATCACTATTTTTATAATATTTGCATCCCTAGCATTTGTAGATTGGCATCTAAAAATTGCTACATCAAATAAAATAGAAATGAATATATTTCCAGTGACAAAACTAGCAGCACAGCATGGTGTAGAAAACATTTTTTTAAAAAAATCACTCACCCATGGGCATTTATTCTAGCTATGCTACTGACTTCATGGGTCTCTGCTGACAAACCATTTATTTCGTTTGAGCTTTTGGTTTTTGTTTTTTAAGGGGAAAACATCTACCGGAGAAAGCAGTTGTAAGTATAAATTAAAATAATAGTGTGAAGTTCTTTTTATATTGAGTTGAATATTGGTTAAGATGTTTTAGCTGTGATTAACAGAAAACTGACAAAAATGGCATTAAAAATGAGAGATTATTATGTCATTTAATGAAATGTCCAGAGGTAGAGTGGTTCTAGGTTTTGGTGATTCAGTGGATCAATGACATCATCAAAGACTCAGGTCTTTCCTTTTATTTGCCCTGCCATTTTCAGCATTTTGATTTTTAACCTAAAGTGTGTGCTCTCATAACCACAAAATGGTTCCTGTAATTTAAAGTGTTATCTTAGCACATGGTTATTTCCTCAGATGCATCTGTTTTGCAAAATGAGAAAGCCTTTACTAGCTGTGCCCTGGGTAGATCTCCTTACAGGCTTTATGGTTGACAATTATGTCACAAGGCCTTTTGTAAACCAATCGCTGACGAGAAGAATGGACTGCCATAGACGGTTTAGGCCAGTCACGGTTAGGCCAGGGGCCTGGGAAGAGCTCAGCCTCTGCAGAGGACAATGGCCATCTGATACTATTAGATACTATTAGAGCAAGATCAGAGTTCTGTCAATCTGAAAAAAGCAGAGCAATGGCAATAAGGCAGCAACTGACCATGATCTTATCCTCCAACCTTTTAGTTATGTCTCTAATCACTCCTATCTAGGGAAGACAATATTTTACCTTCTCCTGAAGGCAGTTTTTTTTTTTTTTCTTTTCACTGACCCACTATATTTAATTACTGTTGATTTCATTATCTTCCCTTAAGTATCCTTATGAGGTCATAGGATTTGGAGCATGTATTTCATGAATAATATGCAGCTAAAGATAAAATGAGGGACAATAATCTCCTCTATTGGGCCAGTTATCAGTCTCATTCTGCTCTATCCTACACCCTTGAACTCCTTCCTGCTTAATTAAAACTGCAGGAGGAAGCATCACTGCACGTCAGTTCAGCTTCCCGGATCGACAATGATGCTGATTCCACATTCATAATTAATTCTCCCCAGTGTTAAGAATGGAGACTTAGCTGATTAAGGATTCTTGGTGGATTATTGCAGATGTCTGAATTGCTAAAACAACGGGCAGCCATGCAGTGTCTTTTTGATCTACATAAACTTGGAATGTGGAAGAAGAAAAGAGGCATTTTTCTTTCCCCTCCAGAAATCTCACTTGACATTTAGCAAGGGACATTTGTTAGAATGTCAGTTTGATAAAACTGTTTGCAGAAGTCATCCAGCATTTGCTACTGAGCTATAGCAATTGTTAAGAGCCATAATTACCCTGGGCAGGTTTAAGGAAAAAATGTTATCAGAAGATTTGGGCAAAATATCTCCAAGCAAGTAACCATGCTTCTTCTGTCTTCCTGTTGAATTAGTGTTTCCCTGACACACTCCCACTCAATCTCAACTCTGGATTGGTAGCAAAGTTGCCAACAGTTGCTCTGGCATATGGGAGTGTAAAGTGTGTATCAGAGGGTGAAGTGGTATGGGCTGCAGAGATGGCTCCAAATATAGAAGACATAAAGCCTATGGCTGTGATTTTATGTCTGGATGTCATCACATTAAGTAATAATAATAATGATTAATAATAGCAAACACTTGTATTGTACTTACTATAAATCACTTACCATCCTAAGAGTTTTACACATAGGAACTCCTTGCATAATTCCAATTCAATGGAACAGGGACTATTATTACCTCCATTTTCAGATGAGAAAACTAAGGCACAGAGAGGTAAAGAAACTTGACTAAAGTCATATTAGGATTTGAACTCTAAAATATTGATTCCAGAACCTCATTCATAGCTATTACATTATATTCTTATATATTCCATGCATTCATATATTTTACAATGTGACTGTGAGCAGGGCTATATCTCAGTTTCCTCATTTATTGAATAGTTGTAACAAAAAGGCTTATATTTATTGAGAGCATACTATGTGCCAGGCATGTTACTATCCTAGTTAATCCTCACAGTGACCTCATATAGCAGGTGTAGTTATTAATTCTTTAGAGACTCTCAATCTAGGAAACTGAGAAAGATCGATGTTGAGCAATCAGCTTATAATCAGTCAGGCCAAGATTAAAACCCAAGAAATCTGGCTCTGGAGACTGGATTTTAATGCTGCTTATCTCATTGAATAATTGTAAAAATAGCTTAATATATATGTGAATTTTTCATAGGACAAAAGCACTAACCAAATTAAAAAGTGTTTATAATTTCATTTGGGGAAGGAAAATATGCTATTAACAATGTATACTTTGTTCTTTCTTTTTTTCATTCATTCATTCATTTATTAAAAGCCATTTTTTGAATCATTTTTCATGTGTAGCCTTTTATGTGGCACTGTTTATAGAAAGGTAAAAATGACATAGTTCTTTTTCTTTAAAAGCCTTATATTATATTCGAGGTGGAAGAAACAGTCGTGGAATCACACAACTTACAATACAGTGGGTACGAAATGCAACATCATCTATTATTTCATCAGAAGGCTTCGTGTGAATCGCTTTTGGGTCTTGTTTTTTCTCTATTTGCGGCATGGTGAGGAGGGGAAGGCTGTTGCCCCTGGGGCTCTTTAGAGAAATGATGTAGATACTCATAAGAGGGTTCCTATGGAGCCCTTGGAAGGTTTTAAGAAAAGTTGCTTCATTATTATTTCAAGGTTCTATTATCCAAAAATGCCACCTCAAAAACTATCAAAGGCTGCTCTTCAGAAATCCGGTACTGCTCTGTACACAAAGCAGAATGTTCCCCGAGAGGAAAAAGCGGTTCTCCCGCGGCATCGAAGGCCTACTCTGTTGCTGACCTCCCACAGCCTCTGTTTGAAGCTGAGGCCTCGTCAGGTACAAAGGTGTTGCTTTAGTTTGGATTTTTCTCTTTGAGTGAAGGAGAGACTCTTTCAGGCCATCTTAAGGTAGAGGAGTTTCTTATAAAGGTACAAAAGGACTGGGGCAACAGTAGAGTATGACGGGAACGTAGCCTGTGAAGCTTGGGCTTCAGAAAACTTGGGTTTGGATCCCGCCTGCAGCAAGCAATGGACTTGAAACCTTCACAGGTTACTTTACCTCTTTGTGTCTCAATTTCTGCATGTGTTAAATTGTAAAAATGACAGTAAATAGCTCATAGACAGTCCTGTGATGATTACAGGAGTTAATATATATATGATATAAAGGCGTAGAAGGCTAATTGGGACAGAGTAAGTATTCAATAAGAGGTAGCTTTTATTATTGTCATCAGGAACTGGAAGCTCTTGGCTTTAGTTACAATCTCTGGGTCTCTCACACGTGTGACCTTTCTGATTTCCCCTGTACATTTCTGCTTAGCCATTTGGTGCCTCATAATTTAAGTGTAAACGTGGCAGCTTACAGTCTCAATCCTACCTCGGGCATCCTTCCACTTCCAGCTCCCATTGCCAATTACACCGATCTCTCCATGTTTCTTAGTCCAAATTCCTGAGAGAGAAAATCTCCTGGTTGATCTTGTTCACTTGAGGAAGAGCATTTAGTCTTCGTCATGGCTAGCATTGTAGATCTGCTATCTATGTTTGGTCCAATTGACTGGGTTCAGGGTTGGGGTTATTTAGACCTGCTTGTTCAATGGGGGATCTATGGGTCAGTGTCCCTCAGACGGGGACATTCTGAGGCATGACATGTCTGGTGCACACATAGTCAAACAGAAGAGTGCAGGGACAGGAAATCTGTGCTTGGTAATGTCACATAGTGAAGTGTTGTTCCATCTGTACTCTGCTTATTTCTTCACTGGGATTTCTCAATTTCACCTTAAGATCAGGACTGGTTCATCTTTATATCTTCTGAACCAAGCATAACACAACACTGGGCTCGTTAGGTGTTTTTACTAAACATTAAGGTTTTTACTAAACATTTTCAAACGAATGACTGAATACATAGTAAGTATCTTCTACTTTCACTTGGGAAGGTAATATTTAAAATTCATGCACTGCATCTGAATTATTTAAAAAATTTAATTCTAGACTCTGTATTATGACCTTAATTTATGTTATATAATTTAATTTTTCCAATGACCCAATGAGGTAGAATTTATTGTCCCATTTAATATGAGAAAACTGAGCCCTAGAAGGTAATTTAGCTGGACTCACATAAGTATTAAGCAGGAAAGCAGGAATTTAAATACATGTTTGTTTTGTTTCAGAGCTCCTGTTTTTTGCACTGTATTATCATATATTTTTGATAGATTATGTTGATTTTTGGCCAACTCCTCTAGCTCCGAAGATCCCTTTGAATATTTATTCTATCACACACCATGTTATCTACCTTTCCATCATTTTATCATGTACACATTTACAGCCTATGCCTTCTGCTTAATATTTAATATTACAAAGTCAAGTATAGAACCCAGTGACCCATCTGTGAAGGCCTCCTTAAATATTGGTACTAAAGTAATTAATCCATTTTCTCTGGTTACAGTGTTCAGATAGTTACCAATCTACTTGCTGGTACTGTGAATGGGCTCACAGTTCTTTATTCAGGAAGATTGTGAGAGACTCTGTTAATTCTATGGAGAATGTGTTCACACCTGCACAAAATTCCATTTTCCCAAAACCACACTGGAGGCAACACTTGCTCCTATAGTGCATCTATTACCCATTGCCTTGCGTTAAGGTGTAAAATTCCCTACATGGCTGATTTCATAAGGAGGAATGACCTAAAAGGGTGCATGTTTCCCCAAATTTCTGAAAAAGTTAATATGTGTGTATCAGAGGTGCACAGATCAGATTTCAAACATACCTATGTAAGTCTGGAAATTCTTGAGAAAGGTTTGTTGCTTAATATGGCAACATTGCATTTTCAGATTAAGCTTGAACTAGCCGGGCAGTTTTCCAATAGGATATGAGAGCTGTGGTCCTGCAGATACATATGGCACTCATTGAGAAAGGAAATTTTAGATCGAATAGCCACAGCAGTGGAGCAATGGATAGGGAAAGATAGAGTAGGGCGGATTAATGTGTACAGTTATAGAAAATCGGCATTTGGGGCACTTCTTTTTAGGCAAATAAAAAATTTATATCCAGTACCAACTTGCCTAGTGTGGTTACTTTTGTTAGTAAAGTTAGATAATTGGAGACTAAGGGAGCCGAATGTTGGCAAAACCCAAACAGTATACTCCAATTGATCAAAGCTGGAAATATTTTAGGGCTGGGCTTATTAATTTCACATCCTGGTCCTAAAGGCCTGGGCTAATTTGCTGGTTTGCATGATTGCTAGTCATAACTGAGAAAGTAAGTTTAAAGCTATGGCAAATTCTTATACAGTGGTTTTACAAACTTGCTTCTTCAAGAGTCTCTACATGTAATCTGCAGCACAGCATACATTGTCATACACAGCATTCAAACATCTCTGCTTTTAGGTCTAGGCTTATAAAATAAAGGGAGCTTTTTCTGTACACTAACAGTTGACTTTTGCTTAGGTCAACTGGTTTAAACCTATGTCATTAGTTGACTCTCAGGACCATATGGTTGATTTTTAGGTCACTTTTTTCTAGTCACTCCTGGAACTTTCCCTAGTATCCCGCAGCCGTAAATTCACTGTTTGCTTTTTACACCCTGTTTATAGGCATTAAGGGTTGTCACTGAGTATTTCCTGTGATTGTTAGCATTGCAGGAATAGTCGATAGTATCGATGGCATTTCCTCGCAATTTCCCAGATAATTGTGCTATTTTAATTAGAGTGTGGATAGGTCTATAAATGAGTTGCTAGACTTTTTACTCAGTAAGGAGCATCTCTTTCTATTTTAATTCACTACTGGTATTCTCTAAGGAAATGCCAAAATGCCTTCCATCTGGAATTAGGAATCCTTTATTTTTGTTGGGGAAATCTGTGCACCTGGGAAACTCTTTAGTTTGGCTCATTACTCAGTTGCCATCCTGCAAGAGATGAAAAACATCAGCAGCTAAAACATTTTAAATGACACCAGAGGTATACAGAGAATTTTAGGGTAATTTCGATGTGCTTTCACACATAGCATATAAAAATCTCATAGCAGTGCTATGAAGTAGTTATGTAGGTATTTATATTTACACTCTTTAAAATAAAACCAGTTAGACACATCATGATTACAGTAACTTCAGTGAAGCCACTTGGCATGTTAATTCCAGAGTCAGGTGCCCTAATTTCAAACCCATCCTCCTTCCCTTGCACACATTTGTCCCCCAACTATGAGATTCTAAGAGAAAAGGCAGTAAAGAGTCGGTAACATCAGCAGAGGAAGCAAATTGGCCTTTGTTTGGACTTGGAGTCCTCAGTTTACGCTACATAAATAGGGAAGCAGCTTAGTGATGGGAAAGCAGGGGAGCTGAAGTCACAGAGCCTGATGTTCCTTTTTTGGCTTTGCCAACCAAGTTTTAGGACTTCATAAATTTACCTTTTAGCCTCAGTTTCTTCATTGTGCAATTGAGATTAGTAATATAGTTTGTAATGATAAGTGATGAATAGGATGTATTTAATACTACACAACACACCAGTTTGCTGGTGTGCAAACTGGTCATGGTCAGGGAGGGCTCCTGAAAGCAGCCTGGCTTCCAGGTGAGAAGGAGGAGAGCGTTAGTAGCGATGAGTATAATTATTTGTCCCAGTCCTTCCATTTCTTCTTCTCCTCCTCCAGGACTCTGGACCATACAGTATATATACTCTCAAATTGGAGAAATGAAACAAACTAACAGCTTTATGTAAGACTCTGGGAAACATGGTAAGAACAGGAAATATAATGGAGCTTCCTGTCTCCCTCCCCAAACCTAGACTTAAAGGCCCAGATGATCAGAATTGGCCACCCAATGTAAAGAAGAGAAGCTCGACCAGAGAGAGCAGAGACCTGGCAGGAGTCTGTACGAACATCTACTGCACCTGGGGTTGGACACCTCAAAGAGAAATAGCCCTTCTTCCATCTGATTGACAGTGCACAGAGAGAGCTCAAGAACACTGCCTTTACTCTCCTTTCTCCTCTGATCTTAGGAGTTAACTTAATGGAATAAGAGTTTTTGTTGGAACATACCCTATACTTTACGAGGTTTGGAAACATTCATAAAATCACAAAATATCAGCATTGCAAGAGAATTTAGAAAGTATCCATTTCAGTGGTTTTTCTACTCTAGTAGACATGGGACTATTTACAACATCTCATAAAAACGCAGCATCTAAAATGGATTAAAATGTTGCTGCTCTCCTGAACCAGAGAATAGAGTCTGAGCTTTTACCCTTCCCCACTGGGGACACATAGTGCCCTCAGAACATACTTTGAAAACCATGAACCTGATCCAAACAGCTCATTTCATATTTAAGAGACTGAAACCTTAAATAGATGAAATCATTTTCCCAAGTCACATAGTGAATTAGTGGTAAAACTTGAACAAGGACTTAAATCTTCTTACTCCTAATTCAGAATACTTTCTAATTCATCATATTAGGCCCCTTTGTCCAGTCACTCTGGGACTCTTCTTTGGAAATTAGTTTACTAAGAAGAGGCAACACCAATACTTTTTGCCCATTCATTTCTTGGACTATACATCTTTGTTTTCTGCTGATATCATCCATACATAAGTACCTGGCACTTATAGGAAGTATTCACCTACATAGGGTTTGTGGTCAGAGAAGAATCAGAGTGTGGAAAATTTACTTTTGATTAAAATGCCTTCAATATTTTTAGACCCAGATCCTTCTGAATTTAAGTACTGCTAGTTATTTATAGGTATTTTTGTTTTCCTGTGAGCATCTTTTGCATTGAGAACAAGGCTAGAGAGTC
>NW_012145412.1:1323577-1331065 GCF_000956105.1 Propithecus coquereli
TTTGGAAATTAGTTTACTAAGAAGAGGCAACACCAATACTTTTTGCCCATTCATTTCTTGGACTATACATCTTTGTTTTCTGCTGATATCATCCATACATAAGTACCTGGCACTTATAGGAAGTATTCACCTACATAGGGTTTGTGGTCAGAGAAGAATCAGAGTGTGGAAAATTAACTTTTGATTAAAATGCCTTCAATATTTTTAGACCCAGATCCTTCTGAATTTAAGTACTGCTAGTTATTTATAGGTATTTTTGTTTTCCTGTGAGCATCTTTTGCATTGAGAACAAGGCTAGAGAGTCGTTTCCAGCAGATGTGCTGTGTGTGGAAAGAAGATTGTGTCTAAATAGGCTACTTTTTCAAGTTTTAATTGGCCTAATTACTTCATGTTTGTAAAGTGCTTTGAAGAGGAAAGGTACTATATTAGTGTTGCTTGTTATTATTTTAGTTTCCCTAGTGGCATTTGCTGGTTTCTTAAAATTGCCTCTCTTGAAGTGACCTAATAATCAAATTGCTAGGGAAGATTTCTTCTTTGTTTTTTCTTTGTCTTTTTTCTTTCTTTAGAGTACCATTATTCGAGCATAAGGAAAGTTGGAAGACTGATGATGTATAGCACAATCTTCACTTTCAGCTAATGTGAGTTCCCTAGTATCTTTCAGAGTTGAGGAAGAATTGAACATTTATTCCTCACCTCTCTCCCAGATTCTATCTAAGTATCGAAGCCTGGCTTTTCCAGCGGTTCCTTTCTGCCTGTGAAATGTTCTACTGTGAACCTCTCTAAAGGCCAGGACTTCTAGGGCACTTTAAGAAAATTCAACAGCCCTTAGTGGATGACTAGAAAGGAAATGAGGCCTTTCCTCATTTCCTAAAGGAAATTTCCTAAAGGAAATCTTACCTTTCAGCCCCACCCTTGCAATGGCAGGGAAGGAGAAAGAGGCTGCAGGGAGGCTTCAAAACTTGTTGATGCTGTTTTTGAAGAAAAAGTCCTGAGGGGGTATTTCCTCTCTTGTGACACAAGACTTTTTTCTCTACCTATAAAACAGAGCTTTTTTCTTTCACCTGTGATAGAGCAAAGAAATGGGTTGATTTTCAAGCACACACTCTTGATTTCCAAATTAGATATGAGAATAGCTTGTTTGGTGGGGTGGGAAGAGGAGTTTTGCCCCTTTATTTCCCCAAATGCAATACAGTCAGTTCAAACTCAGGAACTTAGGAAGTAACACACTTATCAAGAGCTGTCATGTGGTTGAGAGCTTTCTACATTCCAAGGAATGTGCTAGGCCTTATTCATACATTTCTTCCCGTTTTCACAACAAACTCAGGCTGTTTTTACAGGTGAGAGAATGTAGCAAGTCAGAGAAAATGGGCACTTGCCTAAATCACACAGGGAGGAAGTGAAATTTCGAGCCAGAATTGGAACCCAGATGTGTCTGGCTGCAAAGCATTAAAGCAAGCTTTTTTGAAAATAAGCCCTGAACATGCTGCAAGCATCGTTAGGAGCCATATCTCATTTAATTATTACCATAGCTCCATTGTGATCTTTGCAAGTTTCTCACAAATATTTTTCTAGGAAACAAGCTCAGAGACACCAAACAACATTGTTCAAGTCACACATCTATTATGTGACAACACCCTGATTTTAACTCCAGTGTTATGTGATTTATTGCTTTTTAACTTTATTATAAATTTCAGGGGACAATCTTGTATCCACTTGCATGCCATGGATGTGTTTATTTTTGGCCCGTTGTTAGTTACAGAAAGCCAAACAGTCACACTGCCAGCTAGACAGCACATCAAGGTGTCCAAGAAAGACAGAGAGGCTGAAACATGGGTGGACAAGTTCTCTGATGTATTCATTAAACTGCCAGACCTTTCTAAACTCAGATTCTTCTGAGATTAAAGTCAAGGAGTTATGTATGGTCATACTGCTTTCTTGCAGTAATATCTCTTGCAGTAATAATAATTATAACCACAACAATAATAAATAGCTAACATTGAACAAGTGCTTACCATGTGTTATTTGAAGCACTTTTCATGAATTAACTAATCTTCAGAACAACTCCCATCATTGATATCATCATTAACCCTACTTTTAAAAAACGTAAAACAGAGGGTGGTTTCAATGATTGTGAGGAAAATTGAGTCTAAACATGAAATGGATTCTGTATCAACAGTTGTATTTTATAATTTTTGGCCCCGCAGTATATCAAAAACCCTCGTCCCCTACATCCTGTACCCTTACATCCTAATCAGTTGGGTAAAACAGAACAGCAATGAAAGTATGAAAAAAAAAAAAAAAGAAAGAAAAGGAAAAAGAATATGACAATTTAAATAAAAAGAAAAAGAAAAGAAAATTAGCATAGAAAAGAGCAACTATAATCGACTCATGTATTGATGGAAATATGCTGAAATAAAAAAAAGGAAAAGAAAAAGAAAAGAGCAACTATAAAATTTGAAGGGTAAAATTAACAAAGGAGATAGAGACTGGAGGAAAAAGAGGGAGAGGCTGTTGGAGGCAGATGTGCAAATCTGTGCAGAATCTCATGTCTCTTTGAGAGTTAGTTCCTTTTAGCTCCTTTTTGACAATTAGTTGCCTGAACCGCCTACCCATTTCCGGTCACTTTCTGTCTAAATCTCTGCTACGTTTGTATCATCATGGAAGTTAAACCCCTTAGAACATAGACTGAGTTTTAAAAACTAAACAGCTCCATGTTTCCCTGGCTCAGGCCCTGGCCCAGAAGGATTAGGTAGCTTAGGCTGTTTTAGATACAGATAAGTGACTCTTATGCCTCTTGTTGATTTATGAGCAAGTTGCAAAGAACGTTTGTTTAATAGATTAATGAACAGAAGAAAGACTCTGATTCTTTTATTTTAGTTTTTTCAATTAACTACTCTCCATTTTAAAGTAGCAGATAATTCTGATAAAATGATGTACTAAAAATGATGTACTAATACATAGTACAGCAAGTCCCTACTTAACATGGTCCATAGGTTCTTTGAAATTGTTACTTTAAGCGAAAGGACACATAACAAAATCAATTTTATCACAGGATAATTTATGTAAATGAGAGTTAAGTTCTCAGGACATATTTATGGTCACAAAAACATCACCACGATTCTAAATAAAGACCCCAAACACTTCTTATATTGAAATAAATGTAAGATATACATGCATTTAAGAGAGATTATTAAAAACAAGTATGGTAATTATTTACCCAGTTTTTGGTGAGTTGGTGAGTGACAATAGTCTCAAGGAATAAATGTTTGCAAAGCAAAAATTGTACAGAGCACTTTCTTCTACCAAGCATTTCAGAAACAAACTATCGGAAATATGTCAGGCTACTTGAGCACTTTTGTACCACATCCTTTATTGTTTTGCATTTAATTTACAATAATATGTATTTATTTATTCACTCAATCCTTTTCCAACTTGTTTATTCCATTTCAGGGTCTCGGGTATCCCCATCCCATCCTGGCAGCTCACAGCATAAGGTGGGATTCACCCTGGACAGTATGTCATTTCATGTAGGACTCACTCACCCACGCACCCACATCCACTCAGTCTGGAAAATTTAGACATGCCAGTTCACCTAACGTGCACATCTTTGGGATGTGGGAGGAAACCAGAGTCCCAAGGGCAAGATCTACACACATGGGGAGAAAGTGCAAACTGCACAGAGACAGCGACCCTGGCTTAGAATTGATTTTTTTTCCTTATCACCTTTATAAGGAAAGGACATTGAACAAAACTTTATTTGAGGACCTGCTGTATTTCATTGAAAAGTTTTATGCAAATCAGGTTTAAAGATGGAATCTTATTTTTAAATGGATCTGATTTTAAGTCTAATTTTCTTTTTTATTTCTAAAGTTATGTTCTTTATTTCAGATTGATCTTTACTGTTTTTTGTCTTGTACCTGTTTTATCCAAAGGGGTACCAATCAAGGGTTTCTCATGTATGAGCAAGTACATGAACCTTTCAATGGAGAAACCAGCTCCTTAAAGATCCCTGGTGTTTTGGCACACATGGCTTTGGCACACACAATAATTGGTGATTGGTACTTCCTGTAGGAGGCATATGATATCTTTTCTTTGAGGATATTAAGATTGATTAGTGAGTTCATATGGCTCTCAGGCAGCTCCCTCTTTTAAAAAGTTCCCATCAACCATTCCTAATGTATTTTAAGTGATCATTATCTAAATAAAGGATCATTGTCTAGATCCTTTATTTCTATAGAGGTTGAAAAAGTAATGATTTTCTAATTCTGTCAATCATTCAGTATTGATTAGCTGGAATTATTCTATAAAGGAGAACTTTCTTTTAGAAACAGTATTTTTTTAAGAACCTTTTGAAAGGGACTAACAGATGCATACTTCTACTCATTTTACTGACAAAGAAAACTGAGTGCTAAAACGATTGCAGAGGAAATGTGATGATTTGCTCAAGACCATGCAGATATATGTCCTGTAATCTGAACAAAGATCCTACTACACTAATGCACAACAAGAGTCTAATCCTAGACTAGATCTGGCATCTCCAGCCCCATGGCCTGCAGGGGCCAAGCAGGTGCCAAATAAGTGCACAGGGCTGTGCAGCACAGTGGGTGTGATGGGACCTGTGGCCAAAATAGGGTCCTTGTGAAAGTATTTCAATTTTCAAACTTTAGAACACTATACTGGGCAAAGATATCCACCACTGAATACATCTTCTGAGTAGATTGTTGAGACTTTTTTATATAGTGCGAATGTGCATACCTGTCTCTTTAGGGTGATGGAGAAATTAAAACAGGAAGATTAATGGCTAAAATAACATACAAAAGTAGCAATATGGCCTGGTACAGCACTCACCATCTACACAGATATTCAGTTCATTATATATACCAAAATCACCTTTCACTGATGTGTGTATTAGAATATATAGACCATAAGAAGATTGCCATAATCTTGAATTGCTTTCCATTTTTCTTCATATTGTTATGGAAAGCTTCTCTCTCTTTTTTTTTTTTTTTTACTTTTTGGGGTATACATTCTCTCATCTTTAGCATCCTATTCTCACCCTCATTAGAACTTGGTGGTTAAAACATAAACTCTGAAATTAAATAGACTTACTGCTACTTAGGGTTTTTTGTTTTTTTTTTAATAGACTCTCACTATTTTATCCAGGCTGGTCTTGAACTCCTGAACTCATATGATCCTCCTCAGTCCTACCAAAATGCAGGTATTACAGGCATGAGATAATACACCCCACCTACTTAGCTTTTTAACACTGAGAAATTAATTTAACATCTCTATGTCTCTGTTTCATCAGTTGTAAAATGGGGATCTCAATCTCAAATGTCTCATAATGTTATTTTAGGGATTAAAAGAGATAAGTTCATGGAGGTTGAGTGAAATACTGCATGCAAATCCTTGGCATTTTGCTTATCACAAAGTGAGCACTCAACGCATATTTCCTATTTTTATTTATCATTTATTGCAAGTCATCCTCCCTTCAGTTAGAGAAAGAGTTGAATAGTTTCTTAGTTGGTCAGATTTCGTTTTTGAAGTTATCTGACAAGTGTAAACCACACTTTAATTGGTATCAAAGATGTTTTGCCGACTTTAAAGAAAAAAAATGTAACGACCCAGCAGCTATGT
Source organism: Propithecus coquereli (assembly GCF_000956105.1). Classification (NCBI taxonomy): domain Eukaryota; kingdom Metazoa; phylum Chordata; class Mammalia; order Primates; family Indriidae; genus Propithecus; species Propithecus coquereli. The sequence continues at coordinate 1,329,215 of NW_012145412.1, forward strand.
TAATTGGGAAAGCAGCGTGAATTCCCCAATGCCAAGAGGTTGCTTCTGAATGTCTCCTAGAAGGGGAGCAAGTGCATAGGAAGGAGCAGGGATCTCTGGCCCAGACAGAAGGCAAGAGGGCAACCCTGACCTTGAGTACAGATCTCACTGTGTGACCCTGAAACCTGAACGAGGCATTTGCCCAGTTGTTTTGCAGGCTGTGCAATAGGGTGCTGCACTGCCTTTAGTTATATTGAACTCGCCCTTGATCATAAGGTGTTCAAGCTGCAGAAGAAAGCTGAACAGTAGTGAACACTAAAGGTCTCCCAGGTAGACAGCCCTATGGTTGAGTCTTGTCTCTTTCACTTCCTAACTGGATGAGAAACTCAGTCACATAATCTTCGTGAGACTTGGCTTCCTCATTTGACAAAAATACCTTTCTCATAGAATCATTATGAAAACTAAATGATGTAAAGTATCTAGTAAAAGTTTTGGCACGTGTACATAGAATTAATGTAAGCATAATTGCTTTATTTTAATGGCACAAGTTGCCTGTGTCCTATGAATGAGAGGGTTAGGTAATCTGGCAAATGTTTAACACTCACATGTTTTGCTGCTATTTAGTGAGGAGTGTTCTGAGCTCTAACTAGAGCCTAAAGATAGGTGGGATAAGCAGGGACAACCAGTGACGTGATCCAAATACACCATCCTTTTGATATATTTACCAGTGTTCCAAGTAGGGTTGGTGGGGAGTGTTATAGAGTACGGACAAGTGGGTTGATGAAGTCTAACGTACTTCATCAAGGGACACAGAGGTCCCTTGATTTTTAAGTGGATATTCAATTAATATCCAACAATTTGAAACCTTTTTAACCCAGTGTAATTTACCTGCCTGTTCTTGTTAAGCAAAGTCTTTTAAACACAATTCTACCCATCATTCTAACTAAAACTGCACAGTATAATAGAAGCACTATAAATTTTATGATTAAATAGAACTGGGTTCAAATTCTAGCTTTGCTTGCTACTACCTGTGTGGCTTTGTGCGCATTTTTTTTTTTTATAACCTCTCTGCTTTCTTGTCTGTAAATTGAGAATAATAATGCCAGCAATAATATTGGTTGGGGGATTAAATGACAAGTATAGGGTTTACCGTGGTGTCTGGTTTATAGAAGTACAGGATATGTATTAATTTCTCTTTCCAATCTACATGATACTCACAGACACCTCAAGTGTCAGGGCAGCTGGCTCAGAGAAGCCTTCCACAGCTCCATGTTCACCTTGATTGCAGAAGGAACGTGTTTGGACTCCTGCAACTGAACTTTAAAACTGCTTAAAAGGTTCAGCTTAGTGTCATGTATTGCTACCATACCAGAATGTGGTGATGCCATCTTTTTGACATCTAAATTTGAGACATGTGCTCTGCCGAGTACACAGAATATTTGAAATAAGGACCTTACTAGGATGCCATAGTGATTTTCTTGGTGTCAGCTACAACCTCACCACAAGGATAACTCCTAAGCAGCATGGTTTATAGAATGTGCACGAGCCTGTTATAGTTCCTGTGTTTTCTATACATTTGGTGTATTTTGTAATTTAAAAAAGTGACTTTGAAAATCAGACAGACTTGGATTTAAATCTTGACTTTACCACGTAAAAAGCTGAGTTACCTTTAAAATAAGTTGCTAGTGTTCTCTGAGCTTCAGTTTCCTTGTTAGTCAAATAGAGGTAAGGGTACATAGCCCTTCCATTTGTTGTGAAAATAAAGAAACTAGCCTATTTCTTGATCCATAGGCAAATACCTTGCAAATTCACAAGTAGGCCCATTCACAAATCTGCATGCAAATACATACACACACACACACACACACACAC
>NW_012145412.1:1332953-1336735 GCF_000956105.1 Propithecus coquereli
CCTTCCTGAATTTGGAGCCCTGAAAACAGCTACTATATGTTGATTCAATTATGAGTATATTTTGTTGGAAAACATTATATGTATTTCTAAAAATTTCTAATCACGTGGGTTTTTTTTTCCCATTTATCCATCAATATTTTAGGTAATAGTAAAGAAAATGTTCCCAAAGATACTGAGACACTGGAGATTTAAATATCACATACAAAAATTATGGCATGTTGTAAGGCATTCTGAAGAAACATAATATGTTTACTACATTACCTGAATGGGTGTTTACCAGTGGTAATAAGAATGTCCTGCTAATATTTCAGACAACAATGAACCTACCAGTTTTGTATTTGCTTTCTTAAATCATGCTCACTTTTTTCCATGTCACTTTGCTTGTACAACTTTTGTTCCTAATTGGTGGTCTGAAACATTCTAAGAATCCATGGCTAACTTAAAGGTGAAAAGCACATGTATTTTTCTCTCTAGCATAGTTCTCCTGTTAGTGTTTGGACTGAGAAAATAGCTGTCATCATGGCTGTTCAAAACCACACCCTTGTCATCCATTGTGGTGAGATGCATCCTGATTTAGTTTCAAATGCATCATGGGAATATATGTACCGAAGAAGGAATATATGTACCGGATATATGTATAGCGATTGTAGCAGAATATTCCTGTGAGCTTGTTCTACACATCCCTTAGGTTATCAGAGATGTTGCCCATGCTGCCTGGACCAACTCTGGAGAGACTTGGGCCATCTCCACCAGTTTGATAATTAATCACTTCTGAAAGCTACTTGGTTTGGGCAACAGCTTTTTAGAAATCAAATATGACCTTTATAGATATCTACTCCATGCAGTACAATTAATAAGCAGCTACTGCCTTAGGCATGAGCTCTTTGCTTGGGGAAATTTGGGAATCTTGTCAGAAAGGGATAGAAGATGATGGGACGCCAGAGAAGGAGAAAAAAACTGGTGTCAATCAACCAGCAGCCTAAATGAATGACAGGAGTGGTTTCCTTTTAGCTTTCTGGTAGTCAGATATTGAAATAGATGACTGTGCCACTGTTGGCATCGCCAAAACACATCTTCTGATACTTCTGGGAATTTACCTCTTAACTGTATTTCATTTATCATTTTCAGTATATATTAGGAATCTCTCATTCCTGTTGTAGAGTTATAGCTAATGTGTGTATGACCATAGTGTGAATGTTCCCATGCACAGGCACATGTGTGGTTCTTGCTCTTTTTAAATAACAAGTTTCACAATAAGGAGAGATCATGAATGCTTCTAATTTCTCTCTTGGAAGTCTCAATTTAATGTGAACTGAGAAGATGATGAAGAGGCTAAAAATGCAATCAACTGTGAGTGACAGTGACACTGTTCTCAAAGGAGGGAGAGCAGAGAAAAAGACAAAAATCAACTCTCGTGCTATGTGTTAATTTCCATGTCGTAGAAATACAATAATATGTCCTGGCAACAGCGCCCTCAGGAAAGAGCCAAGTTTTGGCCTGCGTCCTAAGCTGGCCAATTTGGTCTTAATCAGTTGTTTGTCACTGCCTGGCACGACAGCTTACATCGTTATATTATACATTTATTTCCTTTTGTTGGGATTCGTTGTAGCACTCTTGCTGCCATAACAGGATACCTGAATTTCATAAAAGGAGGTTCTATGTCCTGTGCTTTAAACATGTGAGTTGAGTGTGGTTATGGAATGTGACATTTCCACTTAAAAATAAACATATACATTTATACATACCTGTAGGTATTTGAACTCCATGACTGATCTTTCTGTCTCTATCGTTACCTCTTTTGCTGGTTTTTCTCTATAGACTCACTCAATTGGGAAGTATTAGCTGAGGTATAGTGTTTTAACATTCTAAATATCCTGAGTTTAGATTGTGAAACATGACTTATACGCTTAAATAATTTTCCATGTGGTTAATTTTTTAAGAATTTTTTTTTTGGAGGAAATATTTAGAGAGATCAGAATTTTTAAATCTAGCCTTCAAGACCCTCCACCCTCTGGTTTAAGTAGAGATTCTAATTATAGTTTTTAGTATTTCCCTTCAGATGAACAGGTAGGCTATTTATATTCTTTATATTAATAGAAAGGCTGTTCTTCACTGTTGGGTGCTAGGGTCAAAATACTTTAATATTACAGTGTTTTGAGTTTGAATTATGGCTTGAACATGTATTGACTTTGTGACCTCAGATAAGTTATCTATTTTAAATTCTTTGAGACACAGATTATTTATAGTTAAAATCCTATAATAATGCTTATGTCACAGTGTTATTATAAAAATGAAATGAAGAATTATGGTTAAGATGCATAGCTCAGTATCAGGCTCACGGTGCCTGACCAATGAAACACCAGCCAAATTCTGTAGTTCCCTTCTGAGCCTTTATTTTTGGTACTTCCTCTGTCTAGAGTCATTCTTTTCTGTTTTTCCTGTCTAAATCTTACCATCATATCCCACTAGAAGTTCCAACTGCTATAGGAAGCATACTGATTCCTCTCCTTTGTCTGCTTAACACACATTGATAACTATCCCCTTTAGATGCAAATAGATTTTTTTTTTATGTATTTGCTTAGATTAGAAGTTCACTGAGGGCAAATAGCATGTCCATACACATTTCTGTACCCATCATGGCCCTCAGCACATTGCTGGCACTATGTAGCCATTCAATACATGCTGAAAGGAATACTTTTGTCAACAGACATAAGCATTGACCTGCAGATAAAGTGGTTTAGGTGGATTTTGATCAACCATACAACATGCAATGCTCATCTTTTTTCCCAAAAGGCTTTCCATTTGTTCGTGAGGGATTGATTGCTGTTTGATGGATTATAATTAAGCATGGCTTTATTCAGTGTTCAAGGTTTTCATCATTGTTTGAAGACAGCAAATCAATTAAATTCATCATTCCATGGATGAATAATAGGATGAACTATTTTCTTTGAATGTTTGTTAGGTCCCTTTCCTATTTTATCCTATAGACTCTGTTGCCCACACCTACATCACATTACATTATAATATTTTTGTATCTCTGTCTATCCCACCAGATTTTTCAGGACAAAGGCCATGACATTTTTATTTATATGTCTTTAATGTGGTGCCCATTACATGGCAAGTGTTCAATAATGTCTGCTGAATGATTGGCTGAATGAATAAATGAGGCAGTTCTGATGGCAAGAGGGAAGTCTCTTAGGATGTAATCAACATGGAATGAATTAGAAAGAGCAATGGCATTTCTTTAGAGAAAAATGAGATGGAACAAATGAGTTATATTTTAACCAGACCTACAATGACTCTAAATATTTTCAACCCTGAATAACTCACATGATAGACACTAAAGATATATTTGTTGAAAAACAAGGAAAGAAGGAAGTAAAATATGAATAAACAAGTAAATGAATGCATTATGATCAAGAATAACCTGTCCAAAGTTCCAGTTCCATAGCTATTAAGTGGCTCAACAATGTTTTAAAATCAGGTTCCTTCCCAGGTAAACATTATTTTTACTCTCTTCTAACTGTTTTCATAGTTTTTGTGGTTTTTTTCTTTTTTTTTATTTCAGTGTATTATGGGGGTACAAATGTTTAAGTTACATATATCGCCTTTGCCCCACCTGAGTCAGAGCTTCAAGCACGTCCATCCCCCAGATGGTGCGCACTGCACCCATTAGGTGTGTATATACCCATCCCCTCCTCCCTTCTCCCACCTGCCCAACACTCAATGAATGTTACTACTAGATGTGCACGTAAGTGTTGATGAGTTAATACCAATTTGAT
>NW_012145412.1:1336785-1337946 GCF_000956105.1 Propithecus coquereli
GAATCTTCAGATTGTACATTCCCTAAGTACAGGGACCCCTATCTTATTCCTTTTTGAAAATTGTCTTAGTACCTAGCATACTCAATCAATGATTGGAGACCTGAGAAGAAAATAAACTTTGTATATACCTCCTAGAGTCAAGCAAGCCAGGAGAGAGATAAAAACTTGAATCAAATGACTCAAAAGATGGAATTTCCAGAGCGGCAATTTCTTCCTGCTATAGTTCATACCTGTCATTACATTTTTCTCCTTATTTATAGTAAAACTTTTACCTTTTCTAATTCTACTCATCTCTTCTATGTTATCCCTTTGGTATTTACATCCTCAAAATATTTATAGACTATTAAGATGTCCTCATGTAGGTAAGCAATATCTATGTACCTTCTTTAAACGTATCTCGTAAGTCTGTCTCTCTGCTTCCTTCATTTTTGTCTCTCCTCTCTCCACCATTTCTGAGGTCACCACATCAAGTTAGTGTAAAAGCTGCCTAAATGAAGCTTAGGTTTCCTGAGCTGGGGCGACGGCTGTCCTGAGAATGAGATGCAGTATCTTTATATCATTAAAACAGCACTTAGAGCATGCATCCCTTAATTTTCTTTCTATATTTCTCTCTTTTACTAGATTGTGAGTTCATTTAGGACAGGACCAAGATTCATTTTTATATTCTTAGTCCGTTGCAAAGGTTGAAGCATAGTAGGTACTAAATAAATATTAAGTAAATAGATACATTACTATAAAATATACCTGTCTTTTTCATATCCTGCCCCTAAAATAAGTGATTTTATTTGGGCCCAAATGATTGATTCTTCTTCTCTGATCCTATCCTTGACTATGATTTAAAATATATCAAAGTCAGGGCATGTAATGAAGATATAAAGCACCCCTCTAGGGTAATTTTTTCAGTCAGAAGAAGGTGAACTTTTCTTTTACATCCTTTAGTTTTTTTCCCTTTTTGTATCAACAATTTCAGTAATTTACATGGCTCTAGTTTACTTTTACTTTTCCAATAGCCTAGCAGAGCCTGGAAAATTGATTTAGTAAGCTGGAAAATTCAATAGTAATAATCTATTTATACTTTCGTACCCTTTATTTCATATTCCTTGGTTTTACCTTCTGTGACACAGAGAAGAAACTTTCTAGAAAACATTTAAATAAGAAAAT
>NW_012145412.1:1340838-1351498 GCF_000956105.1 Propithecus coquereli
TTTGGGTAGATGCCCAGTAATGAGATTGCTGCATCAAATGATAGTTCTACTTTTAGCTTTTGAGGTATCTCCTTATTCCTTTCCACAGAGGTTATGCTAGTTTGCAGGCCCACCAGAAGTGTATGAGTGTTCCTATTTCTACACATCCATGCCAACATTTATTGTTTTGGGACTTTGGGGCCCAAAGTCGCAGTGAGAATGGCTTTGATAAGAGCCATTCTCACTGGAGTTAAGTGATATCTCATTGTGGTTTTGATTTGCATTTCCCTGATGAGTAGAGATGTTGAGCATTCTTTCATATGTTTGGTGGTCATTAGTCTGTATTCTTTTGAAAAGTTTCTGTTCATGTCCTTTGCTCACTTTTTAATGGGGTTGTTTGTTTTTTTCTTGCTGATTTTCCTGAGTTCTATGTAGATTCTAGTTATCAGCCCTTTATCAAATGTATAACATGTGAATATTTCCCCCCTTCTGTAGGTTGTCTGTTTGTTCTCATGATAGTTTCCTTGGTTGTGCAGAAACTTTTAATTTGATCAGGTCCCATTTATTTATTTTTGTTGTTGTGATTGCCTTTGGAGTCTTCCTCATAAATTCTTTCCCTAGGCCAATGTCTATAAGAGTTTTTCCAACATTTTCTTCTAGAATTCTTATAATTTCATGCCTTAGGTTTAAGTCTGTATCCACCATGAGTTGATTTTTATGAGAGGTGAGAGGTGCAGATCCCTTTTCAGTCTTCTACATGTGGCTATCCAATTTTCCCAGCACTATTTATTGAATAAGGATTCTTTTCCCCAGTGTATGTTTTTGTCTGCTTTGTCAAAGATTAGATGGCTATATGAGGATGGTTTTGTATCTGGGTTCTCAGTTCTGTTCCACTGGTCTATGTCTCTGTTCTTGTGACAAAATTCAGCACCCTTTTATGATAAGAATGCATAACCAAAAAGCACAGATGGGATTTACCTAAAAATGATGAAAGCCACATATGACAAACCCACAGACAACATCATACTGAACAGGGAAAAATTGAAAGCATTCTCCCTTAGAACTAGAACCAGACAAGGTTGCCCTGTGTGACCACTTCTATTTAACATAGTGCTGGAAGTCTTAGCCAGAGCAATCAGACAAGAAAAGGAAATCAAGGGCATCCAAATGGGGGCAGAAGAGGTCAAACTATTGCTCTTTGCTGATGATATGATCTTATATTTGGAAAACCCTGAAGATTCTGCCATGAGACTACTAGAATTGATAAACAAATTCAGCAAAGTCTCAGGTTACAAAATCAATGTACACAAATCAGTAGCATTCCTATACACCAACAACACAAACTGAGAACCAAATCAAAGACTCAATACCCTTCACAATAGCCACAAAGAAAATAAAATACCTAGGAATATATATAAATAAGGAGGTTAAAGACCTCTACAGGGAGAACTACAAAACACTGAGGAAGAAAAAAGCAGAGGATGTAAACAGGTGGAAAACCATGCCATGCTCATGGGCCGGCAGTATCAACATTGTTAAAATGTCTGTACTACCCAAAGTGATCTACAGATTCAATACAATTCCCATGAAAATACCAACATCATTTTTCACAGATCTGTTTCCATAGTTTTTTGTATGTCGAGTCCTTTGTGTGCCCAGTGATTGGTCTATTGCATTGCTATTTGCTTATTTTTGGCCATGTTCCCAACTATACTCGAAACTCCATGAGAGCCAGGACCTTGTTTTTATCTTTTTGTCATACTGATAAACTTAACATTCAGAAGAGAAAGTGGCACTGGCTAGTCATTGGATAAATGGTAAACAAGTAGAAAATTTCTTTATTTTTTCTTGTCTAAGGACTGTCCAACACAACTTTCTGCAACAATGGTTATAATCTTTAATATGATGGTAGCCACTAGCCATCTATGGATATTGACCATTTGAAATGTGACTAGAGTGAATAAGGAATTGAATTTTAAATTTTGTTTAATTTAATTTTAATTCAACTGTAAAAAGCCACATGTGGCTAGTAGCTACCTTATTAATTAGCACAGTATTATATAATACTTCATTTTTTGATGCTCCAAATTGTCTTAAAAAAAAAACAAACATTGATTCCTTTTGTTTCTATTATCACATGATCAACATATGATAAAACTTGCTCTACTTCCTCTAAACTGTGGTCCCTAGCCCCTGGGCCATGGACTGGTACTGGTCTATGGCCTGTTAGGAACCAGCCACACAGCAGGAGGTGAGTGGCAGGCCAGTGAGGGAAGCTTCATTTGTATTTACAGCCTCTCCACATTGTTCACATCACCACCAGAGTTCTGCCTTCTGTCAGATCAGTCATTGTCTCCCATCACCCCCGGATGGGACTGCCTAGTTACAGAAAAACAAGCTAAGGGCTCCCACTGATTTTGCATTGTGGTGAGTTGTATAATTATTTCATTATATATTACAATGTAATAATAATAAAGATAAAGTACACAATAAGTATAATGTGCTTGAATCATCCTGAAACCATCCCCTCTTCTCCTCCACAGTTCATGGGAAAATTATCTTCCCTGAAACCAGTCCCTGGTGCCTAAAAGGTTGGGGACCACTCTTCTAGAACATTTCTGCCTTTAACATATCACAATATTCGGCTTATTTCTTGGGTATCTCCCAGCATGGTGCCCAGTTGTCTCTAAAGCATTTTCTTGAGTCTCTTTTAAGACCAATATTGACTACATTAGAAGAAATGCTTTTTTTTTAAATAATTGCCTTGTATTTCTTCTCCTTCCCTTAATGTTTTCCTGAAGTCTTCTTTTCTTCCTAATATTCATAGGATTCCCAACATTCCCATGCCTGCAACTAACTGGGAGTAGGGACACAGGAAGATGACCAAAAAGAATTGCTCTCAAAACCTGTGTTATTGATTAGACAGAAAATAATGAAGGGAGTGCAAACCATTTAGATTTATCAGAGAATAAGAGAAAAGAAATAGCTAAGGGAGAAAAAAAGAATCTGTTGAGGATTTATGTCAGACAATTAACAAATGAGTGTTTACTAAGTGTCAAGCACTGATCTCAACACATTATGTGCACTTTTTAATTTAACATTTATAACAGTTACTCCCAGGAGTTGTTCCTACCCACATTTTACTCTTACTGGAACAGATATCCAACTAAGAGTCTCAAGTTGTCCAGAGTATAAATGGCTGTTTTAAGATGTGAAGCCAGGCCTGACTGCCTCATCTCTTAATCTCTAGGTTTTGTGTAATTCTTGCATGAGACTGTCCTCAAAATCAACATTGAGCGTGTAGCAGGTACTGGGTTCTTATTCACTGGTTCCCCTTCCTCCCAATTTTACTCTTGGATTAGCTTGTATGCTGTAGTGCTCTGTTATCCTTCCAGACTCTTCTGAATCCAATTTTTCTTATTTGTCAGTATAAACTTCTCCATTTCCCTTTCAGTAGCAGAGCCCAACTTCATTAAAAAGGAACATTGTTATTCTGCACAGTTTGCATCAAATAACAAATCTTTGGTTGATGCAAAAAATTAGTCATTAAGAATCAGCCATCTGCTTCTCTAATCTCCTTAAAGTGCCATATCAAATTGGCAGATTCCATTGGATTTTTAAGGAAAAAAATTCCTTAGCGTGAAAAACTGACATTAAAGGTTTATGTCCTCTTCTTGTGGCCCAATAAACAATATTAATGGCAAAGCATGCAAAGGATTAATAGTTTCTGCCTGCAAGAGACTCAGTTATAGCAATCCTGAGGAATTCTGTAGGCTAAAATATGAGCCCTACAGTACCTCTGAGGCATAAATTATTTGGTTTTTCTTCTCCTTGAAGGAGAGCTTGTCACTCTAAAGGCAATTTTTCTCTTTGATCCTTTGTACTGTAATTTCATGCATCCATTGCAATTCAGCCTCCCACATAGAATGTGTTCTTCTCCCAACCCTTAGCCTTGCAAACCATCCCTCCTCATCAGCCAGTCTCACAAAAATGAACATACTTCTAAGAAAGTTATCATCCCTCCACCCACTGTGTTCAATATATGTTCAGGAGCATTTTAGGGAATAAAATTGAGGCAACATTTGAATGAGGAAGTCTCTTAACTGTCATTAATTTTTAAACTCAATTTCTGGGCAGAATATTAGCACTCACTGATCTAGCTCTTCCGTTTTATAAATAAGCAGACTGAGGTCCAACCTTATAAGGAAATACATGTAGTGATTCGCAAATTTCAGACGCTTTGGTCAGTTCTTTCTAGAATCTTCTATGCTGTCTACTGTGTATCTTATTTTCTGGGAAAGTGGCCTCAATCCAGAGATCTTCAACATCTGCTTTTGACTAGACAGCAATAGATTTGGTTGTAGTCAGCAAGCATTACACAATAAATAGGCACAGGGTAAGTGGCAGTGGATTCTTTTCAGAGAGAGCCCGATAAGACCCTCTTACACAACTTCCCTATACAGCTATTATGATATCCTGAACATTACCCTTAGAAATTTAAACAGATAAAGCTTGAGGAGTTCATGTTTGCCACAGTAGAATTAGGCCTGTGCATTGCTGCTATTATTCTTATTATAAATATAATTATCATCTTTGCTAATGTTACCACTGGCAAGTTATCTCATAATTTAGTATCTTTAAATCTCAACTTTCTTGTCTTCTGAAAACAGAAACCATGGAGAACTGAAGTAAAGATTGAACTAAGAAGCTCACTTACATAAAGTGTCTAGGACAGGTTTAGCATGTCGTGAGCCCTCTTCCCCTCCAAAAAGGGAAACCATTAATGTTTGCATATCTAGGAATGAGTAGACTAACTACTAGGATAATAGTTAAATATTGAAATGCATTCTGCGATTTCTATTCTTTAAAAGAATCTGTTAAGTAAATTAATTAGAATAAAGGTACAGGAATTATATCTAAAGAAGGAGCTCAGAAAACACATAGACCCAAGAGAGAGTATGTTACAAGATTTCTACCTTAGTCACATACTTGTAGATAGGATTGTATCCACATACTCCAAGGCAAAGCAATATGAGAAAATAAAAATGAAAAATGTATGCAAAATTCCATTTGATTGGCTTTAACAATTTGGGCCAATGACTCTTAACAAAGTAGAATGCAGAAAAGTGGGAGAGAGGGGCATCAGTGGTTGTCACTTGGCATTTGGTGCCTTCAGCCAATCATTCCAAAGGTACTGCGTCCCATAAGACAATTTCACACATTGAAGAATTATTCGGCCCCAAATGTCAAAAGTGCATTCCCATTAAACAACATGGTGATGGGGAATGAAATGAAGAGGTATGGGATCATCAGGCTGATGGGGACAAATGGACAGGACTCACTCAGGTCAGGATCCTTTTCTAAGCCATGGAAATAACTGAAAACTTTGACTGAAGGGAGACTGAGCTATAAGGTAATATATGGAAAATATATAATAATAATTTTAATCTCCTCTACTGGTTTGGATCTCTACTCCACGATGAACATATTACTACCTCTCTGTATCCAACTAGAGATAAAATTTTATTCGATATTATCAAAAACTAGCCTTAGTTTTATAAAAGCTCTAGAAAACACAACATGTGAGATTATTACAAAAGAAATATTTAAGGAATAAGGTAAATATCACTATTTTGTTTGTTTTTGTTTCACATTTATAGTTGACCCTTGAACAATGTGGAGGTTAGGGGCGCTGACCCCCCACGCAGTTGAAAACCCACATGTAACTTTTGACTCTCCAAAAACTGAACTACTAATAGCCTACTATTGACTAGAAGCCTTACTGATAACATAAACTGTCAATTAACACATATTTTGTATGTTATATGAATTATATACAGTATTCTTATCATAAAGTAAGCTAGAGAAGAAATGTTATTAAGAAAATCATAAGGAAGAGAAAATATATTTACTATTCATTAAATGGAAGTGGATCATCATAAAAGCATCATCCTCATCGTTTTGATGTTGAGTAGGCTGAGGAGGAGGAAGAGGAGGGGTTGGTCTTGCTGTCACAGGTGTGGCAGAGGCAAAGGCAGAAGGGATGGAGGAGGTGGAAAGGGAAGCAGGCAGGCACACTCAGTGTAACTTTTATTGAAAAAAATCCGTGTATAAGTGGACCCATGCAGTTCAAAGCTGTGTTGTTCAAGGATCAACTGTATATATGTCTCGGAACAGCTTAGCGGAGGGGGTGATTCTGTGCTCTTGGATGAGACAGCCTGGCTTTGCATCTGGCCTCACTATCTGTTGCTTTGATCCTAACAACTGATTTACTCTCCCTGTGCCTTAGTTCTTTAAAAAAATTATATTATTTATATTGTATCTTCATAGGATTAGTGAGAGAATTAAATGCATTAGTACATATGAAATGCTTAAAACTATCCCCGTCATAAAGTTTAGCATTCAATACGTGTTATCCATTGTTATTATTAGTGATTATTCTAAATGAGGCAAAGTAATAAGAGAATTTAAGGAACACTTGCCAGATTATATTGCAAAGAACAGAATGTGAAGGCAAATATTCTAAGAGCAAACAAAAGAAGACCTGACATACAGGTCAAGAATTTAGATATCATCCCATCTGAAAATTGTAGTTTGAAATCCGTGTCTTAATTCAGCATTGAAAATTCGGCTATAGTCAATAACTTATTCTAATGTCTACCTTAATTTATTTTGCTACAGTTTAGCACAGAAACTGGGCCATACCTGTTTCTGAAGGTCATGGCACAACTTCCTTCTTGGTATGTTTCTAGCCTTTCACTCGCTCATATCCTCTTTCCTTCTTTTTCTGGCCATTCGTTACCTTATTCCCTTCTTTACTATCTCTCTGTGATCCTTAATTATACAATAAGATCTAGACTATTTGTGAAAGAGAAGAAAACAATGAAAAAATACTCTTTATTCCCTTAAACTCAAAAAATGGTACAGTACTTTTGGGTTAGAAGATTAGTATTTAACGCGTGTTGGAGAGTACCGGGAATGAAAGATAAGGACTGTTTTGGGAGGCACAGATTGGAAAAGGATGGAAATATTTTGATTCGTTGGACCAGGGGACTAATCATGTAGTGAGAAGACCTTAGCTTTATTCTTGCTTCAACTTTATATGTGAAATTGGGAAATTACTTGCACTTCTTTGATCTTAATATTTTACTCTTTGTAAAATCGGTGTTAATGATCATTATTTTTTAAAGGACATTTTTGCAAGAAAGCACACTAGTATTGGTATGATTCTGTAATTTAAGGCACTAATGGTTTCTTATGTGTTATTATTTGATTATTACGGGGCACTAAATAAGACAAAATTATAGTGATAGTCCAATCATAATCTGTGTTACCACAGCTGCTATTTAATTTCCTGGCTGCAATGTTGATTCTTATGCAACCCAGATATCTCCAGACCTCATTATTCACCTGTACAAATGAGGTCACACAGCATTTCTGCCCATATTTTAAGGGCTCATTGCTCAAATCTGCTGGGACACAACTCAGTTTCTGACAAAGCACCTGCTTGAACCTAAGAAGCTTTTCTTGGTGTCCATAAAGGGTGTTCACATGTGCTTAAGAATAAGCACTTATTTCTTCTCTGCTCTTTCATGCTGGACTGAAGACATTGAGTTTTCTTCTTTTGATTCTAAGAATCTGTAAGTGTCACCAGTGTTGTCTCTGCTTCATCAGGGGAATGCGACTCCAACCAGGATTCTGCCTTCTGGGTACTGAGAGATGCAAACCTTTGGTGGAGCCAAAGGGCAGCCAGCAGTCGCGGGAGCCCCAAGATCAATGGCAGTAATATCAGTAAGAATCATCATAATAATAGCCAGTAGTCAGTGGTGACCGTGGACCCAGCATTCTGCTAGGTACTTTACATTCATTATCTCATTCAGTCCTCACAATGCATCTTTGAGATTAGTGCTGTTTTTTACAAGAATCAAATAATCCTCTTTTCTCCTTTATTTCTGATGAGCTGGTTAGAGAACACAGCTTGGCTCCGTAGCCACGCTGGCTTCTCTGGAAATTCATATGAAGTACAAAGACAAGTCACCCACTGTTTGGCGTAGCTACCTGGCTTCAGGCCTTCCCCCTTGAGATGATCAGAGTACAGGTTACCTCAAGCCCTCTCCGCAGGGAGGCAGAGGTGAAAAGTAAGAGAAGAAGGAATTGACTGGGAATATTCTGTCCCTTTTAAATTCACCAATTACACAAAGCCCGCCACTTTCCAATGGTGGAGTGAATAAAGGCGTGAGGAGAGGTTGAGAGAGTCCCTTCCATAGATTTCCCTCCTGGAGGTGGACTGCAAATTTCTTTTCCACCATGGGTACATGAGGCAAGTGAAATCTGTGCCCCTCATCCACCCTGCAGTGACCACTTTTATGACTATCAGCTCTACTTTACAGATAAGGAAACGAAGACTTTGAAAGTAAGTCAAACCTCTGGGGCCACATGAATAAAAAATGGAAGTTGGGGACTTTGAATGTAGGTTGTCCTGACCTCAGCATCTATGCTTTTAATACTTCCTGTAACACCTCTTTGTATATTTGACAAAGGTTGCAGGTAAACGGAAGCATTTTGGCTGATGTCCAGACTTACAAGAATTACTTATTTAAAAAAAAAAATTACCACTGAGTTAAACACATCCTAATTAATAAGCATGTAGACTAGTTGGTGAGAAGTAAATATATTCAAGGAAGGGGATGTTTTGGAATTCACTTGCATATGCTAGAAGCACTAATACTATTGAAAACATGCCCTGTTGCTGTTACAAATGTGTGAGGCAGTATTTCCTGAACACAAAATGTGGTAGGATACTCCCTCGTAGCATACAGTATAAATGTGGCAGACTCATTTGCACGGATTTTTGGCAAGTCCTCAATATTTCCTTTCAAGTTCATTGCCTCTAACTGCAAAAGTGTAACAACCCATAAGGTATATGGAAACTGTGCTGAAACTCTTCTTGAGAGCTTCCATGGTTTTAAATTTAGCGTTGTTACAGGTTGCAAAAATTGTGATCACTCTGGAACCAGTGGTGATCTGTTCCTGGAAAGAGATGAGATCTGAAAGAGAGAGGTTGCTGCTTTCCTGTCCTCCCTTCACCCCCTCCCTGCCATGCTTATTTCTTTCTTCATTGAGACATCATAAATGGATCATTTTTCAAAGTCACCCAGCTTTGGGAAGCTTCTCTAAAAATACTTTTTTGCAAAGCTCATTCATAGCAATATTCAGAGCACACTTTTATCCCTAACCTCAAATAAGAGGGCTGCTCTGTTGTCATGAATCCATTGAGTGATCTCAGCATCTATGGAGATGTACTTTGGAACAGTTTTTCCTCTTCTCACAGATGGTTCCCATAAACAACATGAGTGGCACTGGTTTTGACATACAAGAAGTTTGGCTAACAGAAAACTATATCTGAAAAACGTTTGGAACTTTTTACAGTTTTTCTTTATAAATTCCTAAATATCAAAGGTAGGTTACTATGTCCTCCTAGGAGTTGTTACTTTAAGTGACTCTACAATCATTGTGTGTCTATTGTTTAAAATCATACCAGAAAACCTTTTGTGGTAACAATTAGAAAAGTATAACAATAATATAGATACATTGTCACAATGACCTATGTCAGAGGACTTTTCAGATAAAAACCTCTATTAATTTCCTAGGGCTGCCCTAAATTATTTCAAACTAGGTGGCTCAAAACAATAGAAATTTATTTGCTTACAGTTTTGGAGGCTAGAAATTTGAAATCAGCAGATCTTGCTGTCTCCAAAGACTCTAGGGAAGAATCCTTGCTGCTTTTCTCTGGACCTTGGCGACTCCTAGCAATTTTTGGCGTTCCTTGGCTTATAGCTACATCACTCCAGTCTCTGAACCCATCTTCACATAGCCTTCTTCCTCGTTTGTGTCTTTAAATGATCTTCTCATAAGGACATTAGTCATTGAATTTTGGGCTCACCCTAATCCAGTATGACCTTGTCTTAACTAATTACATCTGCAAAGGTATTATGCCCAAATAAACTCACATTCTGCAGTTCTAGGTGACCATGAATTTTGGGGGAAAACTGTTCAACCCAGTATGAACCCTAAATTAATTAAGTCTCAAACAAGTCTCGTGCATAACTATTTGGCTGCTCTCCCAATGGTAGTGCCCTGCAAAGGAAAGCTGCTAACGTATCAAACTATATAGAGCCCAATGGAAGACTGGCTTTGTTGAGTAGCTGTGAGAATACGCCCAGGTTGAACACTTGCACAAAAACATTTGATGTAGATTGGCAACTGAAATGCAGAAAAGAGGGAAACAAGAAAATTGTTTGACAAGAAAATTGACTACCTGGCTTATTCCATATGTGGGAAACAGGCTTAAGTGACTAAAGTCCCTTTGCAAGTCATTCTACTAAGAAAAATAGGGTCATAGAGGCAACTGCCTCATCATAAATTCTATAACAAACGTGTTATAGTTTCCACACTTGCTTTTGTATTTTTCTCTCTTAGATGGTTTTCTCCTGCTTCTGTTTTTCTATAGTTCCATTGAGTACTTAACACTGACTGCCCCATATTGAAGCTATTTTTATACATTTATTTTTCTCTTTTATCCTAGCTACTAGCCAGGTGACCTTGAGCAAGTACCTTTTGAATAATAATGATACTTGCTTTATGAAATTGCTATGATAGTTGAATGAAATAAACAAGTGAA
>NW_012145412.1:1351908-1355364 GCF_000956105.1 Propithecus coquereli
TCACCTACATCTCTTCATCCCTCCTCCCCCACACATAGTAGTCACTGATTTATTTTCTTGCTGTGTTTTTAAGTTCTTTTTTTTTTCTTGAGGTTTTCCTTTATTACCCTAATATATACAATTTTATTGACTGTAGTCCTCATGCTGTACATTAGATCTCTAAATGTGTTTATTCTACACAGCCACTATTTTGTATCCTTTGACTTACATCTCCTCATC
The DNA here is from genome assembly GCF_000956105.1 of Propithecus coquereli. Taxonomy (NCBI): domain Eukaryota; kingdom Metazoa; phylum Chordata; class Mammalia; order Primates; family Indriidae; genus Propithecus; species Propithecus coquereli. Next base: position 1,352,128 of record NW_012145412.1, read on the forward strand.
CCTCCTCCCCCACACATAGTAGTCACTGATTTATTTTCTTGCTGTGTTTTTAAGTTCTTTTTTTTTTCTTGAGGTATTTGTTTATTGCAGATTTCTAGCATTCACCTCAGACTTACCGAATCTGGAACACTGAGGGAGGGGGTGGAGCAGAGAGAAATGCTACTTTAAGCAAATTTTATAAGCTACACTCAGGAACCTAAAAATTAAGTCATTGATTTAAGGCATTTTACAAGTCCTTTAAACAAGTTTATAGAACAAATGATGGTTTCTTATATCTTTACATCTTTCACAGAATTGTTGCTATTGTTCAATGGTCCGAAGTATTTTTTTTTTTAAAGCAAACCTCAACCCTTCATACTCCTTTAGGTTAATAAAAGTTATGTTCATTCATTCAATCATTTGATCTATTGTTATATATTAAGGAGCTACTATATACCAATTACTTTGCTTGGAACACAGTGGTGATGAAGATAAACTTGGTTCTTGCCCATGTGCAGCTATGGTATAGTGTGGGGGGAAAGCACATTCCTCAAACAAATATTTCTCCATATTACTATTTATTTTGATGGTAGTAAGTGCTATGAAGGGAAAGTGTGCAAACACCAGGACTGCAGACAGGTGACTTAACCTAATTTAAAGGGGAGATGAGCAGATAAAGCTTTTTCAAGGACATGACAATTAATTGAATACTGGAGGAATGTGTAAGAGTTAGTCACAGAAGAAAGGAAAAAATCTGTTCTAGGTAGAGTATTAGCAAATACAAAGGTCCTAGAACAGAAGGATTTAGGAATGTTCAAGAAATTTAGCACAGCCATGCGGCTGAGGCAAAGTAATCCAGAGAGAGATCATCATTCAGTGAAGACAGTGACAGGTAGGTGGGTACCAGATTGTGCAAGAACTTGCAGTCTCTGGATGTGAAGCATTTAGGACAGGGACTCTTTTCTCAGATTTGTGCCCTGGACTCGTCACCAAAACCATTCGAAAGCTGAAGTCTAATTGTCTCATTCTCATTCATCCCTTTTAGTGAGGATGTTTTCTTGTTTTATTTTGTTTTGTTTTAAATGGATTGCTAATTTTGCATGTGGAGGATATTAGAGTAGATCAGGTTATCTCAAGCCACCAGGACAAATTCTATATTGTTCGATATTCTAAAAATGCTCTGCAAACAAAATAATTAATTTTGACAACAGTCTTATGCATTTATTCATTTATTAATTTTTTAAAATGCAAGTTCTGAATGGACATATTGAAAGCAGGATAAAACCAGGAGACAAAAGTTCCTCATTATCTTGGTAAATAGTATGTACCATAGGACCATTTCTTCCTTGAAGTGGTTTCTTTCACTAACATAATGCTGTGTATTATAGTTTCTTGAGTATGTTAATTTTGGGGTATGGTCCAATTGAATAAAATATTCATGTCCAGGGTTAGCATGATTAAAGATGTTCACAACATTGTTCGGTGCCAATTGTGGAAGTGTGGGGAAGCAGATACGTAATTAACAGAGTCCTGGTTATGTGCTTGCCCAGGCACATGTCCCATCACAGGCCAGCAGTCTGGCCTAGATATCACTTCATCGCAGGCATTTATAGATAAGGTAGTCACCTCTATTTAAGGATTTTCTTTTGTTAATTTTTTTTTTGTTTTTTTGCTGCTAGTTCTTTTTCTAGATTAGGCGGGTTGCAACCAAACTTGCAAAGTCAGGAAATTTTCTTTTTGGTGCATTTTCAGCCTTTCTTTAGAGATTCTTCTTGACCCTTGCTTTCCACTCAAGCACTTAGTGTCCTCATGCTATCTCTTGCTTACCCTTTCCAACCACAGTATTACCCATGCACTACACCTCTTTGAAACTTCGTTGCCTTGTGTCTTATTTGTTCCAGGTTCTTCTACTTCTTTCCTAATGAGACGGCCATGATTCCAACATCGATGGACTCCATAAATTATGGAGTCTTGGGGCCAGAATCTGAGGCTCTGGTGCACATCTAGACACAGGCTTTTAAATCTTAGAACTTTATGTTTTCTTATTTATCAACTATGGTAATCAGGATACATGTGTCACAGCATTTTATAGGACCTACATATGAATATCTGTGAATGCACTTTCCTAAATTAAAGAGAATCCAATAGTCTCAGCTAATTGTTAGAATCCCTTTTAGATAAGTTTGTTGTGTTTTTTTCCTTTTTAAAATACCAAGCCACTTTATCCACACCTGGTCAGACTATAGATTGGCTATGTAGAAGTCATTATGGTCCAAATTACTTTTGAAAAGAGAGGTAGGATCTTACTTATAGTTAGACCTCAATTTTCCACACTTGGCTACACATTGAAATTACTTGTTAAATTAGTCATTGAATATATATAACTTTGGATAGACAGGTTGAAGAACTGTGATATAGTTACTGATATTTAAGGGACCACTTAGAGCCACTTCATTCATCAAGGTACTACTGGTAAGGACCCTCTTCCTGGTCTTTTGGTATGGTTAGGATCTCTGTATAATGGACGTGTGTGATTTAGAATCTCTATAATTGGCTATTCTTTGCCTTGTCTTTCACCACTGATCAGTTGAAAGGACTTGCAATTCCTTGGGTTTTCCCTAGTTCACTAAATGCCTTCCCATCCATTTGGCTGCCTCAACTCATTCTTCAAGACACAGTTCAAGCACAACAAATTGATAACTCTTCCTTAATAGGATTGGCCCATTAATTTTGTTTTCCCAGAGTACTCTGTGTCATACTTTTAGCACAGTATTTGTCAAACTCTACTATGATTGTTTGCTTATATGTCTCCCCCAGTACATCGTGGGTAACTTAAAGACTTATTTCTTAAATGGTTTTTAAGTAGGATATGTCTTTACTGGAACTCATTACTTTTACATCACCCTAGCACTACCACAACTCAACCAAACATTAACAGTCAAAACTCTTGATCTACCTCCAATTTTTCTATATATTATTCATTTTTACCCTCCCAATGCTTAGTAAAAATCCTGAAATATAGGAAATGTTAGGTAGATAGTTAGGATCTCTGGCTCTTCTTGGGATAAGGGTTCCTTGTTTTGGTGTTGTTTTGAGCAACTGCTCACCTGGGAAGAAGAATAAGGGCAGGTAGTCCATTTTGGTCCTAATCCTCAATCCTATCTGGAGCATCTGCTACACCTGGGGAAAGAGGGAATGCTTTATATTAATCTAGGAATTCCCCAGCCTAGGAGTAATAAGATTGAGAAAGTGACCTAG
>NW_012145412.1:1355814-1357167 GCF_000956105.1 Propithecus coquereli
GCCAAGTGCACACCAAGAACCAAGGGTAAACTTCCACCCTGGCAGAAGGACTTAACAAATATTTGCTGAATGAATGTGTAAATGTAATTTTTTTTTCTTAAATGCCAAGCAAAAATCTTAAAGCAGCGTATTAAGTATGTACTATACAATTCTGTACAAATAAATCTATTTCAATTCACTTTCTACTCCTTTAACCTGATATCTTTTGATTCCTTTAAGAGCAAATGTGATGTATTTCTCTGTTGGGTTATAGAACAAGAACCTTCTAAAAAAGATATCAAGGAGAAAGAGATTGTGAGAATGGAACAAATGTGTCAAATCTTGCACTGTAATTGGAAAAGTGATCTACTGAGATCAACCTGGAAAGTTTCATCCCAGAAGCGTGGCTGGTAACTTTACAAGATAAACCTGTCTTGGCCAACAGTTGGCTTTCAGATATTCAGCCATTGCAACTACCACTTGTAACTATGGGTGTAGGGGAGTGTCCAGGAAATTGTCTAACAAACTGTAAAGGGTTTTTAACCAGGATCACCCATGATGTTTTGTCTAGAGTAATTAGGAGACATATGACTACAGTTAACCATTTACTGGACATTTCCATTCTGATTTTTAACAAGCACCTACATTCAATAAGTACAAAGCAGAAAATAATTTCCATCTGTCCTTAAAAAATAATCTCTATTTTTAAAATCTTTGAATGATGTAAACAACCATCCAGTCTTCCACAATTGAAGTCTCATCTTTCTTATTTTTTCCCTTGACTTCTCTATCATTGTCCCATACCCTTTTCAACAGACACCAAATTCTGACTGTCTTCAGAAAAATTCCTTTGCTTCAACCATTACTCTCTGATTCCACTGGCAGTGATTTAAGTCAGGTGCTCCTCATTTCTCATCACCAGCCTCCAAACTGAATTCTCTGCCTTGAATCTCTTCATTGTACTTTTTCCTGCCTCTACGTGTCTACAGAAGTAACTCCCTAAAGCAATATGATAATTATATTATTAATAACTACCTATCTTAAAAAATGTTATCTTCCCATTGCCTGAAAGATATTGCCTAATTATCTACAAGGAAAAAAAAGCTTTTATCAGTCAATAAAGACATTAACCCAAGAGCTTGCTTTGCATATAGTCATAGAATCTTTATATACTCGAGGAAAAACAACATGATTAGCTTAATGTCACTGTAAAGTAGTACAGGGTGGACACATGGACCAACTGAGAATTTACAGGAAATGAAGCAATTCTCCAAAGAATCGAATGCATAATATTGGATTGCTAATTTTAAAGCAAGTATTAGTTTCTGAAGCTTCCTTGTAGTGGTCATTTCCTGCTCCACAAAGGAATAAAGA
>NW_012145412.1:1362622-1363124 GCF_000956105.1 Propithecus coquereli
TTAGGATGGTTTCCATTTACGATTTTCTTTCTTGAGTGTTTTGTGAGTTTAACAGTGAGATCTTACTTCTTGAATTTTATCTGTGAGAATTTTTTAGGGTCTGGGTCAAAAGTTGGTTTCTACACAAAGCGTATCTGCTTGCTTCTTTATACACCTTGGAATGCAGTTACCCAGAACCATTTTAAATTACATTTGTGGCTTGAGATTTTTCAGACCATGCAGGTAGTATACTTTTACATTGCAATTGTGTCTGAAAGTTGGCTTATGACATGGGTTCTTAGGAAGGACATTTTTCTGCTCCATTTCTAACCACTATTCATATTGACACATTTCCTTTAACTGGAATCTTTAGAGATTGTAGATTTAGTTCTTCTGGAAAGAAAGAGAAAGAGAGAGAAACAGACACAATTCTCTTGGACTTCTCACAAAGATGGATCAAGATTCTACCACCTGTCACTCCCCTTGAGATTGTGAATCTGAGGCTCAAGTTAAATGGACTTGG
>NW_012145412.1:1363174-1364322 GCF_000956105.1 Propithecus coquereli
GTAATTAGATTAATATAAGTTTAAAATTATGAACATATATTGACTTTTTTTTTAGCTCTAATGATGCTTTTTGCCTTGAAAGCTATTTTGCTCGATCATACTATAACTATACAAACATTTTTGGCTATTAAAAATGCGTATGTGTCAGTTTAATTATAATGCCAATTAATAAATACTAGCATTTTATATAAAAGGCTAGGGATTTTTTAATCAACCAACAGTGAAATTATGCAACAAACGTTAAATACCACCTGGACATTTAGTATGCGTGCAGAAAATACACATTTTATTATGTCTTCAGAAACTACTCCTTAAACATTACTAGTAAATTTAGATACCATATAAATTTAACACACAGGGGATTTTCTTGATGAAATGTGTCCTCTACCTAGTACAATGTGTTGAGAAATGACAAATTTATTGGCATGTTTTAAATATAACATTTCTGGCAAGATAAGATTTATTATTTTTTCCCTACCATCAACTTGTCAACTTCCTCAATTTTTCCGTTGTAAATTTATGGCTTTATATTCTCCTATCACATGAGAGATTAAATGAGTCATATGAGAGTATCAGTATAATCCCTATTCTTCACTATACCACTGGAATGAAAGAAACTGTTAAGATAAAAATATGTCTAAATTATAGATGTATAATTAAACTAGCATACCTTATATTAAGCTTAAAATGTTATTACTTATTCTGAAAAATATTTACTACCACCCAATGAAACACTTATAGAAACGTTGAGTATACTTCAGCAGGATTTTATGCCTATATCACAGTCATCTTTATGACTTTATCACAAAATAGATCATGGTTCTCTGGTGTCCAGACTACAGCTTTACATTTTAAAATAAACTTTTACAGCTCTTTTATTTCCAATAATGTATGTAAATCATACCAACAAAAATTACTAATGGCTATAATGGCTAGAAAAATCCTAAGCCCTAAGGCAGAGTCAAGGTCAACGGGCACAAAAACCTGACCTCTTTCCCTCCAGTCATTTCACAAGTTTGCTTTGGTTACTAATTTTCCTGCTGTCTCTTTTTTCATCTTTTTATCTGTTACATTTTTATTTTCCTATGTTTTAAATAAGTCTCTTGTAAACAACAAGAGATTGTATTTTTCTTTTCCAGTCTGTAGGT
>NW_012145412.1:1382007-1383352 GCF_000956105.1 Propithecus coquereli
ACTACAGACATGTGCCACCATGCCCGGCTAATTTTTTCTATGTATTTTTAGTTGTCCCATTAATTTCTTTCTGTTTTTAGTAGAGACGGGGTCTTGCTCTTGCTCAGGCTGGTCTCAAACTCCTGAGCTCAAACAATCCGCCTGCCTTGGCCTCCCAAAGTGCTAGGATTACAGGCGTGAGCCACCGCGCCCGGCCCATGTTTTCTTTTATTTGATTATGAAAATGTTTAAATATATTGAATAATAGTAGATATAAATATTTAACACCGTCACCTAGATTTATCAGTTTTTGATCTTTCACTGTATTTGCTTCACTATTTTCCTGTTATGTTTTGAAGTAAATTCTCTGTGTGTGTGTATATACACACACACACACACACACACACACACACACACACACATACATATATGTATCAAACTATTTTACCCCTAAATATTTCCACATGCATCTCTCAAAATAGACACTTTCCTGTATAATTATATTATCATACTTAACAAAAATTAAAAATAATTTCTCAATGTCACCTAATACCCTGTCTATATTCAACTCCTCTCTATTATCTCTCTAAGGTATTTTACTGTTGGCTGGTTTGAGCTGGGATCCAATATATGTCTACACATTGTCCTTAGTTATGTCCTAGTTTTATTAATCTAGAATGGTCTTCCTTTTTTTAGTTTATTAATGACACTAGCATTTTAAAAAGTTCATGGTAGTTGTCTTCCCTCTTCTAAATTTATTTGATTATTTTTGTGTTTTGGTGATATTTAACTTGTTCCTCTATACCCCTCATATCCTATAAGTTAGAAGTTAGATCTATTGCCTGATTAGATTCAAATTAAACATGTGGGGCAAGACCTTTGTCAACCCTGTTAAGAAAAACTTTATTTTTCTCTCCTAAATAATATGCATAAAATCAGTGTATCCTTACATCTGATCTAAGATTATATACATGAACTCATAATCTCTCATGGTGTGATTATTTCAGGGCATCTGGTGATAATGCATATTTCTCAGGTAAGGATAAGACAATAGAAGAAAACATAAAACTAAAAATAATCCGAACCTTGGGTACATAAGGTACTGGCTCCAAGGAATCCCATTAATTAAGGAGGGACATACAGATGGTTTAAGGTGGTTCAAATGCAAAGTCTAGAAGGTTGGGGGAAGTCATCAAGATCACACAGGCAAACAAGGGACTCAGGTGGTATTTTAATTCTGCCTTGATTACTTGGGTTATAAGATTTAGCTATAGGCAAAAGAGGTTAACACTATGAAACGGAATACTGCTTTTTACTCACATGGTGGGCAACATATCAATATAAGTACATGCAATCTTTAAATTAT
>NW_012145412.1:1383402-1385933 GCF_000956105.1 Propithecus coquereli
CCCCCCCATTTCTGAAGCACTAATGTGTGATTAAACATTAGCAGGGAGCCTCAATATTAACTCAGCTTAAATTTAATGGAAAGGGATTACTCCACACTTCAAGAGGGCAATTGCCTCTTGGCACATCCATCTGGCTTTGCCTTGACTATTGGTAGGGTGCTGTTAAATGAGAAAAAAACTGGAAAGCTGCTATTACAGTAAAGTGACTGAGTGGCATCAGAGATAATTGCCCTCAACTATAATAGGTGGTTGGTTCTCAGCAGTCCACACCAAGGCAAAAGATATTCATAATGGGTAAGAATTCAAGGTTTCCAGGTGGCCCTGACAACTGCCAGTTTCAATATTGCGTATTTGAAGAATCACCTAACTTTTCAACTGTAAGTGGAGAAATTCTGCATAATGAAAATTTTTCCTGAGAATCAGTTCTGTCTGGGCTCTTAAATGATTCTGTAGCATGCCATGGAAAAGAAATGGGTTTGAAAGTATTTAGCAACAAGCTTATCTATTCTGCTTATCCATCCCCTTTTCCTGCCTCCTTTGAGAGACATAACTGGTGCTGCTGGTACTGTTCATGATATTGCTAATCTAAACACAGAAGCATTGTGTCTTCTCTGCTGCCCAGAATGCTAGTTAGATCATTGAAATACATGTTCTGTTGGTCTTGGGAAACATAATCTTATGGCAGTGGTTGAGGACACTAGAATCTTTCTTTGTGTGGGGAGGGGGACTTCATATCAATTGAACGGTGAGTCTTGGCCTGGTGCCTGACACATGGTAATTATTAATAAATTCCTTTTTCAAGAGTGAAAGGAAGGAGGATAATTTAATGGGAGGTTGACTGAAAATAAAAATAATTCCCTGTGTACTTTTCCTGAAACCATTATGGTACATAATTAATAGGCTATGAAACAAACTTGATTCCTTGGATAACTACATATACCACATAAACATCTCTTAGACTTATGACTCCTAAAATGTATATGCAATCACAATATAATACTTCAAAAAATTGGAATGTTATAATTTTTATATATATATTGCATTCAAACTCCAGAAAATTGAAAGGTTAATGATTTAACTCAATTTACCATTACCAAATGAGGCCCCATTCCCTTCCATAATTTTTTCCCATTGGAAATTAATGGAGGTCTTCCCTTTATCTCTGTTATCTTTTGAAAACAACGATTATGTTTTCCTGTCTATATGTGTATCTATGTATCTAACTACCTGTCTTTGTCTATCTATTAGAAAAATGTAAATTATATATTGTGTATATTATATATACATGTATGTATTTTTAATTTAACTATATCTTGAGCATTTTTTTACATCACTAATAATACTTAACAAACGTGTTAAAGTATGGGTAATATATCTCTTGAGGGATGCATAGTAATTTATTTTACCATTATTTTATTATTGGTCATTTAAAGTATTCCCAATGTTTATCTGTTATCAAAATTATATAAAATACATCATTATTTCTGCTGGAAGTAAGATAACTATTGCCTGGGGCCCAAGCATTTCTAGTCTGGTCATTAGTTAGAGAGGACCAACTTTTGTAGAGCTAAAATTTGTGTCATCTACTTGGGTTAACCTTTCAGCCTTATTTGTAGACATTTGGACAATCTGCAAGGCTGCAGCGCATCTCATACTTGCTGGCAGAAAAAAGAAATGACAAGTCCCAATTTGTGCAGAGAAGCAAAGCTGGCAAAGTGGCATATTCTTATTCAGTCCATTCCCCTGTGGCCAGGCAAAGAGAAAGAAATGAAAGAACAGTGCAATGGGTGTTTATATTGTAATTCTCCTGGGAACTCAGTCCATTTTTAGAGTTTAAAATTTTTTACTTGCTTTCTCTACAGAGTAAATTTCTTCTGGAGGAGAAAATTTTACACAAATAAAATTAATGCTAGTCTTATTTTTAGATTTCTATGGCATGTTAGATAGTTTTGAATACTGTATTAAAATAAAATATCAAATTATACATGAATTCCTCAATCTGACATACAAAGTCTTCACAGTTTGATCCAAACTTTCCTATTCATAGTCTCTTAAAAGTTCATGTAAACCACATACTAAATTTTTTAATATTCTTTAAATTTTCTTGCTCATCTCTAGGTACTTTTATATATTATTCCCTCTGCCTAGGATGTATTTCTTCTTCCTCAAATAATACATTCGTACTCATTCTTCAAGACAGTGTAGACAACCAGACAAAACTAGTTACTATCTCTTCCCTGCTATCATAACTATTCATTCATACTTTGACTATAATGGATCTGTCGTATTGTAACGTACCAGTTTTACTCTTTTTCTTCCACCTTGATGTGGTAGAGGCAGTACCTGCATCCTATTGATATTTATATCATGGCAGGTATATGTAAAGCATGGCCTTAAATGTTTGTTGAATGAATAAATAATGACTGATACCCACACTGAATACTGGCCAGAATGATCCATCACAGCAAATGATTTCCTGATACTATGTATGCCTTAGCCTTCTACCTTACCTGTGAACTGCACTTGCCTCT
>NW_012145412.1:1385983-1387396 GCF_000956105.1 Propithecus coquereli
CTGCTCTAAAGTTATGCTTCCTCAAACCTTGAACTACTACCTCTTGTTAACCTTGCCCCTCAGTTTAACACCTAAAAATTTTCCATTGCACGATGGACTTATTTCACCTTCTGAGATGGGGTATCACTCAAGAGCAATCATGTATGTGCACGTGCGTGTGTATCTCTAAATGATGAAGTATAGAGCACTGTGGGGCGACTGGTTTTACCTTGCATCTCACTGTTGGAGGGAAGGAAGCCCACCCAGTTTTAGACAGCAAGACTAAGGAGAGAACTAAATTTCATACTGAGAATAATTAGGAGGACATAGATCTTATTTACTTCAGTGCAGTTTACTTCATTCTCCTGCACAGCATCTGTTCTGTCCCCTTATTATTTTTTAATAATGGTAACTCACCACCGTTAAGTATTGAGACCATGGACACTGAGGCAGAAACATCAGGAAGCAAATCCAAAGGAAAGTGATCGTGCATCTTATCAAGTATAGAAATAGACAAGAAAGCTATGAATAAAGGCCTCTGGTGGGGCTCTCTAATGGTGGGGCTATGTTATTCAATCTAACTTTATATTTTTTATACAAAATATTTGCCTTGTGCCCAAAGTTAAAGTTTTTCTGAAGAAAATAAAGACAATTGGTCCTCTCCACTGCTAACTTCTTGCTGATTGTCAGTACTACCAGACATCATCCTGTTGGCTTGTGAAATTGTAGCTTTGATTTTTTTTTTTTTTCCTACCACTCACCCTGTGATTGTACTAACAGTAAATGTGAATAGAGAGCTCCACAGGAAGAACTGGTAACCATGGTGATGGGAGGGTGCTTTCTGCAATAACTCTACTGTACAAAATAATTTATTCATGAATGTAAAATCACAGATGTTTTGAACCATATGCAGGCTAAATTTAACCACAGTGCAAGTGACAAGTTACTTGGGAGTTACTAATCCAAGGGAGGTGAGCTCCATCCAGTCAGATAATAATTCTTCTTCCTTTTCTTATTGTCTTGGTAGAAGCCACCTAGACACAGAGCCCTATACTTTGGGGAGTAAAGCGTGAATGAATGTGTAAGTGTGTGCGAGTTTATATATGTATGTGTTTGTGTGTGCAAGAGAGTGAGATATGCAGAAAAAAAAAGTACAGAAATGAATGCACTTAAAAGATAAGAAAGAGAAAACCAAGGCAATTAAAAAAAAAAAAAAGAACAAAAGACAAACAAAAAATTCCTTTCTACTTTCTTATATTGTCTGTATTCCTAAGTTTTGATTACAGAGATGTTGAATTTTAGGCATATCACTGATTTTTCAACTTGAATTTAGAAAAGTACAGATTTTTTTTTTTTAATTTTAAGCTGGAAATTAGTGCCTTGGATTATTGGGAATAGCTTTTAGGGTAGTTATGTTTGCAACGAAATGAAATC
>NW_012145412.1:1400779-1406981 GCF_000956105.1 Propithecus coquereli
CATTGCACTCTTTGTGTATGAAAATACTCGTCCCCTCCTCCCCCCTCCCCCTCCCTCCTCCAATTATTTTTTGAACAAATAGGAGGTATATATTTGTTTTGATGTTATCCAATACTCAAAAACAATGTTACTGAATATTGAACATAAAATAGAAACATGCTTACACTTTTATTGAAAGTTCTGACTATTCGTTTGAACTTAAGTTCTAATTCATGACCCTTATGAACAGCTGATACAGCTTGTACATTTTCACTGATCCTATAGTTTGTAGCCCAAATTATATAAAAGTTTAGACTGTCAGTATATTTATATCTTCATACTTCGGAGCTTCACCCAGTGAAAAGATCATAGACATTTGGATCCCTAGATTCAAGCCCCAGATTACCACCTGACAAGAAATATTCTGACAACATTGTTTTGATACAGCTATGTAGAAGTAGTTCTATCAAAATATAAAATCTTTGTTTTATAACAAATAATGTTAACAACAAAGACACGCAACCCTTTGTATATCCTTAATCCACACCCAAATTATGGGAGACTTCAATTTTCTAAAATAAAGATGTACTAGTGGTTTAATTTTTTAAGTGATATTTTTAAAATGTACCACATTTAGATGTATATATACACATGTATTTTAAGAAACATGTGCATATATGTTTGTGTGTGTATAATACAATTAAATGTAATGATTTCCTTTCCTAAAATATTGAGCCAAATTTTAATATGTCAAATATAGTATATTTATGCTACTAAAAATGGTAAAAAAAAAATAAAATATTTAACTTGGGATTCACTGTTCAGTCTGGATTTAAACCTGAAAGACTATATTTTGACCCAATTAGATTCTAATCTCTCCCAATGTCTAATATATTACCATCTCTCTCCATGTTATTAGACCAGGAAGATAATTTAATAGGTTTACAAAATATATATTGAATGGATAATGAGTTAATATAATCATAACTTTAGTAAAAGGGAAAGGCATTTTTTCTCTATATTTTAAAATAAGAAACAAAATAAGTTTCATTACTAAATACCTAAATGTGTTTAGTGATTAAACTAATTTGAGATAGAGATATAGATCATTAAGTTACAGTTAATTTTTCAGAGAATGAAAAATTTACGAGCGATTCATGATCCTTTCTGGAATACATTAGATTTGTAAATGTATGACTCCATGCCTCTTTTTTTTTTGGTGCTGTCTTGCAAAAAAACCAGACATAGTTCATAGTCTAGGCTGTTTGACTACCTATCCTATTCCCAAATCCTGCACTAGCCCAGATTTACCCCAGGGCTGTATGTTAGCAGTACAACAGATATTAGAGATGGAGTTTGGCTCAAAAATGGGTAAGAATATCTATTTCTCCATCTTCATAGTATTTTTTTAACTTGAAACTTATTTAATAGTTTATAATTTTGGAAATGTTAAAAGACCCACTCATCAAAATTAACCCTGTCAAATATGACACACCAAAGATTCCTGTTCCTAAAGTAGCCTATTGAATTAAGAAAGCTAATCCAAAATGCATGTACCAATAATATATGACTTGGAGTATGCTATGAAATCTCTCTACCCTTCAGTTTTCTCATTTGTCAGAGGACATAATTATGCTCAAATAACAGTTATCTCAGAATGTTGTGGTGAGAACTAAATAACACGATATTCACTGCAAGAGCTAAATAAATATTATCTTTCTTTCTATTCACTGTTACTTGGCTACCTTTCTTTTTGTACAAACCAAATGCAGCATATCCAGCCTGTCCCAGTTAGGCGTGCAGACTCTTGTTGATTTCTGTCTCTGTTTTTAGGGAAATCAATGTGGCAGGAGTTAAATATGTGAATGTGTTATACAGATCTCTGGCTTGCCTAGTAAGGTCTTTGAAATGGCTTGAATATACAAGTGCTCAGCGAAGTTTTGGTATGATCTTGGTTTCTTCTTTCCCATAAATATTTATAACTATGTTTGATTAATTTAGAAAAAACATCACTTTGACGAGAACTCAGTTTCAGCAATTCACAATGCCACAAACTATCCCCATTAGATAATCTGGATGATTCAGAAGACAAAGAATGGAACATGTATGTTCCATATTTTTGGTTAGGTGATCTTCCAAGTTACCTCAAGATGAGTGTCCCATGACTAAGATGACATATGGATTTCCACATATCAAATAGCATGGATTTAGCTTCTAACGTGTAAAACCTTTTACTCACAGTATTTCCAAAACAATTAAAACCAGTTAAACTTCGTCTAACCATGGCTTAAAAAACAAAACAAAAAAAAACACTAGAGTTTCTCTTTGTGTTTAGAAATTGGAATTTGGCTTCCTAATATAAGTGAAATCAGAATCCCAACTTTTAAAGAGTTTGGAAATTTTATTTGTGCCTTATTCTATCCTCCTGTGGGTCTAAGAGGGAGTTTCCAAAATAGCATAGCTGGTGAATCAGATGTAATAAATTGTTTTGGACATTTTATCGGCCATAACTCCAAAGAGGGATTGTTAATATGACATGATCCCTACCCAGATTTTGGGGCTAGAAATAAGGTGATGTTGGCAGGTAAGATAAATTTAATATATCAAGGAGGCTGAGAACCTTTTGAGAAACATATATTTCAGCAGATATAGGTTTTATTTGTATTTTTAATTTTATTTATTTTTTTTAGCCAGCAAGGAAAATTCATCTTTCTCAGCAAAGGAAGGTCCAATATGGCCAAGAACAATCACAAACATTTTAGTGAATGAGTATTAAAACTGACATTCTTCTTCCTATCTAATGAAAGCTAACAGAGGAAGATAGGGAAGTAGGCATATTGCCCAAATAAAATTTATTCTTATTTCTCATAATTTAAATAATGTGGACTTATCTAGACAATCATACTTAAAAATTGTACCAGATGAGGTTATTAAATACAATTTTAAAGAATTATGCCATGTTTATCTTAATGCATGCAATATATCCCTGGAAATGTTTTTTCTTTTTAGTGACTTATATTCAGGGATGACTTAATTGGCAAAAAATAAATCAAGCTATTTGCTGAATAATTCAAAATATGATTTCTATATATTTGCATCTCTACTGAGAGTTAAAGTTCTCATTATCTCTCACCTAAAGTGTTACAAGAGCCTCCTAATTAGTCTCATTGCACCTGGTCCTTCTCAGCTTGCAAATCCATCCTTCACATTGTTTGCAGAGTGGACCATCCAGAGAGTGAATGGCATTATGTCACTCTCTGGCTTTGAACTTTTCTCTAGTGCTCATTATCCTTAGGATGAAATCTAAGTTCCTTGTGCTAGCATCCTACCACTCTGACTCAGACTTTGTCCTCCTCTTCAACCTTGTCATCTACCACTCTCTTTGAACAGCAGTGTTCAGACAATATTGAAGACTAATGTGCTGATAGATCCAGCATAAATCCTGCACCAATGTTGTTGCCTTTAGTCCATGCTCCCATCTGCTTTCCCCTCCCTATTTTTTAATATTTCTAGATCAACTCTGAGCTCAGTTTTTACCTTTTCTGATATTGTTCCGTATCTACTTATTCCCACCACTAAGTTGGGCATAATGTTCTTTTATACATCTGTAACATCCTGTGTAAAACTCTAAAACTTCTACATTATACTAAAATTATCTCCTTTGTGTGTGAATTTAGCTCACAGTATAATGCAAATTGTGTGAGAAAAAGAGCTTATTTATCATGTGTTTTCAGCACTTGGATTTTTTGCTTAACATATGATTGGGGCTTAACTAATATTTCTTCAACAAAAATGACCTAAAATGCTCTAAGAGGGGATGTTTTACATTTAAGAAACTTCTCTGGAGAAAAATGCATGTGGGAATAGAAAATAACAGAGAATAGAGACTGGGAAGACATCTTTTTAAGAAGTAGTCAATTTTCTCTGCTATTTCAAAGTGAAAGCTCAGGCTTAGCAAATCTGCCTACATATGGTTTCTTATAACAGATATTTAGAATGCAGGGGGGAAATGCCTCCAGCAATAGATAATAGACAAGAAATGGCTTCCAAAGCCTAAAAGTGCTGCAGAGCTTTTTGACCCAGCAACAACATGTAAAATAGTCAGTAAGAGTCCCCTTCTTTCCTTCCTCTTTTTTGCCTCATACAAGAAATTTTGGATGAACTATCTCTGCCCTTAGGTAGAGTGTTTTTCCATATGTTTTACTGGCAGGGCCATGTATGATGGTTGGCAGACCAACATTGGATAATGATTCATTTCAATATTAAGCACTCAGAACTTCAGTTTAAAAATATATATTATATATATATATATCATTCCCAAGGTGTTATTTAGAAAGTTGGGCTCGTGCAGTTTAGAGAAAGCCCCATTAGTTAATTCAGTTTGGTTAAAAAGGACTCAGTTATTCTGTTTTTTTGATCTCTTGTCCCTTGGGAAGGATTTGTTAGGAGGAGATGCTGGATATCTGGGCTAATGGGATTTTTTTCAAAACAGGTGTTCTGTTTAACTCTTACGGGAGCAAGAAACATGGCACAAAGGACAGCTGAGGGAGAGGGGAGTTTTAGAAAGAGCTAAAGGCAAACAGATTGGACTTTGATTGTTCAGGATAGAGTGACAGAAAGAATAATGACTGAATCTCATTCAGTTTGGTTGGCAATTTATCAGAGTCTAAGATTGTCAAGCTGATTCTAGCTTTCAGTTGTCTGAAACAAAGGAGAAGGAACTTGCCTGGGATTGGTGCTTTGATATCTGCTATGATTTAAGGCATGGGATCTGAGTACCCTGAGAAATGTCTACTAGAAATAGATGAAATGTTAACTCAATATGAGATTTTTGGCTCCTCACATTGAAAGTAATTTCCCAAGCACTTTGTAAAATGACTTGGTACATTTTGGCTGCAAAATAAGGCAAAAGAATTGCTATTGGACCAGAAATACAGTTTGAGTAAGAATCTGAATGTCCTACTGGGATTTCAATGGATAATTTTTTTCTGGGCTGATAACCTTTTGAAAGACGAATTATGAATCATTAAGGCAAATGTGAACCTGATAGCCTGGGTAACTGGGAACCCATATGGCAGGAAAGCCTTTGGAAGTTCTTTGTGTCTAGTATGCCAAGGTTCAGGGACCAAATATAAGCCAAGCTGCTGAGAGTGTAGCTTCAATCAGATTTCCAGAGAGCCCATACCCCATGTCTAAAAGAAGACACTCTAAAAAAGAGGTATATACATACAATATAGACTACCGACACAAACGTATGCATACATATACAATTCTCTGTAGTAGCTATTGTCCTCCAGTTTATGTGAAGAATCTAAAGTTCAGAATTATTAAGAAAATAATTATGATAAGAGCTAAAATTTAAGTTTACATATATAACTGGTTCAAAACTCATAATCTTTTTACTATGTGTACCTGGTATTTCCACATTTGTTTGGTGATCTGTGTCAGAACCATCTGGGAAGCTTCATTAAAAATACAACTTATTCAACACAATCATCTGCCTTGTCCAAGATTCTAATATAGTAGGTCTTAGATGAAGGTTCTGGGATTAGTATTTCTAACATATATCCCAGGAAGCATCGATTTGCATGCAGGTTTGAATACCCCAAGAAGCACTGCAGTGAGGTAGAAAGAGCACAAGTCATCATAGGAAACACCTGATTCAAATTCTCACTCTGGCTCTTGCAAATTATTAAATAAAAGAACTCACACAAATTCTTCAATCTCTATTAGCATCATCTCTAAAGTGGCATAATTCATGGTATTCGTTTTCTAGGGTTGCCATAACAAAACTACCACAGTCTGGGTAGCTTAAACAGTAGAAATTTATTCTCTCACAATTCTAGGGACCAAAAGTATGAGATGAAGCATCTCTCCTTGGCTTGTAGTTGGTCATCTTCCTCCAATGTCTTCACATGCTCTGTGAAGTGTGTCTGTGTCCTAATCTCTTCTTACAAGGACACGGATCATATTAGAGTAAGGTTCACAGTAATGACCTCATTTTAACATAATTACTTCTTTTAAAACTCTGTCTGTAAATACAGTCACATTCTTTGAGGTATGGGGTATGTATTAGGACTACAGCATATGAATTTGAGGGGGAGAAACACAATTCAGCACATAACATCCATATTCAACTTTAAAAAGTTATTTTAAAGAACTAATTAAATATCATACAACAACATGGCTTGGTAGTTAAAATGCATTATGCAGAAATTAAATT
>NW_012145412.1:1407517-1418759 GCF_000956105.1 Propithecus coquereli
GAAGGTACTATTTATGTCTCTATTCTAAAGTTTATAAAAAGGTCAGTCTGAGAAATTAAATACCTCCCTAGGTCACATGATTAGCAAGTGGTAGAACTTGAATTCAAATTTAATTTTGCCTGATTCTTGAGTCTAAGTTTTATTGACTAAAGACATCATCCTTCATCAGGTGTCCCGTCTTGAAGCTATATTATATATTAAATCATTCATTGTTCTATTTCAAATTTGCCTCAGTGAGGATGCTGGCTTCCCAGTGTCTAGGACAATGCAATTGTGTGGTAGCAAATTTTCTTCAGTTAAATTCCATAAATAAAATGCAGAGGACAGGGCACCTGATGAAAAGTCAAATCTCAGTCCCTGCAATTCTGAACAAGATTATATAAAGAACTTATAAAATGCTACTTCACGTTTACCTGTTCTTCAGAACAGGAAAGTAATATACTAGTTGAATACAAATATCTCATACACACACACACACACACACACACAACCCCTCCGTACACCCCATGACATTTCAGTTTTATATGACAAAATTGACATTGAAAAATTTGAGGCAACCAAGTAGGTTATATACCCACCTTAAATAGTAACCATGTCCAAGGGTTTGAGTTTAAACTCTTAGTGAATTTAGGGCTTTTATTACACCTGCTATTAATAATTTCCCCTCATGTTTAGATGGGAAAAACTAAGGTGAGAAAAACAAGGTTTATTTTGACTCAGATACATTATTCAGAAGGATTTCTTAAAAACGGGATTTAATTTATTGTTTTGAGCAATTTGAAGTGAAAACAAGCAATAAATATTGTTCTGAGCTCTTCTCCCTCTGGTAACTGGTTTATGTCATAAAGTTTTATTTCACCTGAACTTTCTTACTGCATTTGACAATCAATCATAGTCTCAAGTGTGTTCTTCTGTCTTTTTATACACACATTTTTTGGTGCTTTTAAAAAATATGTGGTTCTAATTCAGCTTTTTTTTTTTTTTGGTCTTGCCTTAAGATTCTTGAACTAAATTTAATTCTAGTGGATAAAAGCTAAATTTGTTGAGTTCTTACTATGCGCTAGTTAAGAAGCAAGAGAGTAGCTCTCTACATGTGGCCTCCTCTACAGAGTAATGAAACTCTGTGCAACCTGACAGAATTTTAGAGGGCCATGGCTTATGGCAGTGTAGACTCTGTTCCTGGAAATGTCTGATCAATTTCTAAAACAGCGTCTACTGGGTTGGGACTTTTACTTTCAAGGCAGAAATGCCTACATGTGTTTTATTTAACTCCCTATGGGATTTTGAGTGAGATCTCTTTTTAAATAGTTGCTGTTTGTTTGTTTTCTCTCATTACTAAGGCTAATGTTGAAGTGATCACAACTTGTTAACTAAAACTTCTATCTGTCAGAAGCCAGGCAATCCATTTGATAATAGATAGCACCTGTACAGCCAAAATATCTTTGCTGTTGTGGGTGGGGGGCCGTGGAAAGAAAGTCATAAATTAAACCATAATATTGAAAATTACTTTTCAAGAAACACCAATCAAGAAACACCCAAAAAAGAATCTTAATTTACTTTCTTCATTTTCTTTATTCATGATCTGTCTAGTGAGCTGAGGATGTTTTTGGAGAGAAGCATGGTTTGATAGGAATTTAGAGAGAAATTCCTCCAACAGTAAATTGCTTACTTGATTTAATTTATGCTAACAGATAACAGCTACGGGCCTAAGGTCTTGGATCCTGGAAGGTAAATTGATTCAATAGGGGTATTCAGAATAAAAAAAAACTTAGGGTGGAATTGAGGATTAGCTATGTAGAGATTTGGAAGACATTTGGTACCAGGTTCCTTTAAAACATGTTAAAATGGGGCTGTTTATGTACCTGAAATGTTCAGAATGGATATTTTGCTTTTAAGAACTCAATAAATATTCTGAAGTGCAGCCTGTCTGTATATCTATACCTGTTGAGGATACCTCAAGGCTAAGGTAGAGAGGAAGATCCATTTAAACCTGATCCCTCTGAGACAAAGAGAGGGATAAAATGCCCAATGTTATCCCAGAGAAAGGAGAAATGGCATGGGCCAGCACGAGAAACAAAGGGGATCTTTTCTGTTTACTTTTATTATCAGGTTGGCTACCAAGCAGAGATGTTAAATCATGGTGGATAGGACTCAGTGATGTATAAGGAGGACATCCACTTCCTCACCTGTGGTAGGATGAATATTGGCTCCTAAAGATATCTGAGTCTTAATGCCTGGAAGCTGTGGATGTTACTTTACATGGTAAAAGGGATTTTGCAGATGTGATCGTGAGATGCAGCGATTATACCGCAGAAGAAAAGAAGGCCATGTGACACAAGCAGATGGAAGCAGAGTCAGACAGGAAAGATGCTACGCTGCTGGCTGTGAAGATGGAGGAAGGGACTATGCGCCAAGAAATTTGAGGAATGCAACTCTAGAAGCTGGATGAAACAAGGACATCAATTCTCCCCCAGAGCTTTCCTTGAGAGCATGGCCTGCCAACGCCTCGACTTTAGCCCAGTGAAAATGATTTCAGACTTCTGACATCCAGAGCTGTAAGAGCATAAATTTGTGTTCTAAGACACTAGTTTGTAGTAATTTGTTATAGAGGCGATAGAAAACTAATATATCACCAATAAAGGAGATTAAATAGGAGGTCCCCCTTAGTGATTCAGAGTGATTCTGCAACATTGCCTAACCCTGACCACAGGTGGGCAGGGACCTTTGTTGGCTATCCTCAAAGAGAAAGAGACTGTCAGTGACTTTTAGGTACTCTGGTTCTCCAAAAATATCAACTTGTGCTGAAGCTATTTATATGCTTAGTATTGAGTCCTTTGCCCTTTTCCTTTTTTTTTCTTTCTTTTCTTTTCTTCTTCTTTCTTTTTTTTTTGTCTCCACAAGTCAAGCAAAGGTTTCTTTAGCTGTATATGAAGCACAAACCTTGAGAAAATGCTTCTGCTCCTGAGGAAAGAAATGTGATTTTTTAAGCAAGCAAATTTAAAATATGTGAAAGAGCAGTAATGAAAGAGTTGTGAGATGTTGAGTTTGCAAGAAATGGATTGACTCCTGAACCTTCCCCATTGAGACTTGCCTTGTGAGATTGGTGAGGAATCCTTTTGTTCATATACTAATCATTTTTTTAGAGTTAAGCTTTATTTTAAACTGAATTTTTTAGCTTTCTCTTAAGAAACAAGTGATATTAGAAGTATAAACAAAAGTTTATATATGTATATGTATCCTAATATTTCATGAATACAATCAATTGTTTATTTGAATAAATTTTCAATGAAAGCTACTTCACGTATGATTTTTTTCTTATTATAATTTTAGTCTTCCCTCCAGGAATTCAGATTGGATATAGACCAGAACACAGGGATTATATAATAATCAGTTGACATTAAAAAAATTATGCCCTTGGAACCACATTCAAGAATCGTTAGAGCTATGTCATTTTTCCTAGTGACACAAAATATGTTTAGTCAGTAACTTTAGTTATAGACTCAAGAATTCAAAGTAGAATTAAGAGGTAGAATTTAAATCATATTAACCATATATTGTAGCTACACATTGAAATTCATGTAACATTTTTGCCTATGAAATCACCAGTAGAACTTGAAATCACTCTTTTTTTATAGTCCACACATAAATATAAAATTGGATCATTATAGAATTAGCCTTTCTGTTACAAATAATTAGTGACTAGAGCTATCTGGATAAATGGAATACATGGAAGGATATATTCCATTCAAAACGGTCAAATTTCAGACATTAATTTGTGTGAGCAAATCATATGAACATCCATATTTTCCATTGCATTTGATAATGTAGTTGAAATCAAGACTCCCTATAGAAGCTTATGCATGTGCAGCAAAAATGACAGAGAAAATATATATTTCCTATAACTCCAGCCAGATGGTGAAGTTGATGGAATGAGTCATGGTTTGTATTTGTCATATTTTTCTATTGTAACATTAATGAAAATGGAAACAGTAGACAAGGTAAAACGAAGATGCCTCTTCTCCAAATATGATCCAGTGACCCATAGAAACACTCAATTCTAGTGACACCACCATATTCATGAAATGTATATCCACTCATGTCTGATGTATGTTATAACTGTCAATGCTGTCTTCTTGTTTTAAAATCAGAGCTGTATTTCCTAGGGAACTGCCTAGTAATTAAACTGTCCACAATTTTAACACGGAATCTTTCAATTTAGACTCAAACCACTTATACTGTGTGGTAGTATTGATTTTTAATATCAACTGATTAATGCCATGGTACCTAGCATTGTGGTAATCTCTGTGGAGGATAAGAGTACATAATTATTTAAATTTATCTTGTTAGAGAGTTATCACTATGATTAAATAAAATTTGCACATGTGGAGTAGAAAAACAAGGTAAAAGAATGTGAGTTACACTTATGTTCTTTGATTTCCTCATGAACCACCCTCTAACCCCTTCTCTAACACTTCAGCGATATAGGCCTTATTTCTTTTCTTCAAATTCCATTTGCTTTTTCCTATTAGATGTTCTTTACATGTACGCTTTCTTCTGGTGGAATACTCTTTCCTACTCATTCCAAATTTATTTAATTAACTCCTTCTCTTCATTCAATCTCAGCTTAAGCACCACTATCTTTAGGAAATTCTTTCATGACCTCCATCATCCCAACCCACGCTCTATATTATCTTAATACTATATAACTCCATTGCAGCTCATATTTCAGTTTATCACTAGATATTTGTAGGGTTATTAAAAATTTATATCTATTTCCTTCACAAGATTATAAAACCCCTGAAATTAGAGACTGAGCATATTTCATTTCCATTTTATCCAAAGCCCCTTGCAAATCCCTGGGCTAAGGGTACGTAAATCATAGATATAGGTGGGATGATAAAATCCCAGTAGTATTATGGGAAGTCTAAAAGTGGAGAGTTCAGTGTAGACCATACTAATGGACTTTGAGATGTCTAGAATGGAGAGGAGATGCCTAGATAAAGCATGATTTTATTCTTCCAGATTTTAGAAAGAACATAGATGGAAGATTCTCAAAGTGATGAGACTACCTGCTAAGCAGTTATCAAACAAAGTATTTCACTGCCTTAAAATCCCTCTGTGCTCTCCCTATTCATGCCTTTCCCCTCCAACCCCTGGGAACAATTGATCTTTTTACTATTTCTATAGTTTTGTCTTTTTCATAATGTCATATAGTTGGAGTCCAATATGTAGCCTTTCAGATTGGCTTTTTTCACTCAGTAATATGCATTTAAATTTCCTCCATTCATGTTTGTGGCTTGATAGCTCATTTGTTTTTAGAGCTGTATAATATTCCATTGTCAGGATATACCATAGTTTATCCATTCACATACTGAAGTACATTTTGATTGCTTCCAAGTTTTGGCAATTATGAATAAAGCTCCTATAAACATCTATGTATAGATATTTGTGTGAATATACATTTTCAACTCCTTTAGGTAAATATTAAGGAGCATGAAAGCTGGGTCATATGGTAAGAGTATGTTCAGTTATGTAAGAAATCACCAAACTGTCTTCCAGTGGCTGTACAGTCTCACCATTAATGAATGAGAGTTCTTCTTGCTCCAAATCTTCACCAGCATTTGATGGTGTTTGTGTTCTGAATTTGGGTCATTCTAATAGGTGTGTAGTTGTATCTCATGGTTGTTTTAATTTGCATTTCCCAGATGACATATGATCTCATCTATTCATATGCTGATTTTCCATATGTATGTCTTCTTTGGTGAGGTGTCTGGTAAGCCGTTGGGCTCATTTTTCAATTAGGTTGTTTGTTTCCTTGTTGTTGAATTCATTACATATTTTGGATAATAGTCCTCTATCAAATGTGTCTTTTGCAAATATTTTCTCCCAGTTTCTGGCTTGTTTTCTCATTCTCTCTTGATGCTGTCTGTCACAGAGCAGAAGTTTTTAATACTAATGAAGTCCAGCTTATCAATTCTTTGTTTCATGGTAGTGTTATCTAACCCAAGGTCATATATATTTTCTATGTTATCTTCTAGGAGTTTTGTCATTTGGTGTTTTACATTTATGTCTGTGATCTCTTTTGAGTTAATTTTTATGAAGAGTCTCAGGGTCTATGTTTATATATATATATTTTTTTTACATGTGATTAATATCCTGTTGTTTCAGCATCATTTGAAACAAGCTATTTTTTCTCCCTTGAATTGTTTTTGCTTCTTTGTCTAAGATCAGTTAACTATATTTATGTGGATCTGCTTCTGAGTTCTATTCTGTTCCGTTGGATCTGTTTGTCTTTCCTTTCACATATATCACACTATCTTGATTACTGTAGCTTTATCATAGGTCTTGAAGTTGTATAGTGTCAGGTCTTCAACTTTGTTCTTCCCCTTCACTATAGTGTTTACTATTCTAGGTCTCCTGCTTCTCCATGTATTTTAGAATCAGTTTGTTAGTATCCACAAATAACTTGCTGGTGTTTTGCCTGAGATTGAATTGAATCTATATATCACATTGAGAAGAACTAACATCTTGGCAATATTGAGTCTTTCCTTTTTTTTTTTTTTGAGGCAGAATCTTACTCTGCTGCCCAGCTAGAGTGCTGTGGCATCAGCTTAGCTCATAGCAACTTCAAACTCCTGGGCTCAAGCCATCCTCCTGGCTCAGCCTCCCAAGTAGCTGGGACTACAGGCGCATGCCACCATGCCTACCTAATTTTTCTATTTTTAGTAGAGATGGGGGTCTCGCTCTTGCTCAGGCTGATCTCAAACTCCTGACCTAAGCAATCCTCCCTCCTCGGCCTCCCAGAGTGCTAGGATTACAGCACGTTTCCGTTTTTTAAAATTATAGCCTCATCCTAAATTAGAATGTCTTTAACATCATGCTTTTGTTCTGCTAGCTATAGCTTTTCTAGTATGTACTAGACACACTCTTAGATATTAAAAATGTTCGTAATAAATCTGCAAACCACCCCTATTATATTACGTTCCAACAACAATATGGAAACGGAACACCAGAATGTGAAGTTTAGGAAAGTAGGCATTACAGAGAAAACACCCAAATTCAGTTTCTCTTCCATCCAAGAATTAAATCTTTTATGAAACTTGGTCCTTCTGTGAGCCTAGATCACAGGTGAAACATTGAGACAAGAAAATACAAATGTTGGTTGCTTCACTTAAATGGAATTTTCAAAGAAAATATCATGTTATTTATAATCCTTAATAGAAAGGCACTGCTCATAGTGCTTTGTTTCACATTTAGTCATGATCTTGGATTTTTGCCTTCACCGTTACCTAACTTGTACCAATGAATTAAAAACTTTGTCTACATCTTAACCATTATACATGTATTATTTTTGCCCCTAACTTAAATGGAAAAAGTTAAGTCCAGAGAAGTTTACATAACCTGTGCCAATTTAGTACTCTTAAGATGACTACTAACTTAATGATATTGTATGGTTCTGTCTCTCTCTCTTATTTATTTATTTTTTGATTGGCCTAAAACCATGGTTCTCAAAGTATGTGTGTAAGGGGAATTAATACTGTGGTCAAATTTTTTTTTTGGAATCCTGGGTTGAATAAGGCAAACAAATTAGTTAAGGATCATGTATCTATGGAATCATTGTTGTAGAATTTCTTTTCATTCTAGAGACCTTCAGAACTTACTTGGAGGAAATGCTGATTTGATGATTTCTCTTTTGCATTATGAAATCATTAAGTATATAATTCTAATAACATAACTTCCAAGAAATATATGGAAAATTGGCATGCTTTGAGGTATGGTTGACTAAATTATTGAAAACTCAGCAGCAGCAGAGAGGCTGTTATGACATGCAGCATACAGACAAAACCACGAAAACTTTCACCAATGATATTATATTAGTCCAGGAATGTGAACTATTTTAATTCAAGATGTCCAACATTCTCCTTCCTAACTCCACTTCTAGGAAGTCAAGGTTGGAGGATAAATAATTAAAGTTTTGACAAAACAACACTAAGATTCCATGACCCAAAATGTAAAAGAAGACTTTGTATGAACTTAAGATTTAAGAGCAGCTAGTCAGAACCACCTAACAGATAAGTAGTCGTGCACCTTGTGCCCTGCACAATGGCACTTTGCTAAGGTGACAATCCAAGAGTACTAGCCCTGGACTATCATCAGTCTGGACTTTGGAAGAAGACATGTCTTTTTGTAACTCATCTGCCCCCCAAAAAATTCCTTTTTGTAATTTTTACAAAGGCAAGATATATTAATAAGCTACCAGTAGATATATAATCAAGAGGGCAAACAGTTTGAGATCACACATGGTACATATAACATCACTCATAAAGTTCAACTTGCTTTTATGCACTTTATGATACATGTTTTGGGAATGAGTGAGCCTAACTTAATTACTAGAAGAGAACTGGTATGCAGTAGCATTTAGCACCAATTGAGTATACCACATACCATTGGGAGCTATTAATTTTTTGGATATGCTTTCAGAAACAAAGTTTTTTTTTTTTTTTCAATGTAATGGAGTTAAGGCTATAGAATTATAGCATCTCTGAAAGCTTATTTGCATTATCTTTTCTACAGGGAGGCCAGCTTAGTTTTGATATTATTTTTAGCTATGTAAGCACTTGAATATAGATAATGTACATTTTTAACAATAAATATATTAATATTTAAATTATACAGATGGAAACTTCTAAACTTTGTATCTTCCAAAGCAACACAACTATCTGTATGCACACATTTTTCAGATTTGTTTCACAGAGTATGTATTGTAGGATATAATTTAGAACCATATTTCTGTTCCTAATTGCTCTATGAAGGAAAGGTGCATTTATTTTCTGCCCTTTTTCTTCTTATTTTCAAGTTATTAGTCAGAAAGACAGAGATAATTACACAGTGAAGATGAATGACCTAATCCTCATCCCCGAATTCATTCTCTCTCCCGCTACTCCCCTTGTTCTGTCTTTCTCCTTGAATTATCCCTTCCTCTTGAATGAGTTCATCAACACAGAACAAATACTAATGCTAAGTATTTACTTGCTGCATCTGCCTTTTATTTTGCCCAGGAGTTTCACTTAAGTGAGTACCTTTCCCTTTTTCCATAATGAAGGGATATTGGGCCTTGGAGGTACTAGCCTTTCATTTCATATGCTCTCCTTGTATTTATGTCTAACCTGAGAAGAGCAAAATAAATGAAAAACAACAGGGAAAAGAAGGTCAAGCTTGGAGAACTCTAAGGACTCATAAGAGATATATTTACTATTGTTCTGAGAGTAGCACTCTTATCTTTTTATTTTTTATTCAGTTCTTGTCATCTTAATTTTCTAAGTTCCATACTTTTCTGAGATAGAATAAGTTGGAAGAACAGAAGTATATTAAATCTCTGGTAGACAGAGCAGCTGTTTTTTGGGTTTTGTTTCTGTTTGCTTTTTTTTTATGTGGGGCTACCCACCTGTGTCTGAATTCCAGGAAGAGAGAATCGCTTTCTGTTTCAGTTTTTTAGACCTCTGACTACACTGAATTGAGTTCTGGCTATGTTTCATGGAATAGAGTTATTTTTAAAGTGCATTGTGATGGGAGAATGAAGACATTCACCTAGATGCAATCAGAAAAAATAGTATGTCTTCTCCAATACTTTATAGACTTTCCATGTCACCACTGAGAAATCTCTCAATAGTGTAGGTAGGAAATAACAGTGAACAACTCATAGTCTTAGATTTCAAGAAAGATAAGAGACTTCATTCTGTCTTTAGGAAACGTCCTGTGGAGACCCAAATGGAATGATGAAGGTATACGTAGGCAGACAGTGATCAATGGGAGGATAGATGCTGTGATCAAATCACCCGACAGTGTAGTAAGCTACTCTTAAATTCTTGGACAAAACTTTTCATTGCTTCTGGCTTCATTTTCCTTATCTGTAAATATTGGAGCCAGTGATTCAAAAACATTTTACTATAATCAAAGCCTTTTTAAAATTACATATGAAATTTTATATGATTTTTTATGTGACAAATATTAAAAAGGTGGAGGACTCTCCAAAATGAAGATAGGAGACCTAAACTCTCACTACTCACCACCCCTAGTCCCTATTCAAAGATACTGGCTGTTCGAGGCAAGATCACACAGCACATTTTAAAGATCACTCTTACCAGAGTTTTTATATGTCCCCTTGCATTTTCATAATCCTTTCAGCTTATTTGTAAAAATCAGTGACTCGTTACTTCCTATGTTTATTACCTTTGCAATAATCCATTAGTATGGATTGATTTAATCCATGAAAAGTATCTATAAAAAAGTCTGAATACTTTTGTATTTTACAAAAAGCATTAGACCCTTGACATTTGAAAATTCAACATTTGCAGCTTTCCTTATTTTTGAGGCACATGTTCAAATGATATTGGTACATTAGGGACTGAGGAATGCCATAGACCTACCATGTGTGTGCACTCAATGTGACATCCATTTACTCTCCACCATAGGATTTGAAAACTATAGCTTTAAAGCTCTCCTTAAATGCCCATGTTTATTAAGTAAATGGGCACTATAGTAAGTAAACGGGAGGTAAGGTAGTAAGGTAGAGAGAATGTAATATAAAAATCTGTTAATTATGAACAGCGGAGTATAGATGACCTACTGCTGTAACTCTAGACTTTCAGCCAGAATTTCCTCCAATGGACCCTACAATGCCACATGTATGATCACAACATGGGGAAGGTGAAGTATAAATACGCTTTCCTTGTAAATACATATGGCATCATGGCATCTTTCTTTTAATTAGGGGCACGTATACTTTTCAAACTAAGTAATATCAAACATTTTTTAGTCTTCCTGTGGTGTACCAATTATATAATCTTGAAACCAAGAACAGAATCATCTTTATTTTGGATATTTACATGCACCATGACATTAGTGACTGGCATTTACTATAAACTCAGTATTTTAAACATGGGAGCAGATGATTAAGAATTTACTGTGCACTTTTATCCCATACTGTCTCTTCTCAAATTCTTTGATTGGGTTTCCCAGTCTGTACTATAAGTTGTCAATCAAGATAAGATGACTAAGAGAACCATATTCAGCCAAATTTGGAACACTATGTTAAACAAAATTGAATAGGATTCTTTAAAGCAGAACTTTTTTAAAGCCTTTATAAAGTAAGGTGTCTTTTGAAATTCTAAAAGAGAAATATATTTGGAGCATTTTGCAAACTTTTTTGATCACAGAGTTGTTTTTCATCTAGGATATTTTA
>NW_012145412.1:1420332-1430626 GCF_000956105.1 Propithecus coquereli
AAAAAAATAGAAAGAAATGATCTGGACAACTAAAAATATATATATAGAGAAAAAAGTAGCCCGGCATGGTGGCGCATGACTGTAGTCCCAGCTACTCGGGAGGCTGAGGCAGAAGGATCGCTTGAGCCCAGGAGTTTGAGGTTGTTGTGAGCTACGCTGATGCCACGGGACTCTAGCCTGGGCAACAGAGCCAGACTCTGTCTCAAAAAAAGAGAATGTTTCTATCTTCTTTATGGACAATGGACTCTGGAGGAGCAAAGGAAGAAACCAAGAGACAAGCTTTGAAGTCATTGTAGTAACCAGCCTAATAAGGATGGCAGTTCAGACTAGACCCCATCAAATTATCATCACCATAATGGCAAGATTTTTATTTTATTAATCTTTGAATATTCACCAACTTAAATATCATAAAGATCAGAACAGAAGAAATTTATTTCTAATTTCCTTTTAAAATAGAATAAAAGACAAATATAAATAAAGATAATTAGCCCTCCCTCCTGCTACCTATCTTCTTCCATTTTTACCTTCCTGAGTCAGGGCTTAATTTATGCTGTACATTTTTTCTAGGTCTAGGGATATAGTAATTAATGAAACAGACAAATCCTAATTTGCTCCCCAAGCTTTGTTTAAAAAAAAGGGGTGGGGTGGGGAGGAAGAGGTAGAAGCCAGTATTACTCAGTTCAGCCCTCTTTTCATGAAAACATAGCTCATTTCACTGGAATAGTCATCATAATTGTCGCCCAAAGGTCACTGTTTTGTTGAAGAAATCTTTTTTTCTGGGTCAAGAGGAAAACACATACTATCTGCGGTTAATAGTCAATGGGGATTGTTAGTTTAAGTTTCTGCACAACTTCCAATGCAACAGTTACCAGAAACAGCAGTTAATCATGTCTAAAGTATCCCTCCCCATCCACCGACTTGTTCTTGGCTTCCAAATACATATATTTTTTAATTTGCAATTGAACATGTTCAATTAACCGCTTATCCATTTTGGATTAAACAGCTAGCATTTACTGAGCAATTTTTATTCAGTACTGTTCAACGTGGAAACAGAAATTTAAGACATGCTTCTAGCCTCTTAGGAACATTTAATCTAACTGAGGAGATAAAAATAAAATCCCAACAATAAAAATGTGTGTGTCCATATTATACTACAGGCTAACTCTTGAATATAGCATGTGACCAACATGCTTGTTTTTGTTTTGTTTTGGTCAAAACCATCAATGCGTACCGTAGAAGTTATGAAGAATGGAAACTCATTGATCAGTCAAGACAGAAGGGCCTTACAGAGGAATGGAGGGTGGATTGGGTTCTGGAAAGGTAGAAAACAAGGGTATATGCTGTCAAGGCAGAGGAGAAACTTAGGAGCTAGGGCTGGGTTTGGGAATGAACAACAAGATTATCAAAGCTGGGAACACACGCATTTGCACATCAGAGGAACACATTTTGTTTGCTTAGATAATGGAAGGCTCTAGAAACAGGAATGCCAATTAAATGTGGTGAAAATTAAAATGGTATCTATGTGCTTTTATGAGTGGAAAGTTTTATATTTTGTTTCAATAAGATTCAGAGTGAATATGGTTCTTTAACAGAGGTATAAGCACCTCAAAACGTATTATCTACTTGGTTTTGAGATAACAGTTGACTTAGTTTTCTTAGGTATGTTGTTGTAAATAGGGACTTCTTTCCTGAGACATCATTTCATACCATATAAAGACCAAAATCCATCACAAGACATAAAAAATAAATATATGATTTTATAAATATGGATTAGTAAGTAAAATAAAGCAGTGTGCAAGCTTCATTGAGAATATTCTCTTTGGAAGGGTTTGTTTTCTTTACTGAGTTGGACCTGCAAATCTTTTTAATACATAAGACTAAGCATATTTGTCTGACGACTGTGTCTTCATTTCCTGATTAACCTATCTATCTATAAGAAGAGAAGGTGTTACTCATTGTTTTATGTATATTTGAATTATATCCCCCAATGATTTCATTTTCCTTGAAACTTATTATTTCGGCATACATGCATGGACCAGAAAATATTGGAATAGGAAATTTTGCTGAGGGAGGAAAATTTTCAATGGCTACTTTTGTTTTTTTCCTCTGTAATCATCCCTTGCTCTTCCATTCTAGTAAGAATCAGTTGAAGCGCAACTCACTTTTCAGATTCAGGTGACTTGATACAGACATGTTTGCAGGTTTTAGACAAATATGCACGTATATTTAGTTCATCAATAGAGCTGTGTGTTGAATTGTCCCCCACAAAAAGATAGGTTCACGTTCTACCCACCTCCCAGTGTCTATGAATATGACCTTATTAGGAAAAAGGCTCTTTGCAGATATAATTAAGTGATGGATCTTGGGACAAGATTATCCTGGATTGACTGAGTGGGCCCTAAATCCAATGACTAGCATCCTTACAAGGAGAGAAGAAATACACAGAGAAGGCATGTGAAGATGGAGGCAGAGACTAGAGTTATGCTAATACAAGTCAAGGAAAGCTTGGAGGCACCAGAAACAGGCAGAGGGAAGGAGAGGTCCTATCCTAGAGCCTTCAGAGTTAGCAAAATGCTGCCAAAACTTGGATTTGAGCTTCTGGCCTCCAGAACTGTGAGACAATAGGTTTCTGTTGTGTTAAGCCATGAAGCCTGTGGTAATTTCTTCCAGCATCCCTAGGAAACTAACATAAATGTGAAGAGGTTTCTTATTTATGATGAGATAAACTGTAAATAAGTTTTGGAGTCAACTTTTAGTTGGGAGTTGTTTCTAATTAGTACCAGGAAGATATTAGAAAGCTTGTTTAGGGAGCAGAAGATCAAAACTCAGATATTGCTAGGGAGACCACTTTTGAATATCTCAATTCTGTACACATGGGGCCCCCACATGGTTAATGACTTAATAGCATAATAGACCTCATCTGAACTAAAATAATCTATGAAAAAGATAGCAGAGCGCATAGAGGTATAATAAAAACTGTTAATATTTTAAGTGGTGTTGTCATTCATGCAGCCCAGGATTAGTAATAGTGGAGAAAACCATGCTACTTATTAATTCTGTAATTATAAGAAGATACAAGGCTTCAATGCCTCTCCTATTCAAAAATTTGTTTGAGATGTAACTCTTTTTGGGAAATCAGGCATTGATGTTCGTGAAAACGTTAGATCAAGATGACTCTCCAAATCCAAGATAATATAAATATAACATACAATCAATTTTTAACTATTAATATCCAGATTATCAATGAGTCTTTTATTTTTGGAAGTTTCAAATCAGAACTTGAATCACCTGGTCAAAGGTAAAGACACTGGAGATCTATTTCTCTATTAGTAGAAAACTGTCTGTGGTAAGAGGATACAGATTATGGCCAGAATCTTCATTTGATATATTGTTTACCTGAATCTAAGCCATAAAGTAAATTTTATTTTTTCACTGAACTAATATTATAATTGGATCTTGCATTCTTAGCTTCATGCTTGGAAAGATAAGCAAAAAATTTCTCTATATGGGCTTTTGTTGTTTGTGCATGTGATATCTCTTCATGAGTTAGATAACTGAGAATTGATGTTATTTTTTACATGAAACGCTTTTAGGGAAAGTGGTTATTAAATAAAAAAACTTCATTGATTCAGGCTAATGGGAATAAAAGGAGACATGGTCCTCGCCCTCAAAGAGTTCACGTTATATTGGAAAAGAAAAAAGTAATCATGAAATAACTGCAACTGGGGGAAGTGTTATGGAGGGGAAAACCCAGGTACTGCTAGTGTATGCAACTTGTAGAACCTCATCCAGGGAATGAATATAATGAAAGATGTTCTTTTATTCTTTTTAAGTTTCTGATGATTATTTTTAGCTACCTTTTCAAATTTGAAAGAATTTACGGCATATTTTAAATTCTCTCCCAAAAAGCTGGGTCACTCTAAGTTCACTAAAGAGAGCTGTCAGTCTTTTTCTCTGGTATTTATGCTAATTCTTTAGTAACACCCTCACCTAACATAATATTACTCACTTCATACCTAGATTGCCTTCAGTCTTTCTTGCGAGACCACACCATCATCTTCACACGTACAGGTAAAGCTGCTTCTTTTACCTTGTTTACTAATCTTTTCTCTCTCTACCTTCCATTATTTCTTCTTCCTGCAAGCACTAATTCTAACACACGCACTGAAAGCAGAGTGATTAATGGTGAGACAGATGCAGCCACAGCTTCAGAGTTACTGGACTGCCTTTTTTTTTTTTCTGGAATCCTCGACCATAATGAATAAGTGCACACAGTTTAGACGAGCAAAAATCCCAGAATTGAAATAGGCTGTAGAATCAAATCCATCTAATATTAGCCAGCATTTATTGAGTACACATTATATATGAGGTACTCCCCTTAAAAACATCAATAAATTTTCTCATTTAATCTCTACCATAATGCTATGTAGAGCATCTTTATTTTCTAAAGGAGAAGCTGAGACTTACAGACTTGAAATAACTTTTCTTAGGCTTCATTACTAATAACTAGCAGAGGAAGATATCGTCCTGGATCTTGGAGTTTGTTTGGATACAGGATCTGAAGATATAAATACTATAGCTTACTGCTTTCTTACCTTAACTGTCCCTCTCTTTTGCAAATCTATTAGTTCCACCAAGAGGTCTAAATATAAGGGACCCTGACAAAGAGAAGTGTAGCACTGAAACTAGAACCCAAACTTACCGTCCAATTGAGATTTTCTTATTTGTGATTAAGGTCCTGGAGATTCAGGGTGTCATATGTCCCATAGATACTCTTAAGAAAAATTTGTCAAAGTCTTACAAAAATGTCACAAAAGGACAATTAAAATTGTAGGATTTAGTTTGTGAATTCTTCTAATCTCAAGATTTTGTAAAGAATAGTTTTATTTCTTTATTAGTCTTACAAAAGAAATAATTTACAACAATCAGCATCTCTGTTTTGCCTCTAATATTTTATCTGTGTAGGAATGGGCAAGCTATTCAATTCTTTGGTCCTCTATTTTCCCATTCTGTAAAAAAAGGTGATCAAAAACCTACTTCATAGGATTAATAGGAGAATATAAAAGAATAATATAGCCCATAAAAGGCATTGATGACATTAATTATCTTCCCTTTCTAAGCTTTTTCTTTCTATTTAACAAATATTTAGGGAATATTTTATAAGTTTCAGATCTTTTCCACATATGTTTCATCTTTCATTAGAATTTCAGCCTTTTTCTTGGTTAAACCTCATTTGTTTGACCTTCACTAAGATTGTAAAGTAGCAGGTTAACTTGTTGGAATATTACTCAATGAATAAGAAATGCTCTCCATTGGTGGACATCCTCTGATGTTGTCTGTGAAATTCAAAGACATGTATTTTATAATCAAGATTTCTGCAGGAAAGAGGGCTGAACATACTCTGGTAAAAGCTCTTATATGACCATCACTCCAAGTGCAAAATAAAGGTGTAGTTCAAACTGTTAGGAGGATGTGTTATTTAAAAAATAAATTGCATGTGAATTTTGTTTTCTACAATGGAAGCATGAGGCGAAAGTGCTTTTAAAAGGAGTTTGGGTCATGGCAGCATTTCAAGACCTCAACTTCTAACCCCCCATTGATTTTTAACTAGACAGAGGGGGCTAAAGAAAGAATTCTTGTTAGGTAGGAGAACTGTCTTTTACTTTATAGTTTCTAGCTGCTAAAAGATTCTGGTGTATTGATGCCAGAAACTGAAAAACAATCTTTGCTTTTCATTTGGCCTCTTGGCTGGTATAGTCATAGGCAATGCTTATTAAGAGTTACATGAGAGTGATGTCATCAGGGATATAGTTGATATGTACAGTTCCTATCCCAAAGGGAGGGAATTCATTAAATAATATTTGTGCATTCTTGTGAATTCTTCTAATCTCATGATTTATTCAAGGACATAGCTATTTCTTTATGTAGAAGTTTGGCAAAAGTAAAGATTTATAAAAGTTTAAGTTAGAATCTCTGTTCTGCCTCTAGTATTTTATCTGTATAGGACTGAGCAAGATCAATGAAGTAGAGACCAACAAAGTAATTTTTTTCTTTTCCTTTGTCAGATAGCCATGTGAATCTAATATTTATATGAAGTAGATAGATAGCTTTGCCATTTTAAAATATTATGCCCATTTCAAATATGTTAATCTACCAGAATTTTGATAACAGCCTTAATTTATTCAGCATTTTTCTGTGTGTTACTCTTTTAGTTGTTTTATTTGCAAGCTATTTTATTTTGTTCTAGTAGCAGGCTTTGGAGGGGCATTGCCATCTCAGTATTATTAATACATAAGAAGAATCTGAGTCTAAGCAATCTGAAGTTAAACAATTGGCTTGAGGCCATTCGCTAGTTTTTAGGAGAGTTGGAAATCAAATCCTGATCCATCTTACTACACAAACTTTTCTTGTTTGCTTTTTCTATTTTGTATTCCAAGTGCTTGCTACAAATCCAAGCACTTAGATGGTACTCAATTAAGTTCTATTTACTTTTAAGATTTAATTTTAATTTTGTATGAGACTTTCTTCTGAGAGTCTACATTCCTTCTTTCACACTACATATGCTCATGTTCTTTCTCCTTTTTTGTGTCACAGTTTACTTTGTCCATTCTATGCCTCTATTTCTCTATGTATGATGTGTCTATTGCATTGGTATGTTTTAAGGATTAAACGAGATGGCCATCACCAGTAAATGTTAGAAATCTCTCTCTGAGTTGGGGTGA
Source organism: Propithecus coquereli (assembly GCF_000956105.1). Classification (NCBI taxonomy): domain Eukaryota; kingdom Metazoa; phylum Chordata; class Mammalia; order Primates; family Indriidae; genus Propithecus; species Propithecus coquereli. The sequence goes on from NW_012145412.1 coordinate 1,427,055, forward strand.
GGAACTTCTTTCCCTATAGCTCTTGAAGACCTGGAATAGCCATGGAAAGGCCAGAAGGTGAGGAGACATGAGGCTGGATGCTTAAAACAACTCCCATTTCCCTTAAATAAAAAAGGATCTTTATATTTCTTTCACTATTAAAAGTCTCCTTGTTCGGTTTTCTGATATCTATACATTAGTAAGGGTGAATAAAAACTGAAGGATAGAGGATCAATGCGGAAATTCTCAAATGATGCCAAACAACCACACTTGCTTGTTAATTCATTGGGAAAATTAACTTGCTTCTCTCTATTATATTTGGCATGTGTTGGTAGTTTCTGACCCCTGATACTTTGTTCTCCATGAAAGGTCCGTAAGTCGACTAAGTTTGGAGGACAAGAATTTGCATTCACACTTATTTGAAACAATTTATGCGTCCTTAAAATCTGTGCAAAAAATTATAACCTTAGTTTTTGTAAACTGATACTTTGATTATGCTAGAGGGACATCTTATTAAAGAGAGGAAAGTCTACAACTCACAGTAAATCATCTTTTAGAGTAAATCATTTTAAAACTGATTAACTTTCCTCTCTTCAATTAATGCTGAGTTTTATATGTTGGGCTTGCTTCAGGAAAAACTACATCTAAACTAATTTGTACACCTGCGTTTGCACAAGGGACAAAGGGCTCAGTGGCAAAACCTGCAGGATGCCAGTTAGAAAAATATAGACACTGAGGTATAAGAAATAGATTAAACTCACTCCATAAATAAGTAGGTCTAAATTTCTGTTACATGTGCCTGGCCATTCATTTCTACTGTTAGAGTGTGCACAATGAGCTAGACATTGTGTAGGGCTGCAAATAGGAATACCATGCTCCCTCTTCTTCAGGATTCATGATTTAGTGTGTGTGACATACGTGTGGAACATTAAATAAAATACAATAGCAAAGAAAAAAGTTTGGAGCAAACAAACAAAATCAACGGGAGAACAGAGGAGAGAGACTGTAATGCTTCTGAGGAAGCTTCATTCCTTTATATATTCATTCATTTCTCAAACAAAAATTTATGGAAGAACTATTAGGAGTCAAAGACTACTGCAGGCACAGGTGCTGGAGATAAAGTGGGAAAAAACATGATAGGCACCCAGTAAGTACTTGTTGAATATATGAATGAATAAATATGTCAATCTAGAATCTCTGCTCTTATGAATCTTACCTCTATAAAGGAAGCACAAATAAAAAAGAGTAAATACATTAAAGAGGTAATACAGACAGAAATAGGTGTTATGAAAAAAAAGCTCTGTACGTATTTAGAGAATAAAGATGGGGAGGTAGTATTTTTGACATCTTACACAGTTTTGAGTCTTAACATTTCAAACTGGACTTGAGAGTCAGAATTTTGGCAGGTAGCAATGAAGGTTGGATTTCTCTTTACTCAGTGCTATTTACAGACCCTCCATACTTCTATGACTTTGGGACTTTTAGTTTATGAGTCTCCTTTCACGAATGAAAGGAAGTTCATTAGGGCAGAGACCATGTCTAATTTATCTTTATGTCCCAAGCACTGTGCTTAATATATATTAGATTCAGTAAATGTTTGGGGAATGAATCAATTCATGAACAAATGATTGGGATAAAAATAAAGAGATACTTGGTTGTGGATGCATTTGGAGATTTTGAATAGATAGAAGTGACTGGATGGTGGGTGGTTGGAGGTGATACTACATGGTTGAGTACTATAGTGAAGATAGGGAAGGGAACAGAGGGAAGACTGATGGCCTGAAAATTAGTCTAAAGGAATTGGATTTGACTGGGAAGTCATTGAGTAAGATTATTGAAGAAAGAAACTCTTAGTATTATAATTATACTCAACAAGTACCAGAGCATCTAACACCTGTTCTCTGCAAAAATAATCAAGTGCTTAGTCAGTCAGTTAGTCATCGGCTCTATAGGATTTGCTGAGTATTTGAAAATGGAGAGTAAAGGAGAAGGAAAAAGCTAAAATAGCTCAAGCTTTGAACCTGGAAAGACTGGGAGAATGATAAAACATTAACTGGGATAGAAAACACAGCTAGAGGCCACCAGTTGCCAAAGAGGATGTTATCAACGCTTCCTGAACTGAGGAGCTCAAAGAGTTTCAAACCTCTCTGCAAACCCAGCACACTGCTAGAGTTGTAACACAGCGCTATGTATGCTATGCTAATGAAATGGGAAAAGCACTCGGGGTTTAGAGAAGTGATCAACGTTCCCAGAGGCTTCCTTCTAATTCTTATTCCACTCCCCTTATTGTAATTTTCCAATTGCATCTCTGGGCTCTGTGTCTTCACTCCTTAAATGATTGGCTAAATAAGCCTAAGGGGAAATATTTTATAAGATGAGGGGTGGTCAAAAGTAAAATGTTCTAGAAAATAACCCTCTGAGATAATTATAGTTGAAATACCGAAGGGGGAGTGTCCAGATAACAATAATGTTTTCCAAGAAATGTTTCCATGTTTGTTTATTGTCATAGATTGACACTTAAGACCAACATTTCTAATTAGCATTTGCAACCAACTGTGTGATACCAACCAAAGAAAAGCAGATTAGTGTTGATCTGTAAAAACAAATTAAGCTGTGGAATAAAATATGTAAATAGCCATCTTTTATTTCTCATGCTGTGAGGGATAGCTTCAATTCATCTTGAAAGCATTGTCTAATAAAAAGCTTTCTAGCTCACTTGCTTTAATGCCACTAATAGAAAAGGTAAAGCTGTTAACAACAGTCAGCTAGTATGTAGACATTTAAAGAGAAGGGAACCTTTTGAACAATTCCACACTCGTGAATTTTAGTTAGAATATTTACCATTGCTGGTTACGCATCCCTGCATAAATTTTATAAAGGAGTGTCTGGTCTTGAAACTTGAGCCAGACAGAGTTTACCTGATCGATAATTCTTAAGGTATGCAAATATGTAAAGCAGTGCACTCATGTCATTTTAAACCTTTATTATTGACCTTTTAATGATTTTACTGATGGTATAATTCATTGTAGAATAAAGCAATATTAGAATGAGTATGCTATATGATTAAGGGAAAAAAAGATCTAGAACTTTTAGCTAAATTTTCTATTCTGAAATTTATTTTGGCCAATACTTTAAGAAGTAATAGAAGTTAGGCCTAGAGGCTTCAATTGAAAAGAAAATATATATTTTTTTTTAATTTCAGGAAATTATGGGGGTACATTTTGTTTACATTTTATGACTTTGCCACATCCCAACCATGATTTGAGACGTGCCCTTCCCCCCCTACAACACTCACCGCGTCCATTAGTTGTGAGTTTACCCACCCCCAACCTCCCTACCCAAAGAATCTTACTACTGTGTGAGCACCTTAGCGTTGATCAGTCAGTGCCAGTGTGATGGTGAGTACATGTGGAGCCTATTCTTCCATTCTTGTGACCCCTCACTTCAGAGAATGGGCTCAAGCTCTATCCAGGAAAATATAAAAGGTGCTAGATCACCATTGTTTTTTATAATTGAGTAGTATTCCATTGTATACATATATCACATTTTATTAATCCACTCATGGATTGACGGGCCCTTGGATTGTTTCCACA
>NW_012145412.1:1431786-1433595 GCF_000956105.1 Propithecus coquereli
GTTTGGGCTAGATAATATCTTGCATTTAACTTATATGCCAAGTGCAGGGGTGGGAAACCTTTTCATGTTGGAAGGCTGCATTAATTTAGCTGTAATCAAATAATGCTGCATTCAAGAAACTTTAATTAGATAAACTTAAAAATGTACATTACTTTGTAAAAATCTAACTACTATGTACTTAATAATTTCAAAAAATAAAAACTGTTAATTTTAAAGTTAACTAACTTTTTAATGACTTTGTTGTGTCTGCTTTTTGTTGGAGAGCATTTTAATATTTGGTTGTAGAGTTGAGGTCCCCAATTTCAGTTAATACTTTAAATGGGTATCAGTCACCTGTGACTTTAAAGGTGTCTTGATTTGGGTTAGGTAGGAGAATGTAGATTCACAACAACTATGTGATTACAAAGCAAGAAAACGTTTTGGGGCATGTTGCCGAAGGTGTGGGTATTCAACTGCATTTTCCCATATTTCAATTGAATCTTTGTTAGCATCAAATGATGACTTTAAAATGTTATCTACTGAGAGCTCCGTCAATTCTACCTGTAATTCTTAGGTGCCTTGGGATACCAACTAGGTGAGGCTGAAATGCTAATTTGAGTGTGATGTCATGATTCTCAAAGTCAGTGGACCTTTCATTGTATCCTCTAATTAATAGGTCTATAACAGCTCCATATTCTTCAAATGATTTGCATATATCATTTTGTTCATCAATGACCTTTGCTGACTGGGGAAAATATTCATCCGAAATTTCCTTTTGAAGAAGAAGTGTTTTGAAACAAGATAGCTTTTTTTTCAAAATGCTTGCATTTTTTGCCACATATCACGTATAGACTTAGTTTTACCTTGCAAAGAAATATTCAAGTCATTTTGATTTGACATGATATCACACAGAAATGCTGCATTCCTATAGAAATCTTCTTTCAATAATTCACATCGCTGATTCTGTTCTTCATAAAGCTTAACTATCTGTTCTCCCAGAGATAAAATTTTGCCTAACACCTGTCCCTGTGATAGCCAACACACTTTAGAATGATACGGTAAATCCACACTGAATACATTATCCTTCAACTTTAGCATGTTATGAAACTGATGATGCCCTATTGCATTTGCAGGAATATAGTTAACAATACTTATTGCAAAGTGTCACTTAAAATAGTAGCTTTAGCACAGAGATTTTGCTGATGCAGGATACAATGAAAAGAAATGAGAGCAACTGGATCTGTTAATACTTTTTTTAATCTGTGCAATAAACCCTTCATATTTTCCTGTCATAGAAGGTGCACCGTCTGTACATACACTCACTAAATTTACCAAATTCAGTCCAATTCACAACATTTATCTCGAAACTCGTCGAAGATATCCATTCCCTGTGTTCTGCTTGCAAGAGCCCAAATCAAGTAACTCTTTGTAGAAAAAATCTGTTATGACCTGAATGAAGTATAAAACCTGTGCTGAGCCAGCAGTATGAATTGATTCATCCAAACCAACTGCATAATATATATTTGCCTTTTGAAGTACGGCATGAAGTTGTTCTGCTAAGTTGAAGGCCCATTCATGCTGCCGATCAGTTATGGTTCTCCCCGAAAGAGATAGTTGTTTGTGCTTTGAAACGTCCTTGGGGTCTAAACATCCTATAACTTTGACAATCCATTCTTTCACAATTTCTACATCACTGAATGGCTTCCCTTTTTCCCCAAGTGTATAAGCTACATTATAAGTTGCTTCAGTGGTATTATTTCCAGGTATTATTGCTGCTTGAAACAATTGCCTTTGCTTTTCATCTTTTAATTTCTGCAATATAAACTTTCG
>NW_012145412.1:1434610-1435796 GCF_000956105.1 Propithecus coquereli
TCAGCTTCCTTAATCAAACACCTTTAAGTAAATTTTCAATCCAAGGAAAGTTTAGGAAGGATATTAGTTGCTGACACAATCAACAGAAGGTTGAACAACCAAGCTTAAGATAAGTAAGAACCAAGACAATGCTGGGGTCCTAGGAAGGGAGAGCTAAAATAAGGGATAATCTCACAATAGATATACTTTGTTCAGGACCTGAGTTGGAAATGGATGAAATCCAATTATTTTCAGATTTGTGTTTGTTTGTTTTTCCTTCAGCTTGGGACTCCAAGATAGTGATTTTTAGTAGACCCAGGTTGGATCCTATGCCTTCAGCTAGAGGTGTGCCAGGCTCCTGACTATAATCCTAACAGATTTTATCTAAGAAGGAATCATGCTGTCATTAGGAAAAAAAAAATAATGGATGTCAGGCAGAGAAATAGCAGACATATGTGCTACAATATGCCAAATGGAACTAAGTATATAAGATATATACAACATACAAATTTAATTTATTTCAAGAAGGGGCTTTTGATAAGTTTGGTGACATTAAAAATGTGTATGTATTACAATAATGCCATTCTAGGCAGAAAGAATAGCCTGTGTAAAGGTCTGCATTTGAGCAGAAACTCAGGGTGTTTATGTAGGAGTAGAAGGAATGAAGGAGGTGAATAAAGATCAAATGTTGATGGCCTCTAATACCATGCCACATTAGATTCCACTTTGGGTAAATGGTTTTCAACCCTAGCAGACTCAACAACTCTAGTTAAAAAAAAAAAAAAATTGTAACACTTTCTTAGGAACCTGTAGTTAAATTCATATATAATATAATCTATCTATACAGATAATTAAAAAAAATCAAAATAGTATCCCCCAATGGTAATTAAAAAACAAATGAAGGACAGTAATTTATAACAAAAAGTATGGATTTCATTGTGTAAATTCTCATGCACAGTTACAAAAAGAATTATTCAGATGCTCTCCTGTGCCCAGACTCATGAATATGACAGTTACAATTGCAGAACGATGACAGTTTATAAATGCAGTTATAAATGATGAAGGTGTGTTGCATTGGTGACTCCATCATACTGCCTGCACGACTGTATCTATGCTATTTTTCAAAGTGGTGGAATGTTCTTACAAGTTCCAAGCAAAGTTTGATATTCTCTTTCTCTCAGGCATTAACATTCTTGAAAAATTCAAT
>NW_012145412.1:1435846-1436202 GCF_000956105.1 Propithecus coquereli
TAAAACTATTTTAATAATTTTTAAGTGTATAATTCAGGGGCATTAAGTATATTCACATTATTGTGCAAACATCATCCCTCTCCAGAACTCTTTTCATCGTCTCAGCCTGAAACTCTGTAGCCATTAAACAATAACTCCCCATTCCCTCCATCTCCAAGACGCTAGTAAACCCTCTTCTAGTTTCTATCGCTGTAAATTTGACTATTCTGGGTACCTCATTTAAGTGGGAATTATACAATATTTGTCCTTTTGTGACTAGCGTATTTTATTTAGTGTAAGATCCTCAGGGTTCATTGATGCTGTAGCATATGTCAGAATTTCATTCCTTTTTAAGGTTAATATTCCTGAAATATATG
>NW_012145412.1:1436252-1437168 GCF_000956105.1 Propithecus coquereli
AAAGTAGTGGGAAGGGGAGAACTCCTGCAGTAGGGACTAGTGGCTAACTCCATGCCTGCCTGCAGCAATGATAATACCTGGAGGGACAGGAAGGAAGAGAATGCAAAGCCCAGTTAGCCAGTGGGAGAGGTCATGGCACTGCACAGACAAGTTGGGGAGCCAACAGGAATCAGTTTATTTCTGGGCACACAGGAGACATCCCTGGGGGCACCCGGGGACACCTGCAGAGAACCACCTGCAGAAGCCAGAACATGGGACCCATAAAGGGTGAAACATGAAAAATAAGACCTTATGAATACTGATAATCCTGAATTTTTACAAACATAAAGCACTTAGCTCAGGCCTTGATATATAGTAAATAGTTTGGAGTAGTAGAAGCAGATTTATTATTAAAAATTCACTTTTCCTATATTGGGAAGGTTTATTTGTATATTTGGATTTTTGCCAAATTGAATTCATTGATGAAAAGAATAACAAATGGTAAGGGATAAAACAAAAAGAAACCACATATTGTGACACTAATATATCAAAGAGAAGTAGAAAGTAGTGTTTTCACCATTTGTTCTCAGGGCTGTAGCAGTCCCACCAGGAAGCTGCCGGCTGTTCCCCGAAGACTCAGGCTACACTCTGATAAACAACGACACACCAACCAAGTTGAAATTGAAAAATCAAGGGATATTTAGCCCTAACTTTTCTTAATTAAAATAATAATTATGATACCCAGACCATGAAGAAGGGGGTTGCTTTCTCCCCAGAATACATTAAAATATAAAGACAGAGAATGGGATTTAATGAGCTATACTGCCTTTGAACTAATTAAATCCTCAGCCTCCTATATTGCAACCTCCACTTGGGCTCTGCAGCTCATACATAGTTACAGGGATCTGCACAATGACAAGGCCATTGTGGGAAATAG
>NW_012145412.1:1437218-1437759 GCF_000956105.1 Propithecus coquereli
TCCTCAGCCTCCTATATTGCAACCTCCACTTGGGCTCTGCAGCTCATACATAGTTACAGGGATCTGCACAATGACAAGGCCATTGTGGGAAATAGGTTTCTTGCCCTAGAAGTGTATTATGATTGACAGTGTAATCTGTACGAATGTTGTGGTATCAAGAAGGCCATAATATACATGAGATTTCTATATTGCCTACCAGGATTCTCCTAATTGTGATAGAGTACAGGGAGCTACAGGTATTGAGATGCAAAACTGTGCAGGATGAAGTTACCCCCTTTTCTCAACATTTAGAATAGAAATCAGAGTGCACTACAACACGTTATGGTTGTTTTGTGAAACTTCTGTTTTATGTGTGTGTGCATGTGTGCACACAAACATGTTTGGTCACAATGTAAAATCTGTATCTTACTGTGTATCATGGCAGAAAACCAGTTGTTTTTTTTTAAAAAAAAACACTGCTGCATCTGATCTACATCACTCATTCTTTTATTAGTCACAAAGAATTTTTAAAATTTAGGTGAAATTATGGAACTGCTTCTGA
>NW_012145412.1:1437809-1439370 GCF_000956105.1 Propithecus coquereli
ATTTTTCAAAGTGGTGGAATGTTCTTACAAGTTCCAAGCAAAGTTTGATATTCTCTTTCTCTCAGGCATTAACATTCTTGAAAAATTCAATGTACAATGTGCACTTTGATATTTTTATGTAAAATAGAAATAAGATCCAATGTTAGATAGCATTGACCCTGTTTTTCACCTACTCTATTCAGTGGAGCTTTCTAAAGTTCTGCAGCTTTGGCACAATTCCTCACGTGGAACTGTGCATCATTGCAACGGGCATCGCACCTGCCCGTTCAATGTCAGTAGAGTCTCCCATCTATGGCAATAAAAAAGCTCCACGTTTTCCAAAACTCACACCAATAGGTGGGATTGTACCCTTTGAGAACTTTAAGTGGATGTAATGAGGAAATGGGCATGACTGTATTTACTTTATTATTGCCAGTTTGAGAAAGAGATTGCAAGGAGTAAGGCATCGCAATAATTGGAACCAGGGCAGTACTGATGCATATAAAGAAAAGGAGACGTATTTGAAAACCTGTACAGTCTGGAGACTGATTGGAAGTGAGTGCTGAGGGAAAATTAGTGTTGGAGATGTTTGCGTCATGGGTATTTTGCAGTTGGATAGCTTAGTGGCACTAATCAAATCTGGTACTATGGGAGGTAACATATTACAAAAGGAAAAGATAGTATGTGTAGCCCTCAACATATTAAATCTGATATTTATCTGTGTCTCTACATGGATATGCCAATTAGGTAGCTAGAAATTTTCATCTGGAGCTCAAGAAGGACGTCTTAGCTGAGGATATACATTTGAGACTCTTCAAAGTATGGATAGAATGCCAGGAAATGCAGCTGTTAAGGGAAAGGGCAGAGACACAGAGCCAGTTAGGGAGAACAGCAAATGTAATTCAGAAAGTCAGTATGTTCTTTTCTGGCATGAGTTACCAATGAGTCTTGAGGAAAGTATTTCCCCAGGGACCCAGAAGTTAAACAGGCCAATGACATTTAAACAATAAAGAAAACTAGTGCTTGTTTACTTACATCTTCAACAAAATACATAACTATTCTTCAGTCTTATTAAATGGGGTATTGTATTCAAAGCACATTTGGGCTTGGAGGCAAATCTCAGTTCACATCTTAACATTTATGCCTGATTTTTACTTGGCTAACTCACTTGAAACTTATGAGACTCAGTTTTCCCAACCTTAAAATGAGGATAAAATGTCCAAATCACAAGATGATTCGGAAGATTACATGAGAAAATACCCGTGAAACGAAAGCCTGGCTTGAGTGTGAGAGGTACTCAGAAACGTCTGACAACCTGGGGGAGAGGACTGATGTGAGACTGACCTGTTTATTTTGTAACTGAGGAGCTTCTTGCGACAAACTTTGAATGGGAGGGATTGCTGGTGATTGGGAAACACCCTACAATCTGAAAGACTATTGTGGGCAGTTCTGCAGACGGCTACATTCAGGAGAGCCCAGGAGTTAAGAATAAGAACAGAACTAACTCAAGCCACCTGATGAGAAGGGGTGGGACAGGTGAGCAGGACTCAGTAAAGAGCTGTGGTGGAGGGCAATGCTGGTC
>NW_012145412.1:1449615-1450761 GCF_000956105.1 Propithecus coquereli
CACTTAGGATAACGGTCTCCAGTTTCATCCAAGTTGCTGCAAAAGACTTTATTTCATTCCTTTATATAGCTGAGTAGAACTCCCAGGTGTGGGGTGTTTGTGTGTGTGCACGCGCGTGTGTGTGTGTGTGTGTGTGTGTGTGTCTATGTGTGTGTATCTATACATATTTTCTTTATGTACTCATGAATTGATGGGCACTTAAATTGATTCCACATCTTTGCAATTATGAATTATACTGTGCTGATAATTCAAGTGCAAGTCACTTTTTATGAAATGACTTCTTTTCCTTTTGGTAGATACCCAGTAGTGGGATTGGTGGATTGAGTGGTAACTCCATACTTATTTCTTTGAGGAATCTCCATACTGTTTTCCATAGAAGTTATACTAATTTGCAATGTTGCACACAGTGTATAAGTGTTCTTTTCTCTCTCCATCCATGCCAGCATCTGTTGGTTTTTGACTTCTCAATAATGGCCATTCGGACAGGGATACAGTGGTATCTCATGTGGTTTTAACTTGCATTTCCTTGATGATTGGTGATGTTGAGCATTTTTTCATATATTTGTTGGCCATTTGTCTATCTTCTCTTGAAAAACTTCTGTTTATATCTTTTGCTCACTTTATAATGGGTTGTTTCTCTTTTTTTTGCTGATTTGTTTGAGTTATTTGTAGATTCTGGATATTAGCCCTTTATCAGGCACATAGTTTGCAAATATTTTCTCCCATTCTGTAAGTTGTCTATTAACTCTATTGGTTATTTCCTTTGCTGTGCAGAATATTTTTAATTAAATTAAGTCCCATTTATTTATTTTTGTTTTTGCTGTAATTAACTTTGGGGTCTTAGTCATAAATTCTTTGCCTAGGCCAATGTCTAGAAGAGTTTTTCCTATGTTTACTTTTAGAATTTTTATGGTTTTATGCCTTACATTTAGGTCTTTTATACATCTTGAATTAATTTTTGTATAGTGGGAGGATCTTGTTTATTCTGCATGTGGCTATCCAGTTTTCCCAGAGCTATTTATTGAATAGAGCTTCCTCTCCCCAGTGTATGTTGTTGTCTGCTTTGTCAAAGATCAGTTGGTTGTAGGTAGATGGTTTTATTTCTGGGTTCTCTATTTTTTTTTCCATAGATCTATGTCTCTACTT
>NW_012145412.1:1451500-1452074 GCF_000956105.1 Propithecus coquereli
AAAAGGAATGCTCGAGTGAAGATAAGGGGGTCTGCTATTTGTCATGTGATGCTATACCAAAGTCAGGTTGGAAAGTAAGCCACACCATACTAGGGTAATTTAAAAAAAATCCATTTGCAAAAATTGCAGGGTTTGTAAGGCATGACTTACCCTTTGCCTTGAATGGCCATAGGCCCTCTTTGCAATTCGTCTAAACTCCAAAAGGGAGGAGGACCTCCCTTTCTGTCACGGCTGTGAACTCAGTTTTAGGGTTTTCTTGAGGTCCCTGTGGCCAAGACAGTATCTGTTCAGTCAGCAGGGAGGAGGCGAGAGGGTTGGGCTGGGTTACAGTTTTTACTCAACAGGAACTTAAGACAGCACCATTAACAAAATTCTGTCTGAGCGACAGAAATAATTCTTAATTATGCACTATGTAGGTGCTTTTAAATTGAGAAAATACTATTCTGTATGAAATTCATGATACAAGTATAAAATCCCAAGATATTATTAAAATACCTTTCTAAGGAAAAAATGCACAATAAGATGAAGGACAGATTCAAGAAAAGGTAAGATTGATAGACATAAAAAGCTTACT
>NW_012145412.1:1453869-1470411 GCF_000956105.1 Propithecus coquereli
TATACCAGTACCATGCTGTTTTGGTTATTAGAGCCTTGTAGTATAATTTAAGTAAGGTAATGTGATGTCTCTAGATTTATTCTTGTTGCTTAAGATTGCTTTGGCTATTCAGCTCTTTTTTGGTTCCAAATGAAGCATAAAATTATTTTTTTCTAGATCTATGAAATACGATGTTGGTGTTTTGATGGGGATTGTGTTGAATCTGTAAATTACTCGGGGCAGTATGGACATTTTAATGATGTTGATTCTACCAATCCCTGAGCATGTTTCTCCATGGAGGATGTTTCTCCATTTGTTTGTATCATCTGTGATCATTTCATCAGTTCTTTATGGTTCTCCTTGTAGAGATCTTTTTTTCCTTGGTTAAGGTATATTCCCAGGTATTTTATTTTCTTTACAACTATAATAAATGGTATTGAGTCCTTGATTTGACTCTCACTTTGACTATTATTAGCATGTAGATACACTACTGATTTTCATATATTAGTTTTGTAACCTAAGACTTTGCTGAATTTATTTATCACTTGTAAGAGTCTTTTGGTGGAGTCCTTAAGGTTTTCTATACACGAGATCATAGCATTAGCAAAGAGGGATAGTTTGACTGTCTCTTTCCTGGTTTGGATACCCTGTATTTCTTTCTCTTGCCTGATTGCTCTGGCTAGGACTTCCAGTGCTATGTTGAATAGAAGTGGTGGCAGTGGGCACCGTTGCCTTGTTCCATTTGTTAGGGGGAATTCTTTCAACTTTTTGGGATGTGCACTTTAAACAAACTTTCCACGAGAATCTGATAAAGGTGGTCCACAGATCACAGTTCAAGAAACACTATTTTAATGTTCTATCTCTTAAGTACTTTTGGCATCAAAATGAAATCTGTATTTTATTTACTTTTTACATTGTTACTGATTCAGAACTTTGATTAAAATGGAATGGTCCCCTTATATAAAATATAATTTTAAAGTAGAATACTTGTTTTGGCATTTGCCTTTAAAATATAAAGCAGTTTTCCAATTTTACATTTTCATCCCTACATCAGAAGTCACACTTCCTATTAAATTGCCACTTTGAGTTATTCAGCAGGTTCTAGCCACAGTAGTTCTCCAAGATGTAAGATGTGCTTTAGTCATGCCAACATGAGCAGTGTTATAAGGAAAGCTCATTGATTCCTTGTAATTTTAGTTAGGTATATGGCTGATAGACTACATAGGGAATGGATGAGTAACATTTATCAGATCCTACTTTAAGTGGATTTTATAATATATTTCAAATCTGAAAGAGAGGAACTAGCATTCCTAGAAAAAGTTTGCTTTACTCTTCATTTGATGTTGATCACAATGCAAATTGACATGTGCAGTATGGTAGTATATGATAATTTCTAGTCTCATTTCCTTTTTACCCCATAACTAATATATTCTTTAGATCAGAAAACTTGTACAGATTTATTTCATCTTGATTTCAACTGGTTTTCTTGATTTCTCTTGGAAAAGATTGGAGAATGGGAGTCTAAAAGGCATCATAGTTTATAGATTTTTCAGTTGCTTCACTAAGAGGAATATGGTGCCCTGGCTGTCATCAACACTGACATAACCTTCAGTGGTATAGACAGAAGGAGGGTATTCAAATCACAGGAGTCAATATACCAATGAAAATCTAATAAGATGATGTAGGCGTTTTTAAATATAAGAACACTGTACACTCTTTGATAATCATTAAGGTATATTTGTATTGTAGTATAACTTGAAATATCCTGATGATACTCTCATATTTTCTTTATAATCATTATTATAATTCTCTTTTTCCTGTCAGATATTGTGGGAGGGCCCTCTGAAGTTAGGCAGGGCCATGTGACTTGTTTTGGTTAATGCACTGGAGCAAATAATATTTGTGTGTGTGTATGTACATGTGTATTATGTCCTGGGAGGATGTTTGAATTACTAACCCAAGACTTGGCTGCACTCTTTTCCACCTCTCCCATTGATTGTGGAAGCAGATGTCCAAATGGAGCTTCCTTAACATTTTCTCTGAGTGACTGTGACGATCAGAACCCACTTCCAACTCATACTGGGTAGAGAACACAAGAAAAATACATTTTAATGTATTAAGTGACTGAGGTTTGGCAGAAGGTAGTTATAGTACAGCATAACCTGACCTATGATAACTGACACCCATATGTTCTTTATAAGTTTTGTAAAAATTATCATTTGGGTTGCATTGGACAGAACACATTTGAAGACAGGTGAGTAATATATTTTATGGATTAATTGTATATCATTTAGATTACAAAAGATTTTGAAGGCTGTTTCATAAGATAAATTATTGAAGTAGAAAGGAAAATTTAGCCTGGAGAAAAGGCTTACGGAAATGTTGATAGGTGATTTAAAATCTTGAAGGACAGCTGGGTAGAGGAAAAAAAATTAAGATAGGCATTAAAAATTATTTCCTATTGTTGTAGAGGGTTGACCTTGACAAATCAGCAGTGTTTATAAAAATATGAATTCAAAGTAAGGGCAAGTAATTTTTCTGACAATTACAGACGCTAAAAATCACAATAGAGTATCTTGTGATATCTTGAACTTTTCATCAGAGGTGGAATTAAGGGAAATATTGCCTGACTTTGACTCATAGAAACAGTTTAACATAAAGGTTAGGTATGTGGGCTAGGGAATGCCTGGGTACCGCAGCAGGCTACACCATTTACTAGGTAGATGATCTTGAACAAATTACTTAACCTCTCTAGGCCTAACATTCCTCATATACAAAATGGCATTAATGATAATAATAAGGTCACCTACCTTAATATCATTTTGGGGATTACATGACTAAAATCAAGTGAAACACTGAGAACAGTGGTTAGTACAAGGCAAATCATGAAGAGTTCTTAGCTATTATTATTTTTTTAATTTTTTTAAATTTCAGCATATTACAGAGGTACAAATGTTTAGGTTACATATATTGCCCTTGACCCCACCCAAATCAGAGCTTCAAGTGTGTCCATCCCCCAGATGGTGCACACCACACCCCTTAGGTGTGTATATACCCACCCCCTCCACTCCCCTCCCATCTGCCTGACACCCAATGAATATTATTACTGTATGTGCACTTAAGTGTTGGTCAGTTAATACCAATTTGATGGTGAGTTCATGTGGTGCTTGTTTTTCCATTCTTGGGATACTTCACTTGGTAGAATGGGTTCCAGCTCTATCCAGGATAATACAAGAGGTGCTAGATCACCATTGTTTTTTGTGGCTGAGTAGAAATCAATGGTATACATACACCACATTTTATTAATCCACTCATGTATTGATGGGAACTTGGGTTCTTTCCACTTCTTTGCAATGGTGAATTGTGCTGCTATAAACATTTGAGTGCAGATGTCTTTTTTATAGAATGTCTTTTGTTCTTTTGGGTAGATGCCCAGTAATGGAATTTCTGGATCAATTGGTAGTTCTACTTGTATCTCTTAGAGGTATCTCCATATTGCTTTCAACAGAGGTTGTACTAGTTTGCAGTCCCACCAGCAGTGTATGAGTGTTCCTATCTCTCCGCATCCATGCCAACATTTATTGTTTTGGGACTTTTTGATAAAGGCCATTCTCACTGGAGTTAAGTGATATCTCACTGTGGTTTTGATTTGCATTTCCCTAATAATTAGAGATGTTGAGCATTTTTTCATATGTTTGTTAGCTATTAGTCTATCTTTTTTTGAAAAGTTTCTGTTCATGTCCTTTGTTCACTTTTTGATAGGGTTGTTTGATTTTTTTTCTTGCTGATTTTCCTGAGTTCTATATAGATTCTAGTTATCAGCCCTTTATTGAATGTAGCATGTAAATATATTCTCCCATTCTGTAGGTGGATAGTTGTTGAATTTGATATTCCTACAGAGGGATGATCACTGGAAGATTCTATTTTGCCATCTTGCTCCACCTATTTCCCTAGAAGGATTATTTTTAATAAAATAGAATTCACTTGGTCTTAAGATAAACCCCCAAGATTTTTCATCCTCATCCTAGAGTCCATGAATTTCATCTCTGCCCTCTTAAAAAAAAACATGGGTGTTGTTTTAAGCCACTAAGTGTGTCTTAATTTGTTATGCAGCAACAGAAAATCAGTGTAGTTACTAAAAAGGAATATGGAAGTTGAATTGATTTTGGAAAAGCATCATTTTTCATACAACAAAATTTAGCTGGACCACTTATTTTGGCAGATGTGTATGTGAAGAGCTGATGAAAAGGACCAGTGTACTGCACTATAGATGTCTAATTAGACAGAATGGAAATCACCATTCTATTGAGAGAATTTTTCACAGAATCAAGAGTGATTCACCATCTGAAAAGACCTTGACCTTTTGACTATGAGCTGCTGAACCATTTTTCCTGAGATTTATTCCCTCATTGAATCTTTTCTTTCTTCTGCATCTTCCAAATGTGGATTGTCATGCTCTAGTCTAAATCATAATGATGGTCAGTTGTGAATGAATCTAAAGTTTGAGGAAGCTTTTATATGAAATACTTCTTTTATATGAAACATCTCTTTCATATGAGACATCTCTTATTTGAAACAAAACCACTATTTAAAGTTAGAGTTTTACCATTTTTTAGAGTATTAGCCAAAAGTAACTGGGTTTGATAAAAAAAATAAATGAATTCCATTTGTATTCTCAATTGATCCCTGGAGTAAATTTGATAAATAAAAAAGCAGATTGGGTACTATAGTCAAAATTCCATACTTTTCTATATTTGAGACAAATGTGGGACCAACCGTGCTACGAATAGCAGTTCTGCGTGTATTTGAAAATCCTCACCTTCAATCTCATATGAGGAGAGACAAGAGACAATTGTCTTGTCTATCAAGAGAGATCTTGATAGAATACTGAAATCACAGCTAACTAAGTTTAAAACACTTGAGTTTGTTGTATTTCTGTCAATATGCATCATTTGCACTAGCAGGTGAGGCCAAAATGATACGTAGTATGACATAAAAGCAATGTTGTTTTCTTTCTAGATAAACAACACCGGAAACCATAAATGAGCCAAGGAAAAGAATAGTTATATCAAATCTACAAGTAAAGATATCCACTGTTAGTACATAATGTATAATCATTATTACCCAATACCCTATATCAGTGGTTGTTCTTCATTGGTAAATATTCAAAATGGGATTATGCTCTATATATTGTTTCGTAACTTGTTTTTTTCCAATAACACATAGTGTACTTCTCTTCATGTTGTTAAATATTAATTTTACAGAATCACTTTCATATTTGTGTTATATTCTGTTGAATATGTGTCCTACTTTTCATTGAACTGGTCCCCTATTATTAGGCATAGACCTTTTTTTCTTATTTTTTTCTGATTCTATGGATAATTCTATGTCATTTATCTTTGTAGCCAAATCTCAGCATACATGTTTAATTATTGGTTTGAGATGAATTCCCAGAAATGAACTTACCCTTTCAAAATGCTAGCATTGAGTGTAAAGCTCTCAGTAGGTGAACTTAAATTGTCCTCCAGCAAGCCCATATATATTTACATTTGTGAGAGTCCTGGATACTTAATTTGCAAAATAAATGCCTGATCTTCATTTTTTTCTAAACTGTATCAATAAAATAGCCCATTATTTATTATGTCACTTAGTCTTATTTCCCATTTGTATGCCTTGTTCTTGACAACTGATGGGTCCTTAATAATATTATGGAATGATGACAATAATAGTAAAAATACAAATAAATGCATTATTTAAAATTTTTATTTCAGAATATTATGGAGATACACATGTTTGGGTACATAAATTGCTTTTATATCATTTGAGTCAAAGTTATAAGTGTGTCCATCACTGAGGTAGTGTGCATTGTACCTGTTAGGTGTGAATTTACCCATCCCCTCTTCCTCCCACCTGCTTGGTTTCCGATGAATGTTACTTCCATAGGTGCACATAAGTGTTGATCAATTAGTACTAATTTAGACTGACCATATGAGCCAGCATTGTTTTAACTGTAGGAAAAAGTCTACACAGAAGTTTTGATGAAGGTTATTTTGGGTATGGAATGTGGATATAAAGAGAGGAGTGAGGGGTGTTGGAAGTAGTGCTATATTTGAAATTTCTTCTTAACCCATTTCTATATTGGTTGTATTTTTTAATAAGTTAAATTTGAAAGTTATCCTTGGGGAAATGTTACGGCAATGGAAAAGAAGGGAAAAAACTCTCAATTTACTACATGTAAAACTTGACACTAAAAGTTAATATGCATAATCTCATTTTAATTTCCACTAACCATTTGAAATATAATAGATATCATTCTCCCCCATTTTGAAGATGAGAGAGCCGTGGCTTAGCAAGGTAAAATGATTTCTCCTAAGCCAAATAGCTATGCAGCGAGGAAACTAGAAGGGAACCCAGGTTGGCTTGATCTAGACTAATTTTCAGTGGATTTGGGAATTTGATACATACCCTATGCTCTTTCCTCTGTGCTAAGCTATCAGGAGGGCAGTGAGCTGACTTCAGAGATCAAGATGTCTGTGTAAAGAAAAGGGAACTGTTGGCTGCTTTGCAGGAACTCAGTTCTGAAGTTAATGAGTTCGAGTGTCTGGGAGAACCGACTTCCCACAAGGTCACACAACGGGAGTCAGTGATTTCTGACTCTGCATACCCGGTACAGTTTCTTGTCAGTTCTCTTGGAAACGGCCTGGTGGTTTCATTTCATACTGACAAGGACAAATTCCAGAATCTGATTTCAAGTGAGTGAACAGGAAAGAAAAAAAGAGTGGTGGGGAATTCTGATATATAGTGGCTGTTGCCTTTCAAGTATTAAAGTAACTGTCTGCTTTCTTTTATGAATAGCAATAGCTTTTCTTACTACAATAAATGGCAGAGATACACTGATGGAGATTTAGCAAAATATAATTATGGCAGGAAAGCAAGGGGATAGGAAATAATAGGTCAAAATATAAGGAGTCCTACAAAAATGAATAAGTATGTAAGATCCATAACTCAGAGCCCAGTGGAATTGAAATTCTGAGAAATGAGACTTGTAAGTATTAAAGCAAAATTTTGATTCCTATAGATGATATATCAAAATAGAAGTAATAAAAATATAGAAATTATACAAATTATCTGGATATACTGCTTTTTGATATAAGATTTCAATCAGACAGGATTGCACTGGACAACAGTAGGAATGCTCTAGCTTTCATAATTGGAAAGTTCAAAGATAGGTTGGGCTTCATATCTAATTGATTTAATCAACAATAACCTGGAGTTTCTTTCTGCCTATTGTGTTTGCCATCTATAGATTGGACTGGTTTCCTTCATTAGTTGGAAAAATTTTGTTAGCCAAAGTCATGCTCAGTTATAGAGAAAAAACATGCCAATCTCAACATTGTGAGAAAAACTAGACTTGTTTAGGTCACATCTATATTCCTGAGCTAATTACTATTTCCAGAGACCTTCTATTGTAGCAGGACATGAGGATCACTGCCTCTGAAGATCACAGCCTCTAAAGTATATAGAAGTCCCATAATGAAATCCCAGGATATAATTTAAGGGAAAAGAAACACATGTTTTTTGAGTAGGCACTGAAAAAAATATAGTTTATATTAAATATATTTTTTAAAATTCTGCATACTAGTAATAGAGTTTATAATGAAAGTCCAAGTTTATAATATACTTATTTATTAAGATTTTACTGTCTGCAGAGACACAGTATATAGGTAGGTGTAATAGAAAGAAATTTTCTCTAGATCTCATGATGTCTCTCTAAGGTACATTTGCTTTCTCATGTTGTTATCTCTTTCTGCTTAACAAACTAACACAGAAACTTAGTGGTTGGAAACAAAAACAATAAATATTAATTTTCTCTCATAGTTTCTGTGGGTCAGGAGTTAAGGGCAGCTTAGTTCTGACTTGGAGTTTCTCATAAAGTTGCAATTCAGACCATGGCTAGGGCTACGTTTATCTGAAGGTTTAACTGGTGTTGGAGGACCCTCTTCTAAGGTGGGTTACCAACATGGCTGGCAAGTTGGTGTTGGTGGGTGGCAGGATATCTTAGTTCCTCCCCACGAGAGCCTTTTCATAGCACTGCTTATACGTCCTCAAGACATGGCAGCTGGCTTCTCTCAAAACAAATAATTCAGGCAAGCAAAATGGAAGCTGCAATGTCTTCTATGACCAAGCCTCTGAAATCACTCATGCTCCTTTTGCAATATCCTGTTGCATACACTAGTCATCTGTACATAATGTGGGAGAGTCTACACAAAAGCATAAATAACAGGAGATAGGGATCATTGAGGACCATAGTAAATATTGCTGTTCCTGTATTACAGATGACAAAATAGGCTTAAATTGCCCGTGAGCACAGACAATTTCAGTGTACAATATTTTCATGACTCAACTAGTGGATCTTAGACAGTTTACATCCAAAGATTATTCTTTTCTTATTAGAAGTTTTATTTCACCTTCTACATAACTTATAGAATATGTGGACTAGCCATAATTGATCTTATTTTGTAGGTGATAAAATTGAGAACTCAATTGGTTAAATGGTTTTCCCGAGATCACTCAAGTTATGGCAAACTTTGCCACATGACAATCCATACATATGCATTAAGTAGTTTAAACATGCCTTTGAAAACTATTCAAAATAAGATAAGTTTTTAAGGAAAGTTAAAATTCCTTATGAGTCAGCTAGGTTTATGTTATAGCTGGGATCCTCTCTTTAGTTAATCACAGTTTTCACACAAATAGCTCAAGAAGATCTCTCAAGTTTAATTGTAATCTTGAGTCTCTTTATAACAGCACCAAAAAGCATTGTCATTATACACTTCATCTGTCTATAAAACTGACAATTATAATCTCAAACTTGAGGGTGCGCTTATAAACTTCAGTATATGACAACTAGCACCAAGCCCAGAACACATTAGGTGTTAAATAAGTATGCTATTATAATCATTAGTTTACTATTACCTCATAGGATAAACCTAACTGACATTTATATACAATGAAACTGAAGTTTAGGCATTCAAGAGGAGTTTTGAATCTGGATCTAGGTTGGTAAGATGAATTCAGCAATACCCCCATATCTTTTCTTCTATTTATTGTTTATCTTAAATATTGACTCCAACATTCCCCACCCTCTGTCCCCCCACTGCCGCCCCCAGTCTACCCCCAGCTCCTCACCTCAACCAATTCCTAGGTATGCTGGGCTTCCAAGAAGAAAGCAAACAATGTCTATCAAAGCATTAGTGTCTCTGTAGGCCAGTAGAGCTAAAAATATTCATGTATTTGAAAAGTAAATAAGGAGAGAGAAATTCTTTATGTGAAGAAATAGATGTATAATGTAAAAATTTTTGGCTAATGATGAGATTGCAAGAAAAAAAAAGTCACAGCCCTTATTAAGAGGCTGGAGAATCTTCCTTGTACTTTCAAACCACTGAATCATTAATCGAAATTTTAAGAACATGGTAACATGTTTGAATCACAGAATGAATCACAAATATACCATTTCTTAAATTACTTGATTGTATTCTTTAATTGAGTATTAGAGCTCATCTGTTAATCATAGTAATACCAATATTAGTAATATTAATAGGACCAAGGTTAGCCTCTGTAACAATCATCTGTACTTGAGTGTGTCCTAAGCATTTTCTCTATCTCTGAGTGGCCATGTGAATGAACACTATCTCAAGAGTGGTAGAAGAAAACATGCTCAGAAGGGTGACCCCCTCCTAGCCACAGAGGTAAACAAAATATGGTGGTTTAATTCTGTTGCTAGTGGTGTGATTCAATTCTAAGCAAAGGGACACTAGAAGACATCCGGGGTAAGGCTTTAGCTAATGATTTATTACTAAAAATCAACACATTGAAAACCCTATTATTTACTGAACATGGCTGATTCTATGCTGTCATAAGAGGAAACGGCAATGACATTTTATAGAAGGAAAAGGAGAAAGATGGAAAACTCCCATGTCCCTGAATACACCACAGAAACTCTGAATTTAATCAGTCCTGGAGTTGGTCTACTGCCAAGTGAAAGAACTAAAAGATAAGAAGTCTGTGTATCTGAGATGCCTGAGACATATTTATCCAGAGCCCTGAAGGTCTTCTTTTGCCTTACTGCTGAATCTCTGTAAGCTCAGAAAGGGAGGTAAAGTTAATTGCTGCCTTTATTGAAGGACCACTGCAAAATGGCCCCCAAATGGTATCGAAATGAAAAAGGCCAAACAGTTGAGAAGTTTGACATGGACTCTGATCAATGGAAATGTTTTATATATACTTCCAATAAAACCAAAAATCCAAACTCTTTCCTTGAGCAATATAAATACGAGGCCCAAGGTTGCTATCTCTAAGGAAACCAGACATTGCCCTTTATTACTGGAGAGCCCACTACCCATCCCAAATTTAGAGAACTGGAGCCGCAGGTGACTATTGAGGTCGTGAAAAAATTTCCCATTCTAGTTCATGTTTCCACTAGTATGTGTTCTACACTTTTCTGTTCGATATGTTGGACAGTCTTGGGGAATGTGAAAGCTGGTTCCCAAATAGGGTGAATGGTGGAGTTTTGCAGGGATTAGGGATATTCTGGGCCACTTAAGAGAATGCAGAACATAGAAACTTAGGTAGGCAAAGGGAATGAGAAAGATAGAAAAACCCAAGAAAGTAACATAACCAAACTTTGGGTAATGCCTGGCTGTTTATTTTATTTATTTACTTTTTGCCATCCACTTCTTTGAAAAAGAGGAAAAACAGGTCCTCTATACTGATCGAGAGGCATGGGAATTCATTTTTCAACTAGTGTTAAAGCTTCAGTTAATTTATAAAGTGTGTCTTTGAGATTTTACTATCTCACTACATAATTGCCTTCTAATTCCAATATCCTCCTGAGATAATGATAATGTGAAATAATATCCACAGATTTATGCTGTAATTAAGAAACAGAAACTCACGCTTCCATTGACTGTCACAATTCAGGAAAATGTAAAGGATGAGTAACCTGTGAGATCCATGACACATGAAAAAGAAACAGAAAGTTGAAACACCTGTTGGAGATAACTCTTCCAGCCTTATCTTATCTTGCTCTATATTTGCTAATTCAATTTAATATCATTTAGTAAATGATTTATTCTAGTTGGTAAAATAATGAGAACATATTAGATCACTGTATCTATAAAGAATTTCTCTGAATGTAGACAGGTGATTTAACTCTTAAATACCAAAACATGTCCCTGGTTAAGTCACTACAAAATGGCTGCCTTTACACATGAGCTATTATTAATATTTAAAAAGCACATGGGACATATATTTTGTGCCCTAATTGAAAACTACAGGAAAGGAAGGTAGATTTATCTTTATAAAAGAAGTCATGTGCTCTAACTAAAATACTTACATCAACAACCAAAAGATCATAAAACAGTGTTTGGCATTTTCCCCCCTCTTTTTAATCTGCTCTCATTTGTTTCAATAAAATGATGCAGAAGCCTGAATGGCACTTTCTTGTTTTGATTTCTGCAAAGAGTGTGCAAAATAAGTGTAAAATTCAAAATGAGCAGGGCCCATCAGCATTGAGAACTGAGAACCGATTCCTTAATTTATCATGCTTCTATGAGCCTCCAGAACCACTGTCCAAACTGAACAGAAAAAATGCAGCTCTCAACCATGGCATGGCTTTGCTGCCTGGTGTCATAAGCCGCTCCACAGGTTGAAGTGAAGAAAGCTGCTAGTGACTGTGTTGTTTTCAAAGAATCTCTAGAATTGAGCTCTTTTACTTGCTTATTGAGTAAGAGTGGATGCAAATCAAACGCCTAGTCCCTGGGCTACTGTGAGAAATAATGGTCCTAGACATTGTGCTTTGTTAAATTATTGCATTGCCTTTTAAATTTATCTACAGTCTTTCTACAAAGCCAGAATATTTAGAACCAGTATACTAAAGCTTTTTCAAGGCAGATGCAAAATTACTTAGATAGTGTGCAAAATTATATTTCAAATTTTATGTGTATCTTAAAATAGAAAATATTTTAGGTCCATGTCAATACATAAAGGCATAAACACAGCCTTGGTTGTTTTTTTGTTTGTGGCTTTCTTCCACTGGTTATTCTAGTTTTCTAGACTGGTTGCTATGAATGCGTTAGTAAGAAATTCTGATTTTTAACCTAAGGCCAGATAAATATTCCTTAATAATAATAATAATAATAACCAACATTTATTGATTACTTGTTAAGAGCCAAGTGTTCGTTTAAGCACTTAAATGTATTAACTTAATCTTCACATCAACCCTGAAAGGCATGTGCTATAATTTGCTTGTTTTGATGGTTGAGGAAAATGAGCCAAAGAGCTTGTTCAGCACTTAAGAAACTTGATTCAGATCCTATAACAAATATATGGTGGTGGTGAGATTTGAACTCAGGTAGTCTGGCTCCCTAAATCTAGCCCCTAACCTTATATAACTTCTGTTCAGAAAAGGAAAAGTTAGATCTGAGACATTTATTATATCTTATGTGGCACACTGAGCCAGACGCGGGTGACATAATAGTCGTAATTCTTCAGAACATTTTCTGTTTGGTCGTGGTCTCTTTAACATGCGATCTGATCTGAAAACAAATCTTTAAGACGAGATGTGCATTCTGGCGAATGCAAAGTAGACACAAACGATCTTCTCTCTTACTCTAGACATCGTGCCTCTACTAATGCAGCTCAAACTTGCTTTAGATTTTTTGCTGATACTAGTGTCTCAAATTGAGATCATGGCCATTTAAATCCTAAAGTCTTTGCATTTGGAGGAAATGAGAAAGTAAACTTGTTGAGAAGGAAGAATGCAAGATGCTGTAGAGACAGAAGAGCCAGGGAAGTTTGAAGGCAGGTAGGAAATCAACACAGCCAAGCACAGTTGATGATAGGAGGAACTAGTGAGGTAGCACAAAGGGTGTGCTGTGATGGTCAAAGACAGACACTAGCTGGCTCACGGGGCCTCACCTTTCCCAGGTGCATTCATCTGCTAAAAGTGAAAGAGCTCAAGGTGGAATTGAAGCTTTGACATGTGTAAGAATTTTTTTTTTTAACAATTGCTGTGGAAAATTGTAACGGGGAGTTAACATACTGGTCTTTATTTATAATTTCTGTGTATTTCAATGAAGTTGCCACAGAAACCCTGTCATCCTGTTGTGCACCTCAATTCAGATTTGACAGTAGGCATGTGGGAGACAGGGTGCAGTGTGCACATGAGTTTTAATTAATCTCCTGGTTGATAGATGTAGAGTGGAAATATTCTACGTGTAAATCCCGTTTCTCTGATTTTCATCCAACCATCTAGTTATGCCTGAAAGTACCCAGGGATTCTCTTCTGTGTGTTCAAATAGGAAATCAGTCAGAGACCACAGAGCATCTGCTGTCTCCTTCACTGTTTTCAGGCTTTGGGTGAACGGCTACTGCTGCTTCCTGTGGCGAATGAGCCCTGCCCCTCAGTGGACACCGGTCCCCATTCCAGTTCACTAGATTGCACAGCCCATGTGGCTATGCAGCTTCAGGGAACACTCTCCCCTAACTCCCACCATTGTCATTGCAAACTGCCTTAATCCCCATCGTACTTCAGCCAGAGCCACTTTTATTGCACTACCTTGTACAACAGGTACTGCTGGGCCCCACCAGCCCAGCTGAGTCCTGTAGCAGCAGAGTTTCTGGAGCCCAGGTCTGTGTTGTAAAGTTGGGAATGTTGTACCTGAAAGATTTCTGGGGGTTTTCTGCAACTGTTTGCGTTTGCCTCAATGTCTACTGGGAAACACCTTTTTTTCCCCCCACATTTTGTTTGTTTGTTTTAATAGCTCTTTGCTCTTCAGAAAACTCAAGCATACATAGGATAGCTGGGCTGAGAGAGAAATCCAAGTAATCATCTTAAATTCAGAATATCTGTTCTCTTTTGAGCACCTGTGGTTTTCATATTGGCCCAAGCTTGTTGGGCTTGATTTTGCTTCCTTTAGAATGTGTTTTGTTTTGAACGTGAATAGATTTCTGATGCTTCCCCTGCCCCTGCCAGTTAGACAGACATGTCAGAACTCCTTCAGCAGTGGACACAGCATCTGCTGAGCTTGGGATTCCTGCTTCATCATGATGCCATGTTACACTGCTGGTTTCGTGCTGCCTAGGAGAAGGTATGTAAGAAAGGAATGGTCATTTCTTTGTTGTTCTCTTACTACTAATGTTGTTGCAAAAACTCTATCACCAGGTATTCTTAAGCCCCCAAAATATAACTATTTTTCTCCAGAGAGGAAAAAAAAAAAAAAACACTTCCCAGAGTTTTAGTGTTTGGAAGTAACTTCTGTCATTTGGACGTTATTCATGTGAAGTCCACAAGTTACCTTTTGTGAAAGAGGGGAAAGATGACAACTTTACTTCCCTCTTTTAGACCTGCTCTGTAGCAATATTATTTATTCAAAGTCAATGCTTGTGGGAAGTTCCTTCTTGCCTATTTGCTGATCTCCTGGGACTGATGGATAAACACTCATGCTGGTCACCTACAGGTCCTAAGGATCACACAATCCTGGTAGAAAGACATGTGTCTTGGTGTGAGCAGTGTAGACATAGGGCTCTCTGTCTCTCTTAATTAGACATGTCCATTACCACTGAGGCCCCTGTAATTTACTGAAAGCTTCCCCAGAGTACTCTCCGTAAAAGGAAATATTCATACTTACATTTCACCTTTTTGATCCCCATGACAATGGTGTAATGACTGAACTTCTAAAATGGAATTGTGTTTTAAATAAAGGGAAGAAGAAAGGGGGAAAAAATATTTTCACTCTGAAGAATTTTAGATTGTGTCTCCTATTGTCGTTGACCTTTAAGATGCACATGGGAAAAGACCAGGGTTTGTGAAAGGGTGGCTACTCTCCCAGACACATAGGCCATGCACAAAGTCAATTGGAAATGAGATTCTTCGCAGCAGCAAACTGCACTGTCCATTCATATTTCTTTTCCACCTGTCCCCACAATGGTGTCTGTTTGCTCGGCCCACATGCAACAAGGCTGTGTTTGTAAGTAAAGGCCCATTCATTGGCTGTCTATTTAGAAGTCCTGACAGAAAATCTCATGAAAAGCTTCTCAATTCAAATTCCTCTTTAATGACTTGCTCCATTCACCAGAGATGGCAGGGGGAGGGTCCAAGGGCTTGACTTCTTCCACTATGGAAAACAAGAAAGCATTTTTTATAAAGCTCCTGGCGTGCCTTGATTATTAAGCAACAGGGTATAGTAAAAGATTGAATTTGAGGGAGAAACCTCCTCTTTTTTTAATAAAAACTTTATCAAGCTCACAAAATATGTAACCTCTACCTATCAATGGTGTTTTCATCTTGGAAAAAAAATTGAGTAGCTCTCTGGCTCTTCATTTTTGCTTTTTCTCCTCCAGCAAAAGAAGTTTTCCCCTATCCCCAGGATTAGTCAATTGCTTGATTGATTCTTCCTCAATTTGTTTAAATATTATATTGTGAGAGAATTATATCTGTATTTAATCTTGTTAATGAAGTCAAAGGACAAAGTACAATTATCCAGATCCTATGATTTAGGATGTGGTTTAAATGTTACTTAAGGTATATAGAGCATGGAAAATAATCTTTCTGTATATTTGATTCTCTCCCTCTTTTTGTATGACTTATTAATTTGTAGAAGAAAGCCATTTGGTATTAGATAACCAACTGCTTAAACATATCCTAATAAGTGTACGGTATACGAGGAAGTCACAGTAGAGCAAAACATGATGGTTTCTGAGCCTGGTTCCAAACATTATCTTTTGTGAGTGACTCTGTTTAGATCTACCCACCCAGGGTTAAGGGATTTCGCCCATAGAGCTCCTTATCACCCTGTACTTGCTCTGTCATATTAACTGTCAGGAATACCCTTTAAATGCTCACATTTTCCCCCTTTACAATGCACTCTCCATGAGTCTTGGGACTCTGTCTGACACATTCACTGCTGTAGACTCTCCACTCAGAATAGTACATAGCATGAGGTGTATGCCCAGTGAGTATTTCTTGAGTGAATGAATGAATGACTAATTCACAGTCCACCACTCCTTATATTTCCAAAGAGCCTCTTACAAAAACTTCCCTAAGAGAAGTAGAGAATAAGGGTAAGAAAACACAGTGAAGTCTCAATTTTCCACGAAAATGTTTTGCTTCTTACCTTTGTATTCCAACATTGAGTCTGCATAACAGAGTGCTTAGTAGTGAAGCTGAGACTAAGATACCACCGGCTTTCTGACTTCAATGAGCTTAGAAACTAGTCAGTTCTGGAGATACAAAAAGTAGGATTGTTGAGTGTTACAAAAGAGAAAGGGAAAAAGTACTCTGGAATTCCAGATAAGAGAAAGTTTACTTTTAGGTATGAAAATCAGAAAATCTTGGTGGAAGTGTTTTGAGGGTGAAGCAAGTGAGGTTCTAGCCTTGGGTGCAAAATTTAAGGAGGTACCAAAAAACTCAGTAATCAAAATGAAAAATATTAAGGGCAACATAATCAATTAATAGGTTGAGAAACAGTATAGAAATCGAAGGGAGAAGGATAGGCACCCCAA
>NW_012145412.1:1473679-1474853 GCF_000956105.1 Propithecus coquereli
TGTTTCATAGTTCTCCCTTAGAGGTCTTTCACCTCCTTGCTTAAATATATTCCTAGGTATTTTATTTTCTTTGTTGCTATTGTGGAAGGTATTGAGTCTTTCATTTGATTCTCAGCTTGACTGTTCTTGGTATATAGGAATGCTAATGATTTATGTACATTGATTTTGTAGCCTGAGACTTTGCTGAATTTATTTATCAATTCCAGGAGTCTCTTGGCAGAATCCTTAGGGTTTTCTATATTGAAATAAGATATATGATCATATTGTCAACAAAGAGCAAATAGTTTGACCTCTTCTTTCCCCCATTTGGGTACACTTGATTTCCTTCTCTTGCCTGATTGCTCTGACTAGGACTTCCATCACTGTGTTGAACAGAAATGGTGACAGTGGGAAAACTTGTCTGGTTCCAGCTCTAAGTGGGAATGTTTTAAGTTTTTCCCCATTCAGTATTGATGTTGGCTGTGGGTTTGTCATATGTGGCTTTTATAATATTGAGATATGTTGCATCTATGCCTATTTTCTTAAGAGTTCTTATCATAAAAGGGTGCTGAATATTGTCAAATGTTTTTTCTGTGAGCAACCTTAAGCAAAAAGAACAAATCTGGAGACATCACTTACCAGACTTCAAGCTATACCACAAGACTATAGTAAGCAAAACAGCATGATACTATAGGCACAAGAACAGAGACCTAGGTCACGGATCAGAACAGAGAACCCAAATATAAAACTATCATTATATTACCATCTGATAGTTGACAAAGCAGACAAAAACATACATTGGGCAAAAGAATCCCTATTCAATAAATGGTGCTTGGAAAATTGGATAGCCACATGTAGAAGACTGAAATAAGAGCCACACCTCTCACCACTCACTAAAATTAATTCACAGTGGATAACAGATTTAAACCTAAGTCACGAAACTATAAGAATTCTAGAAGAAGATATCAGAAAAACTCTTATAGATATCAGCCTAGGCAAAAATTTTGTGAAGAAGACCCCAAAGGCAATCACAGCAGAAACAAAAATAAATAAATGGGACCCGATTAAATCAAAAAGCTTCTGTACAGCCAAAGAAACAATCATTACAGCAAATAGATAACCTACAGAACGAGAGAAAATATTTGCATGTTATAAATCCAATAAAGGGATAATAATCAGAATCTACAAAGAACTC
>NW_012145412.1:1481892-1483930 GCF_000956105.1 Propithecus coquereli
GGAGGTTTCAAGAAATAAGAAAGAAAAAAATGCTAAAGGATTTATTTTATTTTATTTTTATTTTCTTGGCTGAGATCCCAAAGTGAAAGAGGTTGTTTTGGATTTGATTCTAGTTCTTGTTTGGAAACCTCAAAAAAAAAAAAAACACAGCATAATTTTTTTACCAGCGATAACACATGTACTGTAAGAAACAGGAACACAGAACAACCACTTGAATCTCTTTTGCAAGTGGGAAAAGATCCCAGCTGAAGTACAGTGTTCTGCAATGCAGTATTGGTCCCATAGAGCCTGAGCACTGAGTTTCTGTCCCTCACAAACTTTTTAAAATCTTTGCCCTTCCATGTAAAAATATAATGTAGTGAACATTGATCATCACTTCACTTTTACCTTCTCCTAGCTTCTTGTCCATACCAGGTTCTGAAACAGAGTGATCTATACTCTTATAGAAATATGGAATTTTACTTACTCATTGGGCTTTGGGAAATATCTAGCAAACATTAGGGTAAGGTCTGGGAGATACAGCTAAACCTGCATTAGATATTTCTTATCATGTGTCACCGCTCTGGCAACCCACTTGAACAGGGCTTAGCAAAAATAGAATTCAAAGTCAAAATTAGATCTCTAAGTGAAATCACTCATCTCAGTCAATCATAAGCTCATTCCTCACAGAATCACTTGACTTTAGTAGAGAAAACGGGTTAAACATTAGGTAAATGGATATAGTAGAGAGGCAGTTTAGAAATGGTAATGTATGATATGATATGATCTGTGGTATTGCATCAGCCTACAGAATGCTTTGGCTTCAAAGTCATGCAGAATGAAATTCCCAGAGTCAAGGTTATGTACTAAATGTTCAAATCTTTTTTTGTTTTTCTAAATATGTCTGTTGCCCTGAACATATGCACTTGAAGATAATTCTGTATATTCCTTTCTCTCCAGTTTTTCATAATTACACAAATAAAAAAAAAACACTAAGCAGTTTTCTGAGAGAAAAAAATATGCCAACTAAAATCCCACCAACTAACACAACTATAATCCCAGTTAATCTTTCCTTTCCCATTGTTGACTATACGCATAGGTGTTTTGTATTGCTGGAGGCAACACAGGTTTCATTTTGTAGACTGCCTTTTTCATCTCTTATTGTCTGTCCTATTAGATCAGTTGGTAAACTGTATTAGACACTAAAACATAGGGATGGATCATATGTGTTTTTCATTGTTATTACTATTTATGACTATTTCTAATGGTCACAATCTATATATAAAGTGCGATAATTACAACATATTTTTAATATCACCCTTATTTTTTGGACATTTATCTTGGTTTCATTTTTCTACTATTTTAGGATAATACTACAATGTTTTATTTCCTCCTTTGAATTAGTTTCTCATGATTACAGAATGAAATAGTGTAGACATTTCATGGCTTTGAATACATATGACTCATACCAATTTACAGTGTTGACAGCGTGTGTAAGTGTACTATCAGCAACTCAGTGTTATATTTTTAATGCATTTGTTTTTTACAATCACCAGTATTATGGGGGAATCTCTGTGTCATAAGAGGGATTGTTATGTTCAGACCTTAGCCTACTCAGAACTTCTAAGAATTATATTCCTTTGCTACATTTATGATTAAAAACATTTTTAACTTCACAGTGTGCATTATGACTCAATTACCCTTATCCTTGTTAATTCCATTTTCCTGCTATAATAGTTTTATTGGGATACATTATGAAACTTGTAAAACCATAAATAGCTATGGATCATATTGCATTCTGGAAAGAGTGAGTTCCATTGGAATATAAAATCAAATGAAAAATGAAACTTTATGCACATTTTAACATTAAAGAACAGGAATAATATGATACAGAAATTCTTCTGACTGAAAATTCTCGTGCATTATATATTCTCAAAAATAAAATATATTATGCTGTAACGATCACCAGAATCTATCTAGAACTCAAAAAAATCAACAAGAAAAAATCAAACAACCCCATCAACAAATGGGCAAGTGAAATGAACAGAAACTTTTCAAA
>NW_012145412.1:1495660-1496268 GCF_000956105.1 Propithecus coquereli
AACCATTCATAATAGTATGGTGTCTAGTGTCATGTTTAGTGTCTCATAGTATACAAGAGGGCTGTTCCACTATTACAACATCTACAGATAGGGATCGCTTTATTTCTTTCTTTCTGAATTATATGCCCTTTATTTCTTTTTCCAGGTTATTAAGCTGTCTACGACTCCAAGTACTATGTAAAATAAGAGTAGCGAGAATGGACATCCTTATCTTTTTTCCATTCTTAGGAAGAAAACAGTCTTTCACCATTATATATGCTATTAGCTGTAGGCTTTTTGTCGATTATCATTAACAAGTAGAGAAAATGACCCTCTATTCCTTGCTTTCTGAGAGTTTCTATCATAAATATAAGTACTGAATCTTGTCAAATACATTTTTCTGAATTGACATAATCGTGTAATTTTTTGACCTATTAGTATGGCAGATTATATTAATTGTTTTTTGAATATTAAACCAATCTTCAATGCTTTGAATATACTCCACTTGGTCATGATATATAATTGTTTTTATATATTGCTGCACTCTATTGACTAAATTTTTAAAGAATTTTTTGCATCTATATTCATGAGGCATATTGTTCTTTTTTTCAACTGTTTTTATGAGGTTT
>NW_012145412.1:1496318-1497169 GCF_000956105.1 Propithecus coquereli
AATAAAAAATATGTATATATATATTATGCTGTAACGATCAAATGGAAATACATCTTTCTTTAGGATGAATCATTTGATTGTTCACTTACTCACATATATCCACAATAATCTCTGCTTTCCTGAGGTTGGAGAGGGAAAATATACCTAGTACAGGGATGAATGAAAGTGAGGATCAAAATTGGCCAATGCAAGGTCACACCAGAGTGAGCGAGTGACAACGCAAGTCTCACCTCATTCTCTGTGCGAAGTCATCCTTTTCACACACTTTGTGACCTGGATTCTTGGTATAGAGTTCTTTGTGTTTTCCTCAAATGATTTTTGCTTTTGAGGCTTCAGCATTGGACCAAAGCCTATGAGATGTGGGTGTGAATAGTATATTCTCTTTTTGGAAATAAATGAGTAGCTACTTGAGAATGATCACAGAGCTAAGAATAACTCTAAATTGTCTATAGAAGTGGGTTTGGATTTTAGTCTTTTACTCTACCTTCAAGGTTTCTAACACTGGGTAACCATGTTCCTATTCTATTCGGTGAGAGTATCAGGATACAGTAATGAAGCCACCAAGTCCAATCATCTCTCATTTACAAGGCTCAAAATGTGTGTGCGTGTGCCCATATGTGCATTTGTATGCATATGTTCGTGTATTTGCATGTTTAATAATAATGTTGGTGGCTTTATAAAGTAGAAATTAACACATACTTTTACATATCATAAAAAATGTGTGATAATAAACTATATAGAGCAACAAGTAAAAGTTTTCTTATTTGCCTCCCACCAACATTCTAAAAGATAATCAATATTAATAGTTCTATACTTTTTTCTAAATACTGATTATGATTATATTTAAAGAT
>NW_012145412.1:1498119-1501768 GCF_000956105.1 Propithecus coquereli
TTGTATATAAAATATGATAGTGAGTATAAAATAGGATTTTTATGCATTTCTACCACCTTCTCTGTCATTATTCTGTATAAAATCAGAATAGACTAAGGTATGTTGTAAGAAACAATTCCAAAATTTCAACAGCTTCAAAAACAAGGACTTATATTTTTTTGTGTGTACTGTTTGTTTTGGGTCCTCTGTGGCTCTGCTCTATTCCATATTAATTCACTCGGAAACTCAGGCTGCAGAAGCAGTCCTTACCTAGAAAATAACTGGTCTGGTGGCAGAGGGAAAAGAGGTCTGATGGAACCACAATTAGGCTTGAACTTCTGCTCAGAAAAGACACACATTACTTCTTTTCAGTTCATTAGCTAAAGTGAGTCAAATAGCCATTCCTCACATCAGTGGTGTGGAGATATATAATCGTCCTACTATGAAAGGCAATACAGGCTATATGGTCAAACCTGCTATCAGCACAGCAGGAAAGTTCAATTTTCTCCCATGGAGCAGCAGCAAATATTTTAGACCAGAATAAAATCTACCACATCCTGGTTCTTAAAGGGGTTTCTAATTTGGAAAAGTCTTTGGCATAATACAATGCTATATTGCAATGCTGGTCCATGCCTCAATTCGTTCCAAGTCTTTCTATGCCTTTACTCTAGAGGTAATACACCAAATAAATGCTTTCATATAAAGAAATCTGTACAGTATTCAGTATGTAAACCTTTGCCTTGCCCACACAACTTACATTATAAATATAAACATAAATTGCCCACAATGTACATTTATATAAATTATAAGTCCATCTAGGACTTCCCATATTTTTTTTTCTTTGTTGCTATTATATAAGTCATCACATTGCAAGAAAGGTTTGTAGGGTAACTCTGTTGAAATCTAAGATTTTCTCAAAGTCTCTACTTTCTGCGTGTCTAGAAATGCTCTTTGCCATTTGGGGAAGAGTAAGAAGACCTTTTTAGAGGCCTCTGCGATTTTACTGAAAAAAAATTCTTCCAGTATGTATATTAATTACAAAATCATTTCTTTTTTAGAAAAAATCCATTTATGTGGATATTTCCTCTTTCATTGTCAGGAACATCTCCAAATAAAAGTGTTCTTTTTGCCATGTTACAAAACTGAATTTTGCAGTTTAAACATTTTGCGTTACGTAGAGAAATTCTATGTAACCCACTATTAAATAGAAGCGCAGAGATTTCTGGCGTATTTTAGGAGGTAAATGGCCAAGTGACATGAAGACAAAAGTAGAGTATCTAAGGTCATATGTATTTATGGTGTGATTGCTGAGTTTCCATTTTTATTTATCATCCCTGCGTGTCGCATATAAAACAGTAGTTTATCCAATTCCAATGTCTGAAGTCAGTCACATCTCATATTCCAATTATCTCTTCCTCCTAAGTGGTGAATCTAATCTCTTGACTCTTATTGTATGGTTTGAATATTGAAAAATCTTATAAAGACTTTACATCATGTTTTGAAGGTTATCATACCTTGCCTTTGTTATCAGTAGAATCTCTTTTCTCTTGTACATGGACATGTTTTGATAGGGGTAACTTTATTTTAATTTTAGTTCTAATTTTAGATTCCATTCACACTTAGATAATGGAGGGTAGCTTTATAGCTTACTCTCTCTTCTCTGCTTGCTTGAATTTTTGGAAAGTTGATGTTCTGAAATTTTCCACAACACTTGTCACTTAAGATAGCAGAGATAATATGTTTCTTGGCAGTGTTGGCTCATATTCTGCCCAGGGATCAGGGAAAACTAAGCCCAAGAACTTCAATGACAGTGTTTCTCCATCATCTAGGACTGAGATTAGTGACAATGCTTCTCTTTTCATTGGCTTATGCTAAAGCTTTGTACATTTTAAGCTCTCTCCATAAACCTACGTCTGTGGTCATTGAAGGCTGAATATATATCTACAGTAATATAATTCCCTTCAGGGAAGGAATCTAATGGGATAGAATGAGGGGAGAAATTTTTTTAAAAAGTGTCTCATTCATCTTATACTGTAGGCTAATGTAGATAGTCTTACTGCAGTTCATTTCTGGTATTAGGGGTATTGGAATGTGTCCCAGATGTTTTCAGGCTCTCTGGTCTAGAAATATGAATGAATTTGGAACACATGTTCATGAGTTTGCCTACTTGTGAATAGTATACATTTAGGAGCAATCACTTTGATTGCCAATGCTATCTAGTAAGTATAGATAAATTTTGTATTTTTCTAGAATGGAGGCCCTCATCAGATCACCTAGTCCAGTCACTGCTCACTCTCAGGAATTTGCTTAACTTATTACTTACTCCTCTGTGCCTCTACTAGTTCCTTATTCTTGTACTCCACCAGCTCCACAAGTTCGTATAGAAGATCTTGGGGTGACTATGCTTTTCTCCATTTTTGTTTCTGAGTCCATCATTGCATTGAAAATAAAATTCTTTTGAAGCTCATACTATTATACATTGTTAAACTTATTTCTTTCTCCTCCTTACGGAAACCTTCACTCTTATTTACTGATGTTTTTGGTATATGGTTCATTGTCTCCCCTCCATCTAGATAACCTTCTCTCCTTCTGAACAAATCCATAGAATGTGTGTGGAAAACACAGTCACGCTACATATTATTCAATCCCACTACTATGGTAAAGGAATTACCAATACATTCTGCTGACTCACTCTCATGAAACATGATGAAATACCTGAAATAGTTTCACTTGTGAAACCTAAATATATGAATGTGATATTTTATTCTCACAGTTACCTTATTGTTTTATTCTCAATACACCTGATTTCTATCTGCCAAATTACCAATGGGTAATTTACTTGTCTCAGCTTTCTTCCTGAATTTAATTCTGTTGTCCATGCTTTCCCTCTTTAAAATACATACTTCCTTTGTTTCCCGTGATACCATTTGTATTAGTGTGTTAAGGCTGCCATAACAAAATACCACAGAATGGGTGGCTTAAAAAATAGACCTTTATTTTCTCACAGTTCTGGAAACTAGAAGTTTAAGATCAAGTGCCCTCAGGATTGGTTTCTGGCGAGGCCTCTTCCTGTCTTGCTGTGTGCTGTATTCTCACATGTCCTCTTCTCTGTTCACCTGTAGAAGGAGAGAACTTTCTGGCATCTCTTCTTTTTTCGATAAGGTCTCCAGCTCTATTGGACCAGGTCCCACCCTATGACCTCATTTCTAACCTTAATTACCTTCTTGAGGGCACTGTCTCCAAATACAATCACACTGGGTGTTAGTGCTTCAACATATGAATTTGGAGCATACACAGTTCAGTTCATAGAACCATTCTTTATAGGTTGTAACACGTCTTCTTAAACTCCTGTGAGAGGAAAGCATAATTATGCTTATTTTAGAGATAGGAAAATAGATTAATACACAAATTATCACTTAATGATTGTTTTTCATCTGTAAGAAATTATATGTATTGTGGTTTAACAAAGTAAGAGATTTATTTTCTCATCTAGTAGACATTCCAAATATAATAAGTCCAGGTCTAATGTGATAATAATGAAGTCATCAAGGACCTAGGCTCCTGCTTTTCTGCTCAACCATTCATAATAGTATGGTGTCTAGTGTCATGTTTAGTGTCTCATAGTATACAAGAGGGCTGTTCCACTATTACAACATCTACAGATAGGGAT
>NW_012145412.1:1514798-1516403 GCF_000956105.1 Propithecus coquereli
AGGCCTAGGACTCAGAAGCCCTGACATGTGGAGCTTCACCCCTTTTAGAGGCCACATATATTTGCTGAGCCCTGTACCCCAAATATGTTCCCTTAGTCACCTGGTTACTGCTGCTAAATGCAAGGGAAAGCCAGGAATCAAGTACAGAATGTCCTACGCAAACTGGTCCACACCACTAAGCAGACATCCCAAAGTTAGTTTCCTGTATGTTAGGAGTATCGTCTTCACATAAAAAATCAGATTTTTGAAGTAATGAGGATGCATTATTTTGTAGGGATCAAGAATCTGGTTCTTCTCACATTGGAATTGGTAGGCACAGGCACCATAACGAAGTGACAATAGACTTGAAATCAAAACTGAAGTCCTAATATTTGGGTGGGGGGTGCATTTCAAGCTCAGCAGGGCTTTCCTTCTACCTCCTCTGATTCCTCAATGGTGAATTTAATATGTCGATATCCTCCAAGTCGACTGCCTTCACTCTTTGTAACCATATGATTCCAGATGGAAAATTAATCTCGTGTGTACCTAAAAATAACTCTGATTTTCTACTTTGCATAGCACATGTAAATTTTCAGCCCAGTGGCTAAATTGTGCATTTTACAAAATCGCCAAGGGAAAGAGAAGGGCATTCCCCTGTGCTTAAGCCTTGCCAATCCAATTACATTTCAGGTGTCCTTTCAGGCCTACACATCTTTTTGAACACGATGTGCCCTTGGCTGGAAATTTTCTTTTGCATAGCCATTCTACCTCCCACCCATCTACTTCACGCATACACACACATTTGGGAAGGCCTCTTAGAAGACGTTTGAGAGCCACTCCATTTTTCTGAGATAAAATGAACTAGTCACCTGATCCCATTTTTGTGTTCCACTGTACCCTGGCCATATTTCCATGATAAGATTTGTTCTATATTTATTGCATTTGTGGGCAATTTTTAGCTGGAGTATGATGCCCACAAACTAAACTCCACTAACCTCCATGAACTAAAGTTTGTTAGAGTAGCTTGATGTGCCTTGCCAATAATTGAACAAGTGGCTCTTGACCTAGGTTGCATGTAAGCATCACCTGAAAAATCTGTTAACATACCAATACCCATGTTGTATTCAAAATAAATCAAATCAGAATCTTTGAGCATGGAACTTAGCTACTGGCCATTTTAAGTCCCTCCCCCTGCATGTGATTCTGATGTGTAGGAGGTTTGAGAACCACTGGCCTAAGCTTCACAGATTCAGCTGTGAAATTTTCCTCTGACATAATCATGCCATTCCTTTTCTCATCCAGTGACAAGCCAAGTGTCTCCTTTTTTGAGCCTCATCTCCAGCCCTATTTGACGTTCTGCCCATTTCTAACGGAAGACTGAGCACTGTGTAGTCTATTTCCAGAGCTGCCATGAATATTTATACATTGCCCGCATCTTTACAAATTAGAGAGCAGCAAGATGAATGAGAATAGTGAATCAGAGAAGACACACAGTGTGATGCGGGCAGAAATTTACTATCTCATTTCTATTTAAAACCTGATGACTCAGAGAAGGAGGCAGTCCACATCCATTTCAGTAAAATCCTTAATGCTCTCCAGCATGGCATTTTGAATTTTAGCACTACT
>NW_012145412.1:1518178-1520015 GCF_000956105.1 Propithecus coquereli
TGTTCTTATAGTCTCTCAGAAAGGAGGATTCCTTTTGTCAGGGAACTCTTTTAAAGAACAAAACAGAGGAACAAGCTGCAGTGCATTGCTATCAGCCACTACTCACAATAGTAGGTAAAAGAATCTCGGTGGGGCACTAGCAGCCTCCACTTCAATGATTCCCCTAGTCCGGTAGCAGCATCACCTGGGAATCTGATAGAAAATGCAAAGTCCCAGATCCTACCTGAAACCCATTAAATCAGAAACTCAGGGAGTGGGGCCCAGCCATCTGTCTTAACAAGCCCGCCCCGTGATATCTTTTCACCCACCTCCCGTCCCGCAAACATTAGAGCTTTAAAAAAAAAATACATATTTTTTTAAATATGACATGTAAACATATGTATTTATCATGTACAATATAATGTTTTGAAGTATACAGTAAGTCTTCATTTAATGTCATCTATAGATTCTTGGAAACTTTGACTTTAAGTTAAAGGACACGCAGCAGGTCCTTGATTAATGTTGTTTCCCCCAACATCGTTTAGTTGTAACGTTGATACAAAAAAAAAAATGGTTTTGTTATGTGTCCCTTTGCTTAAAGTCACAGTTTCTATGACCTTATGGATGATGTTAAGTGAGAGCTTAACATATATACATTGTAGAATATTTAAATCTAGCTAGTTAACAAAAGCATTATCTCACATACTTAAGTTTTTATGGCAAGAACATTCAATATCCACTCTCTTAGCATTTTTCAAGAATACAATGTATTGTCATTAACTATAATCACCATGTAGTATAATAGATCTCTTGAACCTATCTAAGTGTAATTATCAATCCTTTTTTTTTTTATTCCAGTAGATTAGGAGGTACAAGTGGAGTTTTGTTACATGGATACGTTATATAGTGATGAAGTCTGGGCTTTTAGTATACTGATAACCCAAATAGTGTACATGGTACCCAATAGGTAATTATTTTTCATCCCTCATCTTCTCTTCCTCTCCCCCTCCCCACTTCTGAGCCTCTAATCTTCATTATACCACTCTGTCTGTCCATGGATATCCATAGCTTAGCTCCCACTTAAAAGTGAGAACATGTGGTGTTTGTTTTTCCATTCCTGAGATACTTCACTTAGGATAATGGCTTCCAGTTCCATCCAAGTTGCTGCAAAAGACATCTCCTAAACACCTCTCTTTTCTAATCACCCCAGCCTCTGGTAACTACCATTCTACTCTTTAATTCTATGAGATCAACTTTTTTAAATTCTATACATGAGAGAGATCATGCAGTATTTGTCTTCCTGTACCTGGCTTGTTTCACTTAATATAATGTCCTCCAGGTTTTCCCAAAATACCAGGTGAGTCTGATGTATGCTCATATTTGAAAACCACTCAACTGCAGGAAGCATTTAAAATAGCTGATAGAAGGTTCAGGTTACTCATTGAATTTGACAAACACACACACACACACACACACACACACACAAAAGAAAATATTAGTCAAATATCTAGGTCTGTAAACATGATTCATATAGTGTCAGGCAGAATTTGAAACATTACAAATGAATTTATAGGTGTTGGATTTTTGCTTGCGGATACCTGATTTTTTGCTGAAATCTAGCACAGTTGTCAACATCTGGGGTTGCACCATGGACCTTATTTTACTCTATGCTGTTGGTGAACTGACCTGGTAAGTATGTCAAAGCAATAAAAAAGATTATTGATACAGATGGGAATGGAAATAACATGCTTAAGTAATCTCATATCCTTACTTTTGATAGCCAGTGTGGAAATATATTTTTCAATATTTTATTCTTCCTAGAAATTCTAGAAGATCTTTAAAAAGAAATAATATACCC
>NW_012145412.1:1520065-1520935 GCF_000956105.1 Propithecus coquereli
TGTGTATAATGGGATGAGCTTGGGTAAGATCGTCTTCTCACACTTCCAGGTGACCAGCAGCACAGGTGAAAGATGAAGTACATAAGTGTCACTGGCATCCTTTGGTAGGAAAAAACATATAATTATAAAAAATTTAGTGAGAGCGTATGAAGGAGCAGGAGGAGGAAAGCCTTTCAAACAAGAATATTCGTTGCTTACATTTGTGTGCTCATTCCCTATGTACGATGTGCTTTTACAGAACTGTTTCATAGTTATAGCAATCTCTGTTGCTTTATATTTATGATTGTTTTAGCATTATATAGGTAATTCAAGTACTTACAGTAAACTTGGGAACACGGTAAAGAAAAAAATTTCTTCCAGTTAAAGATAATTATTATTAATATTTTGACATATTTTATGCAAGACAGTTTTTACATGACAGTTTTATTATTAGCAATTGTAAATATAGCATATGTACCATTTTATCTGATGTTTCATCTAACATTTGAGCACTTTTCATCTTACTGCAAATGTAATAACCACAGCTAACTTTTACTCTCATTACTCTGTGCAGAGCAGTGCTCCAAACACATTACGAATTGTGATGCAATGATTGCAGCAACCCTGAGAGACAGGTACTTCATTCTACAGTGAGGAAATTGAGGCACAGCATAGATAAATGTCTTTCCTAGTGTCACATGTGTAATAAATGTCAGAGTTAGCATTCAAAACCAGGCAGTCTAGTTCCAGAATGTGTACTCTCCTTCCTTGATATGAGAGCAGGGGGTCAGCAAACTTTTTCTATAAAAGGCTAGGTAGTAAATATTTCAGGCTTTACAGTTCTTATGGTCTTTGTCACAACTACTCCACTCTGTCATTCCAGCACAATAG
>NW_012145412.1:1520985-1522844 GCF_000956105.1 Propithecus coquereli
GAATAAGTATAAATCATAGCCTAAAGCTTAAGGTGTTTATAATTTAGTTGAAGTGACAGGAAAGTCATTAACAAGAATTATTCAAAAATGAATTAATAATACATATAGCCCAGAGAATGAGTACTGAAGTTAGGGAAAATTTACTCATATGGGCTTAAGAAATCAGGGAAAGTTTCGTAATTGGACTCATATTAGGCCGAATTTTAAGATGAAAGAAATATGTAGAGCAGAAACGTGATTTTATAAGCTGTTTCACAAATGGTTTACAGTGTGTAAAAACTCTGTTTTGTCAGCTTGTGTTTTATATCTATTTGCCAAAAATTATTGCTGATAATAGTTTCTAGGTAGTTGCAGAAACCTCAAATTCTAGTCATGTATTCATGAAATTAGCTAATGTCCTATTGGGGAAGGAAGAACCTGAAAGATTCCTATAGTTTTCATAGTTGAATCAATTTCTAGATCCTGGTTTTTATCCTTGGCGTGAGATAGATTCCCCTTCCCCCAAATCTCCATTGTCCTATGTTCTGGTCTGACTTGAGGATTCCATCCTTTGTAAAAAAACACAAATATGACACACTAAATACCATTTTATTTTTCTTTTTGTAGTCCTGTATATTTAATAACCACACCATAACCAACTTATTTGGTGATATTTAACAGGATCAATAGGCTTGCATTATACTACCCAGAACAGATAAAGCCTTAATAAAAATTGTTAGGAGGTTTTATTCTCTATCTTTAACTTAATTTTCATTTTGTTGTGGCGATTGTTCATAGCACAAAGGAAAATTCATCCAAATATCAATTAGCACTATTTTGAGGATCCCTGGTAATGTTCTTAGTATCCAATAAATAAAATGTGGAAGCTTCATTTCACTTTGTGCTAATTTCTGTCACTACTAGATCTTGAGTATGGAGTTCCTAACTGATGTGGTCATTTCCATTCGTTGTTAAGGAGCAGGACCTTTCCTAATTTCTAGAGCCATAATATTTTATACCAGGTCTTTCTCCTCCTCCACTTCCTCCTCCTTCTTCAGTTGGGTAGCTATTAGCCTGTAACTGCTAGAAAAGAAGAAATGACAATTCCAAAAGCAAAGTAAGATTAACCTACAGGCCCTAAATGGCAGTCATCTTGTCTTAAAATTATAATATTATCAAACATTATTTCCATCGATTCTATTAGAGGTCTCACTGGAAGATGAAAAATATAACTCAGGATATCCTGAGAAGTCTCATTGCTGTGCATTCTTCTACTTGGGTCTCTATGCTGGGTTCCTTTGTCTAGTGTTCAACTGTCTTTTCTTCAATTATAAAACTAAATACATTTCTGTGTCTATTAAAAAAGTAGCCTTTGTAACCTCCTGGTGATTTGACTCAATTTCAAATTTAGCAGTCAAATCAAAACTATCATGCACAATGTTAAAGAATACTTTTTTATTCTGCGTTTGAAGATTATACTTTTTAAAGAAGAAAACTTCTTTTAAAAAGAGAAAGTGAGGTAAGAGATAGAGCAGCAAAGTATGAATCCAGTCACATGAGAGAAATCCACCTTTATTGTAGCTGTGCCTCTTGTTCTTAAAAGGAGATTGGCCATGTGTACAATATAGAACCAGTTGCTTGCTTTACTCCTTTTCTGGAAACAGACTATAAATATGCATAAAAACTTAGCAAAATTGGGGATTAATGACATGACAAAACTCTGCAGCATCTCCCACCTGGGTACCCTGTAGGATTGTCTTTCATGCAAGACATCCTTCTCTGGCTTCCTCCCCGTAGAATATATCACTTCAGTCTCTGGACCTTGCAAATACTATTACTGTTGCCATTACTACCGTTGCTATTACTATTGTATGTTTCTC
>NW_012145412.1:1535135-1537030 GCF_000956105.1 Propithecus coquereli
CCCACCTTAAAAATAACATTTAGTCATAGGACTGATACATTTTTTCTTATAAATCCATACAAACATTTTCATAAAATTTATCGCATCTTTTCCCAAGCTGGGAGTAATTATCTTTAATGATTTGGTGTATAGGTTTATAGATTTTTATATGTATGTATGTATTTATAGAGAAAATTATTCTTTACATGCTCTTTGGTAACCTGAAGTTTTATTTTTCATAATATGTGATGAACATCTTCCCATATCAATTCAATATAATGTTAGTATTTCTGATTTCATAGTAGTGATTTTAATAATGTACAATGACTAATTTGACTATGTCGTTTCCAATTTTCTACTATAACAAATAATACAGCAGTGAGCATCCTTGTATTATCCTCACACAATACATTATCTCTCCCCTTGGGATAAATTTCTAACTGTAGGGCCAAAGGCCATTTTTGTTCCATTTCTAATTTATGCTATCTTGACATATTTTATACTCCCAGTGAGCTGCCTTAAAACAATTCTGAGCAAGACAGGGTAATTAATTTAAACAACAAAAAAAAGAAATTATGTCCCACTGTTCTGCTTCTGTATATGAAAGGACAGTACTTGGTGGGGAGGAAGTAATTATTCATGGAATAGTCTTTGTTTTCTTGCTTTTTGTTTTAATAGAGTGACAACCATGGCAAATACCTCCATTTAGGCAAATGGTACTGCTTTTTGCTCAGTTATTCAGACCAAAAATCTGGACGTCACCCTTGCTTTCTGTCTTTCTCTCTTTCTGCACATCTGGTCCATTAGCAAACTCTATCCAAACCGACTGCTTCTCATCACCATCATTGCATCTCCCACCCTTGTTTAGGACACCATCATTGGACCATGACAATGACCTTTCTGATGTTTGTCTTTGGACCTTGATCCTGTTTAATTTATTCTCAACACGGAAGCTATAGATGTGCTTTAAAAAGGTTAGTCAGGTTATGTCATTCCACTATTCAAAACTATCCATTGGATTTCCTTCCAAT
Source organism: Propithecus coquereli (assembly GCF_000956105.1). Taxonomy (NCBI): domain Eukaryota; kingdom Metazoa; phylum Chordata; class Mammalia; order Primates; family Indriidae; genus Propithecus; species Propithecus coquereli. The sequence goes on from NW_012145412.1 coordinate 1,536,146, forward strand.
GTGAAATGAAACCTAAGATGCTTGCTCTGCATCCCAAGACTTCCATGTTCCAAGCCTGTCTACAACTCCAACCCCTCTTCTCCCTTCTCTTACTCTCACTTCCCTCCAGCCACCCCAGCCTCCCTGCTACCTTGTCAGGGGATGTATGTTTTCTGTTTCTGTTCCTGTCTCCTTCCACTCCCACCCCTCTGTTACTGTCTCCTTCCACTCCCACCCCTACGGGCCTTGATTCCTCACTTTTCCACATCTCTCTGTTCAAATATCTGTCATCATCTTATCATCACTCTACATCTCCTTGACTGCTTACTTTTTCTTCCTTTTTTAAAGTTTTAATGAGGCATAATTGATATACAAAAAAGTGCACATATTTAATGTATGTATTTTGACGAATTTGGACATAGGCTCCCATCTGTGATGCCATCACCACAATCAAGGTAATAAACATACCCATCACTTCCAACATTGTCCTTGTGTTCCATTTTATGGTGGAAATACTTAATAGGAGATCTGTCCTCTGAGCACATTTTAAAGTGAACAATACTATGTTGTTAACTATAGGTATTGTGTTATACAGCAGATCTCTAGAACTTACTTGCCTTGCTTGACTGAAACTTAATACCCATTGAACAATAATTCCCCATTTTATCCTCCCTTTACCCCCTAATAATAACCATTCTTTTCTTTGCTTCTATACGTTTTACTATTTTAAATACATCATATAAGTGGAATCACGCAGTATTTGTCCTTCTGTGACTGTCTTGTTTCATTTAGCATAATGCCCTCTAGGTTTATCTATGTTGCAAATAGTAAGAGTTCCTTCTTTTTTAAGGCTGAATAACATATCATTGTATATGTATACCACATTTTGTTTATCAATTCATCTGT
>NW_012145412.1:1541030-1542402 GCF_000956105.1 Propithecus coquereli
TTCTCTCTCTCTCTGTCTTTTTCTTGAAATCCCAGACAGGGTCATCCCCTTTTCCTCTCTGCGGCTTGAACTCTCAGTCTGGGCGTGTTCAGCCCATGGGCAAGGCAATTTAGAGGAAGGCTGAAAAGAGCCAAAGTACCTGGAGTAATGAACACATTCCTTAGGAGGAAATAAATAAATACATAAAAAGAGCCCAATCTGCTTCTCCGATGCTGTCCACTTGTTTCTCGCTGAGCACTTTGGATCTTACACATTGTAATTTGCCGGTTAAAAAACCAGTAGCATGATCTCTGGACTCAATTAATTTGAAAGTACTTCTGAATGAATCACTTAGATACTGCTTTATCTTTTGCCTCTAAGATATCATCAGGTTTCAGCCTCAGACCAGCTACTCAGTACTATTAACCTTCCCTACTAATTTGGTCCCAAAGTATGTTCCCTTTGGTTTAAAATAAAATTTATGATTCAAACCTTGGCCATGATTAACCCTCCTCAGACCACACTTAGTTGAGAAAAAAAATAATGATTTATTTTGTAAGACTATAGATTTTGTGAGTTTATGGCTAGCATTTTGTCTTATTTTTATTTCTATGGTTTGTCTTTAGATACCTATGATTATCTTAAAACAAGTCTCAGAAGAGAATACGATATTTTTTCAAAGTACAGATGGATCTTTTTACTACCAGCATAAGTCACTTAGGAATTTTGGATTTCCAAGTTTCTTTTTTATATCATCTATTGTGTCAATAATCCATACTCTCAATTAGTTATTATTAACCAAATATGACTTGTTTGTATTAATATGTATTGGAAGTAATATTTGTACACTAAACTGATTTAGTACTAGTTGCTATGTGGATAAAGGGATTGTGTGAGTCGAAGACCAATTTTTTAGTCCAAAAATAAAAAAAAGTACAGCTTTGGTTAAGTACTATATAAAATGATGTGGATTGTTTTTAAATTGAATAAATAAATAGTTTTCTAGGCTTACAGGTCTGATTGCTCTAAGTAAGCATGAAAGCATTATCTGAAGTGTATTCTGTGGTATTTTATTAGTTATCTATTGCTTCGTTGCTTCATAACAATATCATCACAGAACTAATAGCTTAAAACAACACAAATTGATTATCTCACAATTTCTGTGGGTCAACAATGCAGACACAGCTTAACTGGGTTCTCCGCTCAGGACCTCTCACAAGGCTGCAGTCAGGGTATAGACCAGAGCTGAGGTCTCACCTGAGGTTCAATTGGAGAATAATCTACTTTTAAGCAGTGACCAAGACTAATGCCCATTATGAGAATGGCTGAGACTAAGACTTCAGAGAAAGCTCCTAGCAAGCTCCTAGCAAGCTCGGAGCTCTTTTTTTTTTTT
>NW_012145412.1:1542452-1544597 GCF_000956105.1 Propithecus coquereli
TAAAAAAAAAAAAAACTAGGCATTTTTTACACCAGTCTACTTCCTATAGCAAGTTTTGATGCTGCCTTAAAACTTCCTTTCCTTATATTTTTTCTCTGTGGGATGGAGTTAGTCGAAAGAATTTGAGCCCTGAAGTCAGGTAGATCTGGATTGAGTTAAAGCTCCATTTTCTTGTTTATGTGACATTACGAAAGTCATTTAGCCTTTTTGTATCCCATGCAAGAGAAATAACAGAGTTTACCTCATGGGAACAGTGTGAAAATTAAAAGAGCTAGTGTAGGTAAAGAAAATAATTAGGCATATGGTCGAGGCTTAACAATTATCATTAGTTTCTTCCTCTCTGTCTCTTTTTCCTTTGAGATATTATGATGTTATTCTTTCATTCATTAAACAAATATGTTTTTCGAGCCTACTGTGTTTCAAAAACCGGCATTATAGTGGAGAAATGGTGGTAAGCAAAACAATTCCTGCTTTCGTGGCACTTACTCTAGTGGGGAAAGAACAATGAACATGTGAACTAATTGATAAATAGGGTATTTTTATATTGTGATACATCCTTGAAAGATATGATATAGGTTCTGAGAGAGTCACTGTGGGACCTTGTTCAGGTATTTGGATGGGGGACAGCTTCTTGTGGAGGTGACATCTGAACAAAAACTTACAGGGTGAGAGATAGACCTACAATGAGTAAGAACCAGCTGTGGACAATCTTGGGGAAGAGAAATCCATGAAAAGGAAATGCAAAAACCTTTTGATGTCTTTGTGCAACAGAAAGAAATGTGAGAGAGGAAGAAAGGACAGTTGTTGGAGAAGTTTTAGAGGAAAATGTGCAGATTAGGTTATGTAGACTCTCACCTACAGGACAAGACTTTTGATTTTATTTGGATCTATAGTGAAAAGACTTTGCGGTGCTTTGAGCAGGAGGGGGATAGGATATAAATTACATTTTTAAAAATAGCTTGGGAATGAGGAGAATGGACTGTGGAAGGACAAGAATTAAGGACACCTGTATGAATTTTATTGTTAGTACACGAGGCAACTATAATGGGTTGAATAGTGCCCACAAAATGATATGTCCTAGCCCTAATCTCTGGTGCCCATGAATGTAACATTATTTGGAAACGAAGTCTTTGCAGATATAATTACCTTAAGAATCTTGGAATAAGAATATCCTAGATTTGAGATGGGCCCTAAATTCATTGACTGGATTTATAAGAGAAAGGAGAAGGAAATTTAAGACATAGAGACACACAGAGGCAGAGAATGGATTGCTGAGGCTAAAAGTCAAGGAACACCAAAGATTTCCAGCAGCTACCTAAAGCTAAGAGAGAGACAGGGAGCAAATGCCTGCAGTGGTAGCCAAGTCCGCCAACCCCTTGATTTCAGACTTCTAGCATCTAGAATTGTGAGAGAATAAATCTTTGATGTTTTTGAGCCACTGAATTTGTGGTAATTTACTATGGCAGGCCTAGCAAACTAATACAGCACCCAAGAGATCATTTATAGGAAGGAAAGTCAAAATGCCTGGTTGATGTCCACAGGGTACAGGAACTGAGGACTGAACAATAAAAAATAAAAATAATGAGTCTTCTATAAGCCATACTGAAATGATGTGCTTTTATTTGGCAGGAATATTGATTTCTCATACTTTGAAAATATCTTTCATGGGGGTGGAGGGACACCTGAGAAGCAGGCCCCAGGAACAGACTCTGATTCCTAACATGAGCCCATGTCTCTTCCCGAAAGAAAACCCTTCATGCTCTCTGAGGGCTCACTAGACACTGAAGCCAGTTCTCTCACATATGTGACCTTGTTATTTCTAATACTATTTTATAACTTGTTTGTATTGTAATATTACTAGCAGTCATTGGTAATGAGAATCCTAAAGCAGGATACCTTTTTTAATATAAATAACTTATCATAGTTCCCTGCAAAACTGCTTCGGACGAGGAAGTAATTACCAATGGGATACATGCAGAGTGATGTTTTGTACTAAAGTAGAGTAAAGGTCTATGGATGGGACAATTAATTTCCTAGGTGACAACAGACAGTTAACATTTGTTGAGTGCTAAGTTCCTATGCTATAGCTTTTAAATCTATTAAGTTTAATTCTTGCAAAATTCTCTGAAGACAGATATTAAAAAT
>NW_012145412.1:1547987-1561766 GCF_000956105.1 Propithecus coquereli
AAACCATTCAAGAAGATTTTTTGGCAGACTACAAATGTAGAGCTGTCAGTAGCAATAGGTCTTAGGAAACAGTCATATGGTCATTATCATTTACTGATTACCAGGCATCGTGCTAGTGACTTTACCTGTATTGATTGTATTTGCATCAGTCCTGCAATAAATATATGGATGGAATTCCCCTTTATTAGATGAATAAACTGAAGTTTGAGAGAATGTCACTTCTCTATGGTCACAGAGTACATTTGGAGCTGTGTTTATCTGATTTAAAAGTTATCAAATTCTTTTCACTATACAAAGTTACCCCTTCTAATTAGTATCAGGAAAGGAAAAATAAAACTCAACAACCTTGTGGGCATAGTAGCTACAAGTAGCAGATCCCTTTCTGGATTTGTAGGCATAACAGAGATTAATTTCATTTGAAAGAGGTTATGAATATGGACTGATAAGTCACAGCTATTTTTGCACAAGACATTCTCTTCTCTTTTATACATCTCAGTGTAAAAGTACTATCTGCTAACAGCTAGATACTACCATTTTGAGTGCTGAAGGAAATACAGAATGAAAGCCAAGAACAAATGGAATTTTAGGTCCAGTCCAGTCCATGCTGAATGGATTAGCCTTTGTGAATTGTTTACTGGACGATTTTATGTATTACTTTGTACAGCACTTAGGCTGTTGAGCAGAAATAGTAATCCATTTTCCTTCCCATGAGGTGAAATTCTCCTTGAACCAACACAACAACATGAATATATTTCATACCAATCATTTTTCATTCGTTCGTGCACTTGCCTAAATTAGATAGTTATTAAGCACAGAGAAAACAAGAGAAAGGGAGACTTGTTCCTATAAGCCACTGATAGGGAGACTGATTTTGGCATCAAAAGAAGTCAGTCATTTGCATTTTGCTGTGTGGAGTTTAATGCAACAGCTTCAAATTACATTAAGAGGATCTTAAAATCAAGATAAAGCTTTTTCTTATGCATCTCTGTCTCTAGGAATGAATTATGAGAGAACCGGTAGAGTATTAAAAGAAAACCTAATCACGTTTCATTTCTATTTAATTTTCTCTCTTTTCCTCTCATTTCAATTGTTCTGTCACTTTTATTCTTTGTGAATTATTATAAGATATAAAAGTTTCAAAATTTTGTATTCCTTTTTCTCCTTTGAATGAATTCTTGTTTCCCCTAAGAATAAGAGTGGAGGAAGTCAGGTTTATAAATTTCATTGGGTTTACACTTAGCTACATTCATAAACTTCTATCAGACTAAAAGGGAGTCAGACAAAAAAGCCTTTTTCTTATGCTCAAGGATTGCGGATATTGATAAGGTTTGTAATGAGGCCCTGAATAGTATCATATCTCTGTGAAGTTATAAAGTGTCAGGCATCTAAACCCATGATCAGAGGCTACTGGTCCTTGGCTGATTTTAAAAAGTATCCCTGAAAAAGGCTTTTTTGTCTGACTCCCTTTCAGTTTGAGTTTTATGAATATAGCTAAACGTGAAAAGGGAACACTGATACGCTGTTGGTGGCAATGTAAACATATGGAGATTCCTCAAAGAAGTAAAAATAGAACTACCATTAGATCCAGCAATCCCACTATTGGGTATCTACCCAAAGGAAAATAAATCATTATGTCAAAAAAATAGCTACACCTGAATGTTTATTGCAGTACAATTCACAATTGCAAAGATATGGAATCAAACTAAGTATCTATCAACTGATGAGTGGATAAAGAAAATGTGTTATATATATCATGGAGCACTACTCAGCAATAAAAAGGAATGAAATATTGTCCTTTGTAGAAACTTAAATAGAACTGGAGACGATTATCCTAAGTGAAGTATCTCAGGAATGGAAAAAAAACTCATATTCTCACTTATAAGTGTGAGCTAAATGATAATGTGGTGTAATGAACATCGGAAACTAAGAAACAGGGAGAGACAGAGGAGAGTGAGTGATAAAAATTACCTGTCAGGTACAATGTACGCTATTCTGGTGATGGGTACACTAAAAGCCCTGACTTTAGCATGACACAATTCCGCCATGTAACAAAAAACACTTGCACCTCCTAAATATATTAAAATAAAAAAAATAAATTTCACAAAAAATACATAAAATTTTAAATATGTCATACATATCCCATTTCATAATTCCCCCATATGTTAAGTGTTTTTATATAATTTAATTCTTTATTGTTGATGATGCTGGTAAATTCACAATAATATAGAGGAGATTAGTCAAAGAGAAACTAAGCAAACTCTGTCCCAATAATATAGTACTATTTCTTTATGTTACAGTTCAAAAATAATAAAGTTTATAAGCATTTTCTTTAACTCTTTCTCCCAGCTACTGTGTGATATAACTAAGCAAAGCAATAATAGCAAAGTGATTGATTTTCTTAGATGTTGTATCCCATACACCAAACCTTGGGATTTATGTTGAAGAACTATTGAAGAACATAATAATTAATTAAAAACAAAAGAAAATACCTATGTCCTCTACATCACTGCTTCTGGAAACAATAATGACATGGTATTTTCAGGAAGGTAGGTAATATCAGAAGCTCATAATAAAGTGTCATACAGAGTCCTCCCAGCTGTAACTGTAATTCGGTTGAGGAGGTTTAAGTAAGAAAGTTATCACTCTTAAAGTTTGAATGCCCTACATAATTCCATAATGCTGGTTAAAAAAATAATAAAGTTGCTATTTGTTTTTTGATAACTAGGTTTTCCTCCTCCTCTTTCTCTTTCTGTTTCTTCCCTTCCCTCTTCTTCTCTCAGTTAAGCTAATTGTATTTAAATTTAATTGACAAGATTGGTAAAATTCTGGCTTTATGGACTGTTTATGGACTGTTCCATTAATTTACAAAAGGCTTACATGTTTCCTTCTGCTTTGAGGGAAAAATTCTTTACTTGAACTGAAGGCTCCCTATTCTTAATTTTAGTCTTCTCACCCAGTCAGCTACCACTTTAACCAGTCCAATCCTCTCTGCTACAAAGTTGGCTTTAAGTATTGGCTGCATGGTTTACTTCGACATGTCTTTAATTTTTCTGAACATTGATTGGTTTTGTTGCCTGCAAAGTGGGCAGAATAATATCCTTGAGATCAGAGTGTTCTTATGGGGACTGGATGAGATATAAAAAGAGATATCTCATACTCCAAAATATCAAACATTAGTCATTAAAATGAAGTCATATTCATTCTTACCTGTAAGGTATTTGGTCATAGTTTGAGTATTCTGCCCATTTATTGATTAAAATTATAGAGCTTCTACAATATGCCAGTCACTGTATAAAATGCAGGAAGAATCATAAAGGAATAGCATAGCTTTTACCCTCACAATATTTACTTACTTTACTTAGTGGCATTAGGAAAATAGACAACGACAGAGACACTTGCATTCTACTCCCTGTTCTGATTCATCTCTGCAACCTTGAACTTCCCACATCTAGGAAATTACGTGTCAGACTATGCCATCGCGCTGCTTTCTTTTATAACTAACATTTGTAATTTTATGCCCAATACATGGCATCATGTAAGTATACTGTAGTTTGAATTTGTCACTAGTTCTGAAAATCATCCGTCTTCCCTTTCTGATTCAGTTTTAACCTCATTAAGCGCAGAAACGAAGACTCAGAATTTCCTCTTCTGGATGTCTACCCCAAGATCTAACAGAGAGTTAATACTTCTTGCTTGTTTCTCGCTTTACATTTAATTAATGGATCATACTTTCAAGTGTAGTGATATTATTCCAAGACTTTTCGTTCACTTGCTGCTATAACAAGAGAGAGAGAGCATGGGGATGTGGTTCTATACGTACATGTGCATGTATATGACTTTTCTTTTGTTCTGTCTGAAAGTAGTATTTCTTTCCACATATATTCCTTCTGTATATCAATAGTTTGAGACATTTGATACCATCCAAGGCTCCTACTTATGAAATTGCAGCTTGTCTTTAAAATGAAATTCGTATGCATGTGAAAAATTAAAAAGTAACCATTTGCAGTATTTGTATTATACCTTATGATAAAATAGAATTATCAAATAGGTATATTGTGGGTGATAGACAAAGAAAACTGCGTGATGACTATGGAATCCACATCTTTCTAGTCCCTCATCTCATTCTATACTTGCTGTCTTCTCCCCAACCTTAAGTCTAACCTCCCTACTTTGTTACATTTCCCCATCTATCTCTTTAGTCATTCTTGAATGCACTGATAGATATAGTCATTCACTTATTTATCTATCCAATATTTTTGAGTCCTTATGTGTTAGACACTGTGTTTAGTCTCAGTCAATAAGTACTGTTAAGTGCCCTGTGAGCAAATGGTTGACTGTTACCTGAACAGCCAATGTTACCTTGATTCTCCCACCCCGGTCTTCTCCCCTTCCGTGCCTTTAAGCTTTACTTCTCTTAAGACACTAGCAGAAAATGATGACCTCAATCAATCCATAATAATAACAAGACCCAAACCAAGAGTTGTCTTCATGTTGTTGTTGACACACTTTCTCTAAAATGATCACTTACCATACCTCCATAGAGGGTTTTTACAGAATCTATGGTACTGAGTACAAGTTATATGCTTGCTCTAACTAATGCCAGATTTTGATCTCAGAGAAGGAAAGTTGCATTTTTAGACTATTCTTGTTGGTATAATACTTAATTGTTTACAATTCTTAAACGATTCTTTATGATTTTACAATGATGAAAGTGCAGATGTTAATTCTTTTTCAAGTTATTTTTGATCAAAGAACCAATGATAAATGTTGACATGAAAGGACTTGTGTACTCCCAAGAGTATAAGTTTTGCTTGCTCTGAAAGAATTTCTTTCTTTTTTTTTTTTTTGAGACAGAGTCTCACTCTGTTGCCCGGGCTAGAGTGCTGTGGTGTCAGCCTAGCTCACAGCAACCTCAAACTCCCGGGCTCAAGTGATCCTACTGCCTCAGCCTCCTGAGTGGCTGGGACTACAGGTTCTGGCCATGATGCCTGCCTAATTTTTTGTTTCTATTTTTAGTTGCCTAGCTAATTTTTTCTATTTTTAGTAGGGACAGGGTTTCGCTCTTGCTCAGGCTGGTCTCGAACTCATGACCTTGAGCGATTCTCCCACCTGGGCCTCCCAGAGTGCTAGGATTACAGGCGTGAGCCACCCGGCCTGAAAGAATTATTTTCAAACCAACAGTTTTGATTAGTAAATTCCACTTCTAGCATGACTGATGTTGAAACCTTAGGTAGAGGTAAGCAATAGAAATCTACTAGCTTCTTAAGGTGTTACTTCCTATGTGACCAAAAAATAGAAGATTTTGTTGTTGTTGTTGTTGTTGTTTTAACAAGGCAATTTATTAGCAAGCATATTGGGAAACATGACACTAAGAGGCAATGTAATATGTTAAGATAATGTGATGTGAAAGCAATTGAACAGGAAAGATGCTGATAAAATATCATGCAGGATTTTCCTCAAGGAAAACACTTACATTCTCAGTCTCAAATGTGAGTGTCCGGCTGTGTCATTGAACTCCCCTGAGAGCCATATTTCCAGAAGGACATTTACCTCTTATTTCATTCTTGCTAATAAACCTTGCGGGTAGGTGCACAGATGCTATTACTTAAAAAAACATTAATAAAACCTGGAATGTATATTTTTAACCAAATAGACAGCTGAGCAAAAACTGTTGCATATCTAAAGTAAGAAATAATAATAATAATAATGATTTGCTTTTCTTAATTTGAAGCACAGAGTAGCGGCTGTCTTGGACATTGAAATCATGTCATCACCCTGGCTTTAAATAGGATAACTCATAATAAATTAGAAAAGGGAAGTGCTGTGCCAGTGCTGGACGCCAATAAGGAGAAGCCCTCAGTGTCGCTCAACTCATCATTCCAGGGCTTAGAAGCATTCATTGTTGAGAATGTATTATGTATTCAACACCAATATCTAACGTATTTTTTTAAAATAAACTGTCCATGTTCATAGTGTAGAGTAGCAGTCAACAAAATTTTTTTCTCCATAGTATTAAATCATAAACATTTTAGACTTTGGGCTATATAATCTCTGTTGCAACTATTCAACTTTGTAGTTGTACTGTGTATGCAGCCATACAGACATGTAAATGAATAGGCATGGCTGTGTCTCAGGGAAAACTTTTTTTTTTAACAAAATCTGGCCACTCAACAGATTTGGCCTAAAGACTACAGTATGCCAACCCTTGGCTTAAAAGTTAAAATATTAGGGGAAGCAAAGGCAATATATGTAACCTAAACATTTTTACCCCCATAATATGCTGAAACAAAAAGAATAAAAAATAAAAAAAGGTAAAATAGTGCACCAGATACCATACTTGTTATAAAAACTAACAGTCTCTGACTCCACAATTTCCCTCTCACTAGAGGGAGCTAGATAGATAATTCTTTTACTTATTATAGCAGATTTTTTAACACAAACTTATCTCTGTATTTTTAAAGAACATGCTTATGTTCTGAGCTTTTACTTTTAAGTTTTAGGCATCATCTACTCACTTCTTATAGAGAATAAGAATTCATTCCTCTTTTAGAACTTCTCTAGTCCCATTCCTGACATGTATACTTTTATTTCTTCCAACAGTTTTTATTATAATTTGGGTAAGAACATTATCTGGGTTTTACATTATTTTGGTTTGCAAATGCTGCCCATAGCTAAAACAGTTTGAATATGGTCTTCACTACAGAACTAGCTGGCCATGCTGTTACCTTTCAGAATCCTGGATGTTAGCCTCTTTAGCCTTTTTTCTTATGTTCTTCAGAGTCCTTCCGAAAACACTCTTTTAATCTCCTCTCTGGAAACTACATGCCTGGCTCCTAGAGTTCTAGAAATAGGCCCATAAACCCATAAATCCCAACTTGCATAGGATATGTGTACTATATACCATGTTCCAAAATAAATAATTATTAATAGTACCTCCTTTCATTCTCAAAAGTGCCCCAATTTGAATGGTAAATTATATGGTAATCGTATCTGGGAGCCAAAGGCAGGGGGAGGTTAAGAGATTTCAACATTCAGTCTGCCAAACTTCTACTTAATCTATTTCCACTTTGGTACTCCACTTTCAACCGTGTCTGATGTTTCCCAGTGCAGAGACTCTGTCTTAGTCTGTTCCTGCTGCTGTAACATAATACCTTAGACTGGGTAATGTATAAATAATAAAAATTTATTTCTCAACAGTTGTGGAGACCAGAAAGTCTAAGATCAAGGTCTCAGCAGGTTTGGTGTCTGGTGAGAGCTTGTTCTCCTTCTTCAAAGATGGCATCTTTTTTCTGTTCCTTACACAGTAGAAAAGACAAATGTAGTGTCCTCATATGGTAGAAGGGTGGAAGGACAAAAAAGGGGAAAACAGAATTCCTTATCGGAATTCCTTATCACCTAATCATCACCTAAAGGCCCCAACTCTTGATACTATTGCATTGGGGGTTAAGTTTCAACATTAATTTTGGAGGAACACAAACATTTAAGCCTTGGCAGATCCTCTGATAATGCTGGCAAAATAATGTGCCCAGTATTCTGCCTGAGAAGAAAAAACAAAGTTGCTGGGATGTGAGGACTAGGGGAAGATCTAATAGCTTCGTATCCTGACTTTCAATCAATTTCCCTGGTTTTAGTTCCTGCATCAAAACTTTGCAGTACCTGGCACAATAGCGAGTTCTGTGGTACAAATGAGGTTGTTTATCAGCGTTCCTTACTGCCAGTTTAGGGTTCGACTTCTTCAGTCTGCTCAATCAATTAGTTACCACTTGTCTGTGTGCTTTCTAGCTTTCTAAATTTTGTTTTTGTTATACCTCATTCTCTTTTTCTTTGTGGCTTATTACCTTCAAAAAAAATACATATATTCTGTACTGTCCTTAGAATGCTTACAGTGGATTGCAGAAGCAGCAGAGAATAAATGTTTACGCTACACCCAGCATCCTTAACTGGAAAATCATATGATCTCAGTATCTTACTGTTAATACTTGTCTCTCATCTTCATGAATGGAAGGAGATGATCATCATTCCACCTCCTTATCTTTGTTTCTGAAAAGACATTTTCAATTCCCCTCTTAGATTTTTGCTCAGTATTAAATGATCCAGTACCTTTAAGCTTCCTTTACACATCCTATTTTCCAAGCCATTAACTTTCCTTGTAACTCTCTTGTGAACTTTCGTGAGTTTTCCTTAGTTTCTAAGTTGTAGGATCTAGAAATAAACAAGGTATCTTTGCATTATGTATTTTGGGGGAGGCGTACAATCTAATAAAGGTACAGAGAAATAGTTAGTGATAGATGAATGACTATTATGTGAAAGGCATTATAGCCCTATGAAAAAAAGTCCTATTTCTCCCACTTTAAAAATTATAAAACTGATCTCCAGAGGTCTTAAGAATTTTGCTCAAAGTTATATAACTATGGAGGGGTGAACCTGGGATTTGCACCTAGGGATATTAGATACTAAAGTCCAGTCTTTTCATTCTACTATGGAATTCACTAGATTAGGAGCTATATATCAATAGAATGCAGGAAATTAGACTCATAAAGTCCTGTAGACTTAGAATTGAATAACAACCACTTGAAAAGCATACATTTTCTATATCTCATTTGATTTTTTTAAAAAAACATCGTAAGGTAGGGGAATTATTATGCTATCCAAGAAGAAAAGTGAAGTTCAATGATGCATAAGTAAATAGTTCCAGGCTAAGATTTAGAGACTAGTCTGAAACCCAGGTTGTTTGAGCATCCTGAGAATATGCTGCTAACCGCACAATAGGGTATACCTCATAAATCAGACGTGATTGGGTCCAGTGTGGCACAAAGCAGAATGATTTACCTTAAAGGTCTAAACTGCATTTGAGCATACATGATTAAGCAATGCCTTCCTTTTATATATTCCAGATTGTTGGGACTAAAATACAGAGCTTAGAAGGAAAAAAAATCAATCCAGATATTCCTTAAAGTCAAGTTTCCAGATAGAATCATTTAGTAAAAGATGCCTTGAGACAGGAATAAATTAATCTGACCGTGTACATATTTCCAAAATCTATAGGGATTATAAACTCTGTGAGAATAATTTAACTGCTAGCTGGTTAAATAACACAACTATGTTCACCAGGAAATAAAAAAGTCACATGTGCTTATGTTTTTATATGAGAAAAATAATATAAATTACTAGAAAAGAGATTTGAAAGTGGTTTTATGTAAGAAAGACAAGATGAATTTGTGATCAGTGAAGTGTCTCTGAGTTATCTCTGCTTAATGTAAAAACATGAGAAGTTAGAACACTCTAGACTTTTAAGGTTCCTTTTATATAAACTCTCACTTCCCTCAACATAAGCAGATATCACTGATCAATCTCATACTCAGTATTCGATAGAGAGATTAGGGAGCCTGCTCCTAAGGGTGCTTCTTAGCAAACAGATTACTTCAGTATCACTTCTCTCTCTGTAAATGAGGAGTTTCAACTTCTGAGCCTTATTGTAATACTTCATTCCCAACCTCCAGCAAAAGAGGGGAGGACTGCTGATTTCTAGGTTATTTGAACTAGAAACAGTGGGGGCATTTTTCAAATAAGCAGCTGCATACAATTCAATTTTGTGAGCTAAAGGCAGACATAGTCTAATGTTAGGGCATTCTAATTTCAAGTTGAATATATAACATATTCCATTATATCAATAGGCACATTCTAATGTTGTTGCTAATTAGCTAAAACTTGTCTTTAAAAAAAAAATTCCAGTGAAATCAGTTGATTTTTATGTCAACTACATTTTCACCTAATTCAATTTAGCCAACATTTACTGAGATTCTTTCTTCTATAAGATATAAACAGATTCTTGCCCTCAATGCTTATATACTTTGACAGGTTAGATGTTACAAATGACTGCAAGAAAAAAATAAAACAAAATAAGATAAAATCAAAAGATTAGCTTAAGGCATATCAGAATGTATATTGTTTCAGTTGTTTTCCTAATGTCACTGGATAATATAGATATTAAAACATTTTAAAAGTTTATCAGACCTGGTTTATTTACTACCTGGCCCAGGCTAACCAAGTGTCCTTGGGGTAGGTGAGAAGGGTAGGTGATAGGAAATAGGTTGCCAAGTTCTTAGAGAATTTGTGAATTCCATAGCCCTTCCCTTGCAGCTTGTTCTTCAGCTTCGTTGCTACAGCTAAAATACTAAATACACAACCATAATATTTTCTGGAAAATACATTGATTCTTCAAGTGCTTAACTATCCTGCAATTCATTGCGTAGGAGAGCAGGGATCTGTCTACTCAGGTTAAAGCCATCACAGAAGCTCAGATATTATATTTCAGCATCATGTGCTGAAATCTGTGCCCTGTTGTTCTATTTTAGATAGCGACTCCTTCCGTCTTTCCTTACTAATCCAGAAGTTTTGTTTTCGACCTATATATTGTTACTTAGCCCATAAGACTTTTCCATCTTTTTCTAAACTATACAAATTTTTAACCACACAAACCAACCATGAACAAAATGATTTACAGATGGAAGGAAAGAAAGGAAACTCATGTTTATTATACACTTTCTGTGGGGCAGGTGTTGAATAGTTAATTTCATATGAGGGGACCAGTAAAGTTTCATGGAAAAAGTGAAAGCTGACATGGACGCAGGGAGGTGGCTGGCAAAAGCAAAGTCTTGTTTACTCTGGCATAAGCAAAGTTTGGTATGCAATAGCAGAAAGAGACATTTGGAAATAGTTATTAGTACATGTACTCTAGATTTTCCATTTGACTTCCCAGATCCATTCTCTACCTTCCAGCTCCCTAAACCTCTGGTGTACTGTTGGGTTTTCCCAGCGTGGAACCCCATTGTCAGAAAATGGTAGGGAAGGAGAGGAAGGCGGAAATAAATCATAAACCAGTGTCACCAAATCTCAGAGTCTCTATTTTGGTGTTCTGCAAATTCCTTCAGACCTACTGAAAATAACTAATGTTCTTCTATGACTAGCCCTGGTCCTGAATCATACCCTGTGGCTTCCCTACAACTGGCTACACTTTTATGAATAATCCCTTTGTCAAGCTCTCCTCAAATTAATGAAGCTGACTGTGCCATCTACTTCCTGTGGGGAATATGGTTGAGTCTCAGGCTGATGCTGACTCTGGAATGTTTTTAATGTAACTCTTTTGTTTCTATCCATCACTCTAACTTTTCAATAGAATATTTATCTTCTTTCAAATTTTTCACATTTCTAATTTCCTTTCTAATTATTTCCCTTACTAAATGATTGGACTGTCTTATATACTATTTTGTTCTCTGAATTTTCGGGTTTGCTGGTTGGTGGAACTGAGTTGGAAACTCGATGTGCAATAGTACCGTTGTATTCACCACAACAGCAACACAAGAACAAGTCCTGAACACTCACGGGTGCTCATGGTGGTTTGGTTGTTTGATGTATAATGATGATTATTCCTTTTAGATCTGCCCCTACCTCTATCTCAATTTGTGAATTCTCTATCATTATATTCGGCTTCTTAATTAAAGGTTAAAATAACAGTAACCCATGATAATCTTGAATTTTTAGTATAATGAAGAGCAATTAGCTCTTAGGACTCTGGGGTTTTGTATATATATTCTTCCACAAGCTATTGCATGACTATTGGAAGTCACTTTTGAACTTCAATTTCTTGGTTAATTACATAAAGAAGTTTTCTGTTCTGTATGATTTTATGGTTTATGAGCTTAAATTGTTGTGGATTTTTATGGTGATCTAAACAGACTTTCATCACTTCCTGTCAATGCAAAACAGCACACACCATATGAGAGGTGGTTATTTTAATGTTAATGAAATGGTCCTTTATTGTCCAAAACTGGACAAGTCACATTCTTATACATGGTTAGCTGCATAGATAGACACAGATTACTTTTTTAACACTATCATTTGTTTTTTTACCAATAGCTGGATTTCCTGGATCTATTTTCCTCTTTTTGTATTTCTAACTTAATACAACTGCACAGATGGAACATTGTGCAACATGGTGGGTCTTGATGCCACTTGATGGTTGGAATGGTTGACTAAACAATGCAGTTATCATTTTTCTACTCACATCGGTAGTAAAATGTAGTAGCTGATTGGTTTACTGATTTGGATAAGGTTCAGGATAGTAAAGATAATAGTTTGTTACTTCCCCTAGGGTGGGAACCTACTGGGTGAGACTTGCTCATTTTTCTGGACTGATTGATTGATTACTTTGTACACAAATACTTGGTTATGTTATCACCCACAGTGATGGAGCCATGCAGGAGTGTTGGCGATGATATTATTTTCCTGTGGAAGGTGATAATGCTTTCGATAAAGCAACAAACATGCAAAGCCAATCTTTTAAAAATCAAGCTGCTTTCTACTAAACTACCATTTGTGATTTATTTTTATAAGATACATTTTATCATATTTAGGGCTTTAGACTTTAAAATGTTTCCTTCTTATTACAGGTAATAAAGGAAACTGCCCTCTTGTTTTTCCCAAAATCAGCCTTCAGTTCAGTATCTTTGATATTATCAAGCTACTCTGCTTTTTGTGGTGGGGAAAGAATTTGTATTGTTTGCTGATATCAAATTGCTAATATGGGCTGACTGCTTGGAATGGCCCAGCCTGGAGAATCAAGACATTCCCACTAGATCCAGATACCTAATTAGCAGCATGTTGGGACTTAGTGGAGCTGTTGAATCTGTTTTAGCTTAAGAGTTATGGAAACAGAGAGATGATTTTTCACATGATATGCTTCCCACCTACTCTCAGTTTTTCCAAGGTATCAGGAAGAACAAAGAAATACAAATGGAAGAAAAATAGCTACAGTGTCCCAGATGTTCTGTTTTATAATCTCACCTCTGTCTAGAATAACAATTTTGCCTGGCATGTGACATGCTACCTGGCATATAAAAATTAATATAAAAAAGATCCAAGGAGATTAAAGGGTCAATGAAATATCCATTAAGCAACCAAATCTCAATATTCTTCAGTTTTTCTAGGTGATGATTTATTGCCTGGGATAAATAAACCAAGATCTCTGTTAGCTTTCTGCTGGTATCATTCCCTTTAAAATCTCTACTATAGCCAGGTCTTTGAGCTTTAATCACTATTGTGTGTCTTTTTATTAGTTAACAATATTTTAAAATTACTTCTAAGTATCACTCAGCTCAGATGATTATAACTGATAAGGGCACAAGGCGTTCTGAAGGTTAAACACAAACAGCTGGAGGAATATAATTCAGGAAACAAGGAAAGATGATTCATGTGTAGTGTGTTCCATCCTTGTGGCACATACTCAAATAGCCTGTTCATTGGAACACTGTTGGAGGGAAAATGCTAAGTTTTGTTGAGCTTTCAGGGAATAGTTACAGTATTTTAACTTGTATTACCTATTTAGTTTTTAATGGATTAATTCCACCTTGGCATCAAACTCAAGAAAATAAGCAGTTTTCTGTGCATATTGAACCCAAACTAGCTTTAGTCCAACTGTTTTAATATTCTGAAATGTTCCCAGACTCAGATGCCGCACAACCTTGGTTTTCAACTTGGGGGGGATGAAGGCTATG
Source organism: Propithecus coquereli (assembly GCF_000956105.1). Classification (NCBI taxonomy): domain Eukaryota; kingdom Metazoa; phylum Chordata; class Mammalia; order Primates; family Indriidae; genus Propithecus; species Propithecus coquereli. Next base: position 1,561,541 of record NW_012145412.1, read on the forward strand.
ATGGAATCATTTGTCTGGTATATTCTATTTGGCCGTCTGGTATGATAAAATCTTCATCAATAACTAGCAGTCCACTAAAGCAAAGCTGGAATGGTTAAAAGCAATTTTTGGCAAAGAAGCCTTGCCATTCTCAAAGAATGTGCATTTTGAGGAAAATTCTATGGTAGAATTTTTAGTGCTTTCTATAGCAAGTTTCAGTAGTGGCTGTTTCAAACCAACTCAGATC
>NW_012145412.1:1562213-1564385 GCF_000956105.1 Propithecus coquereli
CCATAGTAACTTCTCTCATAATCCTTGACCAAAAAGGTTTTAATGTTCTCCTTAGTTTGATAAAACTTTAAAAAGTTTCCTCCTGATTATGGGTCCTGACTTCCTTTTCTTAGAGCATTTGCTTTGGATAACTTACAATCCTGAATTCTTTCTCTGCCTCTTTGGGTGTAAATAATCTCCCAGCCTCTTGCCAAGAATGTATTTTCAAGGACCTGGGAGCCATCTCCTTGAAATGTAATCATCGAGAAAGATAGGGTGCCTACCCCCCACTTTCTGTGAAAGAGTAGGTGTCTAGCTTTGGCAAGCACCAATTAGCAGATACATGTGGTCTAACCTCTCCCCAACATCTTCCAGCACTTTTCTACTACTTACCCCAGCACTTAAAAACTCTTGCTTTTTGTTCACCAGAATTGAGTTCAATCCCTCTCCCCTATTGCAATAAGTCTTGAATAGCCTTCTTTCCTGGGTAACTCCATCTGGTGCAATTTTTCATTGACATCCTACAAACCAAAAAGAAATATTGTTTTTATTTCTTCATAATCCTGTTCATAATCCTGTATTTCCATATGAACACAAGGTGTGTATATTCTCACAGTATGTCTACATCTTTTTCATTTGTCCTAAGCATTTTTCCGTATTGCTATATAATGGTCATTATCACATGATACCCCATAAATATAATGCTCGTATTAATATTATGTTATTTTTTTCTACTTGAGGCAAATGTCAGCTAAACAGCATAACAACACACAATTACAATGTTTGTTCAAATGCTCAGCCTTTATCATCATATGGTAAGGCCACAAGAATGTATTCATTTTTGTGTTATTTTGGTGATATTAAGGCCATGAAAATTAAACTCAGCTGTAGTAAGGAGGCAGGGCATGATAATTAATACTCATTTTTGTCATTCAATTCTGGTAGGTTGGCTCCAAATTAGTCTAGGCTGTTTCACAATCCTTAATTGCTCCCAACAAAATGTGATCATGCACATTTGGCCATATATTATTGAGGATATTGTTTCCGAAAATACTTGTATTAAGCTGTGAGTGCTAAATGGCTTGGAATAATACAAAAGGAGGAATAGTGATAAGAAAGGTGAAACAGGACACGTATTTCAATGATAATGGGCACACACTTTTATACAGAGACATATTAGGTCAACAAAGAATGGTAACGTGTAGGAGAAAGAAATATAGAATAATCAGAGTCTCAGGTGGTACACACAGACTGAGCTGGCCAAAAAAGAAGTACATGTTGGTGATGAGGTTTAGAAGGGCTTGTGCTGTGATATATTTTGTTTGTGTCCTTATCTGTTGTGTCTCATCAAGTGAAACTTCCTTCTTAATGATGGACCTGAACTTTCCCCCTAAGACATTTGAAATGTGAAGGTAGTAATTTCTCCAGTTGTTCAAAGAGTAAGCAAAATGTTTTTATAAAATAAATACTATATAATTTTGAGGGTTGAGGTTTTTTATTGTTGTTTCTTATTTTTGGTTGGGTCTAAGGTAAAATAAAGATTGATATGTATATTAGGGGTGAATAAAAATTAGCAGTATTTTTAGCTATATTCTCTAAGAATAAAATCAAAGAGAACTTTCTATCAATGTCCATAGAGATAATATAGAAAATGCTATAGAATATATTTTTTTAAATTTGCTGTATTGTGAAGACTGACATTTGAGTCATAAAATCAGATTTTGTTTAACAAAGTTAATACATTTTAAGCTTCTTCTGTCTCTAGAATTAATAAAACGAGAGTGATGAGTGATTACAGAATTGAAAACAGATTGGTTTGCATTTTGAACTATGTCAAGTTTAATTTAGCAGAGACATTAATCTGAGGTGGTTTTATGTTAATAGTTATGGAGAAACCTTATTAGGACCAGAACACTCAGCCAGACGTACTGAACACGTGCCTTATGAATTCACGCAAGCTAAAGATGGATTCAAGCAAGCTAAAAAAGTGCCAAGTCATCATAAGCCAGTGATTCTTGGCTCTCTGTCCCTGTATTTCAGAAAGCCTGAACCATCGGATTTCTCTAAATCAATATTTCCTAATTATTTTACCAGGACTCACTTTCTATTATGTCAAGAAAAATTTTATTTCAAATATGTATGACCTTTACAAAGTGACACAAAGTAGTGTCAAAAGGTAGATTGGTCTGACCC
>NW_012145412.1:1564935-1566257 GCF_000956105.1 Propithecus coquereli
GTGAGTCATGACAAGTTATCTGAATTTCACTCCGAATACATTTGGAGAGCATAGGTGGGTTTTGAATTGTAGAATGATTTGATCTGACTTAGGTTGTAGAAGAATTACTGTGACATTTATATATCAAATAAAACCTAGGGGAAAGTAAGGAGAATGGTTAAAATTCTCTTGCAAGAATACAAGCATGAGAAGACAGTATCTTGCATCAGGGAGGTAGCATTGCCAGTAGTGAGAAGATTCAGAATATATTTTCAATCTAAAACCAGTAGTATTTGCTGACGGATTGGAAGTGAGGTGTGAGAAAGGAGATCAAGGGCTAAAGCAAGGTTTTGGTCTGGTAGGATAAAATTGCCAGTTAATGAGATGGAGAAGACTGCATTTTGGATTCAAAGAGGGTAGATATGAAGTGTGTCTTTTGGAGGCTTTAATTTGAAGATATTTATTAGACTTTTAATTGCAGTTGTTGAAAAAAATTGTAGTTCAGAGAAGAGATTGAGCCTGGAGATTTAAATCTGATGAGCAGCATATGGATGGACATTAAAGTCATGCAATTGAATGAAAAGCACCTATAAGTATAAGAAAAGTAGAGATCTGTGGTTGGACCCTGGGATACCCCTTTAAATACAGATTGGGGCAATGTGGCAGCCCCCAAAAATACTACTGATAAGCAAGGACATTAGTGGTAGGAGGATAATCAATAGAAAAGACCATTCTGGAAGCAAATAAAGAACACATTGTAAGGAGGAAGGATGAATCAATTCTGCCAAGATTTGCTGATAGACCAAGTAAACTGAGGACTGTGAAATGATTACTGGGCATTTCTAAATGGAAAACAGCGGTGATTGTCAAGAATCCTTTGTGTGTAAACAGAGGGCGAAGGCCTGTTAGGGGTTATCAAAAAGAATCAAGAGAAGGACTATGTAAACTATTGGTATTGACAATTCTTTCCCAGAGGTTGCAGTAAGGAGGAACAATACATGCTATGGATATTGGTGAGGAAGGTGGGGCAAGAAAGGTTTTGTTCATTTGTTAAGAGATCAATATGAAAAGGGAGACAATTTATTATGCAAGCTAAGTCTGTTTTGTTTAGGAAACACTTAATAAGAATCTGCTCTGTTCTAGACTCTACCATTTGTGCCACGACCTCTTTTACTTTTGCCTTTAGGTAAGTGGTTCTTCTCCATGGGACGTATCCAGTGTGAGTGTATCCCAGCTTCCCACATCCCCAGGACTCTCAGATATCTTTTGACATTGAGTTGGGCAACACGAGTCCAAAGAGCTTTCTGCCAAACAGAAAAATATGTCTCATGCATTGTAATGCT
>NW_012145412.1:1566307-1568262 GCF_000956105.1 Propithecus coquereli
CCCAAGGCTGAGTCTCTTCATTTGCAAAATGTAGGTATTAATAGTAACTACCACATAGCTCTTGTGAAGTTGGAATGAGTTAGTGCTCAATTTTGATATGTTATTTTGATTATTATTAGACAAAAGTCAAATACACAAACATTTGGTGACACCTATATATTTCTGGCATTTGGATACAGATATGAATAGGTGTTGTCCCCATTCTCAGGGGAACCTAAGGAGGAAAATAGATGTCCTAAGCTCAATATGATAATGCAGTAGCTAAATTGTAATAAAGAACTACACAAAATTCAATGGGGGTGAAAATGGATCCCACATAGCTCTTGTGAAGTTGGAATGAGTTAGTGCTCAATTTTGATATGTTATTTTGATTATTATTAGACAAAAATCAAATACACAAACATTTGGTGACACCTATATATTTCTGGCATTCGGACACAGATATGTATAGGTGTTGTCCCCATTCTCAGGGGAACCTAAGTAGGAAAATAGATGTCCTAAGCTCAATATGATAATGCAGTAGCTAAATTGTAATAAAGAACTACACAAAATTCAATGGGGGTGAAAATGGATCCCTAATAAGTATACTAATGCATTTAATACACTGTTCAAAATAAAATGGAAATTGGAAAAATTAGAAAAATAGTGGAGTTTATCATTTGTTGGTGGTAAGTGGGAATTGTTTTTTCAGGGAAAGAGTGACAGTGGAGCTAAACCATGAGGGGCTGATGGTAACACTTAGTGTTAGGGAGGAGTATTCACGGTGAGGAAATGCATTAGTAAAGAAACAGAGGTAAGAAAATAAATCTTGAAAAGATTTTTTCTTTTTGGAAATCAAATTGCAAAAGTAGGTTGGGTTTGATTTGTAGAAAACTTTTTAGCAGTTTTAACTGAAAGCTAGTATTTAGGTAATTAACATTTAAAAAAGATAGAGAAGTGATAAATAGGAGTGAGAAGAACATTAAAAGCACTGCTGACACTCTACTAGAATGCAGAAATTAAAGAAAAAAGAATCACAGTGAATCAGGGCTAACACCTTTCCTTCACACCATCAGCATTACTCAAAATGGTAATGTTCCTCTGAGACACTGATGGTGCTTTTGTTTCTTGCAGGAAGATGTTCTGTGTCTTGGAGCCACATGTGTCATGTGGCAGTTGCTACGGTAACCAGTTTAAGGAATGTCATCAAGTTACCAAGTAAATAGTCTTATAAGGCAGATATTATAGCTGACATGTAAATTAAGGCTGCCCTGTCTCTGTCAGCTTTTCTATTCTGAATTCCCTTGCTTTCCATATTTAAGAGAGAACTTTTTTCCCATGCAAAAATTTCCTGTTCTTAGCTAGCAGAGCATCATTTGAAGTCACAGTTGACATTCCTTGTTGCTTATTTTAGTATTTTATACCAGGGCATTAATTCCCTGATACTACTCTGAGCTGCTGATGATATATAATTAAGTTGGCACGCATAAGCCAAATAATTCTTTTTGGTGGTCAAGGTGAAAAAATGGTAGCTCCTGCTCTCAAATTTATCTAGATTAGAGTCCTTTTCCCTACGCTTCGTAGTGCTGGTCTCTATGACTTCTACTTAAGTATTTAATAACGCATTTGAGTAAACTCCAAACTGCTGGTTAATAAATATCTTAGTTGTACCTCTAGAAACATTTTGAGTTCATCTTGGAGTACATGTAAGTGGCCTTCTTTCTGAGCAAGCGCTTTAATTTTTATAACTGAACATCCACAACTGTTCATCCACTTTATCCCCCAAATAGAAGGCGTGTGGGCACCTTTTATTTATCAAAACTGTGCCTGCATTTCAGGCACTTCACAACAATGTTAATATCAAATTTGTTGATGTTTAGCTTCGGTGTGCAGCTCGACAACAGTGTTTCATTTTGGAAGAGTACAAGATTCATGCAAACTGTTCTTTCTTCTATATTCTTAAATTTTTACTTCTG
>NW_012145412.1:1568312-1570947 GCF_000956105.1 Propithecus coquereli
AGCAAAGGGAAAAAAAAGACCCTCAAAACTGGAAAATCAAAGTGGTGTCCTTATTTTCATTCTAATACTGTATCTAACTCAAAGTTCCATAATCTTAAATGCATAAAGGCAAAATACTACATCTTAGTAAAGTTAAGTCAGAATGACTTCTCATTAGAATGATTCCATGAGGGAGAAATGATTATGCTTAGGACTAGACAATTCATGAGAAAGTTAGCCAAAGAAAATGATGATGCTGAGATACATTTAAACAACTCTTTCCTTATTAGCCAAATGTGGGCATTGTTGTGGTAGAGCCAAATAGAAGTCAGCAATGAGTGCTAATATGGAATAGTTGGGAAACTTATTGCCAGTGAAGAGACTCACTCTCTTTCTTGGCCTGTGGCTACACTGAGCACAACAGTGAGAACAGAAGCCACTTCCTCCTTTGGAAAGATAGACTGGTCCCCATAGACCAGATAGAAGGACGAAAGGGAAGGCGAACAAAGTTGTGATCAATCCTGCTTGAGTTCTGTGAAAAAAAAAAAAAGTGACATATAGAAAGTCATCCTGTTAAGTCTAACCAACCATCCTCACCGCTTTAATCATCTTCTAGGATGTTAAGCAAGTACTGGTGAAATTTACCTGAACTTCCTAGAGCTATTCAACTTTTGTTTCCTATTCCTCATACCCTCTGATCCTGCAATCATTTTTTTGCCTTCAAATTCCTAACTTCCCATTGACTCGTTGGTAATCCCTGTATATTACACCTGTTTTGACTTCTTTCTACAATCTCATATCTACCTACTTTGACCTGGCCATACCCCTGGACTCAATCTTTCTTTATCCACATTTCCCACACTCAGCATGTTGCATGGTCATGTTTAAGAACAACCCCATTGGAAAGTGTTACTGGTTGTGACGACCCGATTGGTAATTCTAGGGAAAATCTCTTGGAAAATTTGAACACCAGGTGTGATGGGTCACAATGAAGCATTTATCCCTCCTGGGTAGCTGCAGAAATCTACGATAATTAAATAGGCATTTGAATAATACTTTGGGAAAAAATATGGATTCTCTCACATGCATACTCATTTTAAAAGGAGACATCATTCAACACTATAAGGTACTTGGCCTCACCACTAACCCCATTTAGCAGCTTAAAAAAGTGAGTGATACAGAAATTAATAACTTACCATGGCTTCAAAAACAAGGTAATTATAGAACCTAGAGGAAGACCCAGATCCCATGACTTGTAGTCCGTATCTTTTCTCAATAACATACATTGTGGCTCCTTTAAGCTTCCCTGTCAATCATTATAGAATAAACACAGTGGATCGCAGGGCACACATTTTTGTGGACTATGTTTTCAGTATAAAGAAAATAAAGCTCCATTTTTTTTTTTTTTACTGTAGTATCGCAAAGATTTGAGCAGTTTTTGTTTTCCCTCTCAGTTTAATGAAAGTGCTCCCTGCAGCAATCGCAGCATGCATATTCTGCTAATTCCTGATGCTCTCTTCAATGAAAGCACAATGCTATAGATCCCAATTTCTCAGCAGGAAGGTTATTCCCATGCAGCTTCTTCACGACCCCTACTAGAATCAATTAGGGATCCCCCGTATGTGAAACGGTGGTGTGGGGAAATCCATTTTGGCTTCCAATACTACTTTTCCCTAGAAGTGAAGAGATACTTTTGTTTAATGCAGATTTTCACTTACGCAAAATGAGAGTGCTTTTAAAAACAGCATTCCATTCCATAATTAGAATAATAGCCTCTTTCTCTTTGTTGTTCTCCTTTAATATTTACAGAGAAAAAAAACCTCCTCATCAGTAATCTGTGGTTTTTCAGGCTGTATCTTTGTAATTCCATTGATCTTTCTCACAGTCTGGTCTATTCCTGTATTTTATCGTTGTGATTGGGGCTCTCTACAATTTCTCTGATTTTTCCATATTTTCTCAAAGCAGGAGATCAAAAATTAGATGTGGTAATGCTTAGGGATAGCCGCAGTTACCTAAAACATCCTTCAGGCCACTGGAGCTAATTTAGCCTAATAGCCTTCAAATCTCATGATATACAAAAAAAGCTAAAGTTTTCCATTTTTCTTTTTTGTTTGTGCTAATGTAAGACTAAGACACAATTTTGAAGCTTGAGCAAATGTTCAAAGTCTAAGCTTTGATATTTGATTTTTGTAAAAAAAGGGAACTGCCCTCTATTAACTTAAAAGAGTACTCATTTTTTTCATAATTGACATGACACATTTTCAATGGCCAGAATGGGTGAAATTGTGTGAGATTCTGAGATTTCAAAAATCATTAAGAGGATTCTAACATCTGGGACTCTGCCTAGCAGTTACCAATGAATAGAGCTGTCTGGATGAATGGATGAAAAGACAAATAGATACATAATTTTTATTCACCCAAACAATTAACAAAAATTGAGGACCCATTATATACAAGGCACTGTCCTAGGTGCTGGGAATATGTTATGGTACAAGACACAAAAGTTCCTGACCTTGTAGCCTATGTTCTAGTGGGATAAAAAAAAGAAAAACAAAAAATAATGTAACAAATCAATTATATTAGAAATAATAAGAGAAAAAGATAAGACAGAGGGAACAGGATGGAGTATCTATACAATAGCCACAACAGTCCTTAG
>NW_012145412.1:1570997-1572853 GCF_000956105.1 Propithecus coquereli
TCACAACCAATAAAATGGGATTTTTTAGCTAATAATTTTCAACAACTTAGGTGATATTAATTTTATCCCCATTTTATAGATAAGAAAACTGAAGAGTAGGAAAGATGCATACTTTTGTTATTTATGGCATAAGGGATATTGCATCTTTCTCTCTTTGTTTATATTTAGGTTTATACGTTTCCAAGTAGTGCAGGACATCAACTGCTTAGCACATTAAAAGTATTCTTTTTCCACCTTCCTTTTCCTTTTCTTTCTTTCTTCTTTCTTTTTCTTTCCTTTTCCTTTTCCCCTTCCTTCCTTCTGAAATATAACAGAAAAGCTTCTTGAAGCTTATATGATGGCATGAAATAAAGGCCACTAAACTACTAAAATCGCCCAGTTTGGCCTTGGTAGTGAAATTATCCATTTGCTTGTCATGGCCTGACTATAAACCGAGTGTGCCTAATTAAATAGGGCCTGTTTTAACTTGGTAAATAGGCAAGTTTATAGGCTCCATTGTTTACTAGACCGGTACTAGGAACTGTAATTCTAAACCATGAATTCTGTTGTGGACTTAGGTCAATCAGTTAAAATCCCTGGAGGTTTATATCCTCCTTTGCAAAACAGAAATATTAATGCCTACAGTACTATTGTGAGGCTGGCATAATGTATGTGTTAAGTCACCAAAGTTTAGAGTCCAAAAGTCAGTAGTCCAGCTCTGGCAAAGCAGCTTTCCAAATACTTTCAGAAACCCTGTTTCCTGTTAGCTGACTGCTGCTACATCATCTCTAAGCTAAGCTTCTAATCCATTTGACCAAAGATAGTCGCTAGAACTCCAGCCATCACATTCACCTTCCAGGCAGCAGGATGGCAAAAGGAATTAAGAAAGATAGGTCCCCACTGACTTTTAAGGTAAATTTATAGATGTTAGATGCATCTGGTTACTTAGTCATATGGCCACATATAGCTGTGAGGAGGATTCAGGAGTATCATTTATTTGGACCTAGCAAAGGACTTAGCTAAAATTTGGGCTCCTTAATATTGAGGAAGGAGAAAATAGCTATTAATAGAGAGCTAGATTGTCTGCCACAGATAGCAATTATACCTTTAATTCTATCCTTTAACTTGAACTGAAAATAGAAAAAATAAAATCTTTACCAAAATGCGTGTTTCTGTTCCAACGCTTTATCTTTTAGCTTAACCAAGATAATGGATGTGAAAACTATTAAAAGAAATAAAATGGCTAAATAATTGTGAAGAGAGATGTTTTCGTTTCCTTCTTTTATGGTGAGTGGTTTTGTAAGTGCCTGTGTATCAGGATATTAAAGAATCACTGAATCATGAGCTAAAGGATAATTTTACATAAGAGGGTCAGACATGTTTAGGAAACACAGCTAAGCAGAACATCAAAGGGATCTGACATAAACTTTGAAGCCTGAAAGCAGGTGCTTTTGAGACTAGTAGAGGGTCATAATTTTTGACAGAATATGCTTTTATTTTCTGAAAACATGGATAGATCTATTTTGTTTTTTTAAAAGCCTGATCATTGAACTCATTTAGTATTTTTATGAGAAAAATCAGGATAATTAGTTGTTTACATAATGAAAAATAGCACTAAATTAGTATAATGCATTAATATCTTATAAACAGCCACTAAGAGATACAGAGTAGCATATAGTATACCATGTGTAGCTTGTTGCCATAGTTGTAATTGTCAGGCTATGTAATAGAGGTTTGTCCTAATACTTCATTTCTAAAATAGGACTCATAATATATTGCTATATCCTAAGGTGATTTTAAGGTCAGAGATGAAGTAATAAAACTATAGATTTATAAATCAATAGAGAAATAGATGACTAGAGATAGCACTAGTACCT
>NW_012145412.1:1572903-1575145 GCF_000956105.1 Propithecus coquereli
CCACGACCTCTTTTACTTTTGCCTTTAGGTAAGTGGTTCTTCTCCATGGGATGTATCCAGTGTGAGTGTATCCCAGCTTCCCACATCCCGAGGACTCTCAGATATCTTTTGACATTGAGTTGGGCAACACGAGTCCAAAGAGCTTTCTGCCAAACAGAAAAATATGTCTCATGCATTGTAATGCTATATCCCTCAGCCTCAAAATGGGCCAGGTTGGAACTTTAAGTTGATTAAATTGGAATCAAATGGACTCATAATTCTGCATTGCAGCTTTCTGAACAACAAAGTTAAATTTACTACAACTCAACCACGGGTAGCAAATGCCATAGAACTTTGCCACCCGTGCCTCTTTGAGTTTTGGTTTACTGGAAAGTGGTTTGCTGTTGACTGAAATGCAGACAAATGTTCCCTTCTTAAATGTGAGCATAATGATGGCACTTTTCTCTCCTCACTTACATATTCTCGCTTTTTCAAACTTTAGTACCACTTCTGAGACAATTAAAATAATTTGGCCATTTAAGTACTAACAGCCACAGCGGTCTTAGAACCACTTATTTTTTAGTACTAAAATGCACTAAAAAAGGCATTATTGCTTATTGGAATTTTAATGTCTTTTTATTGGGCTTGAAATATAAAGAACATTGGAGTTGACTTTGCATTTGTTCTTAAGTAGACATTGAAAAGTAAGAAGAAAGGAAAGAATTTTATTAGAATTCACCTCAGATTACACCAATTTTGAAAACACTTTGGTGGTGACTTGAAAACACTGATTTGACTTGGACGGAAAGGCTTGTGGACAGCACGGGAGGGATGTTGAGAAACATTAAAGCCAAGGCAAAGGAGAGGCCTCTAGTTCTATCAAACTAAGAGCTTTCTTTTCAAAGATGAAAAACTAATTGTATTCATTTTGTGGTTGTCATGAAGCCACTAATAACTCAGATTCACATCATATAGCCCTTTTATAATGTTGTTAGCCTGCTGCAAGCAGATTGTGCCCTGCCCTTCAGCTGTAATAAAGGCTGTAATGGGAAGGTGAGGAGGGGCGGTCTACCTTCACCCTGCAGGGTGAAAAAATGTCCAAGCTTGCAATGAGCAACATTTTCAGGGATGAGATATTTTGGGGAATGAATATTTTTAAAAGGTGCTTCTGAAAATTCAACATCACTTCACTAGAATGAAACATGAAAGGGTATCCCAGAGGAATGACTAACTTTAGAGGTTATAGCCCTGTGATTTAATACTGGCTTTGCCATTTATGAATTGGGTAAACCCTCTGAGCCTCCTCTTTCCTCTCAGTGAAATGGGGACAAGGATAGCAACTAGAACCGAAACAATAATGGCAAACACCTATAAAACTATAGGCAGCACTATTCTAAATACTTTGTATATTTTAGCTAACAATTTTTAACAACTTAGGTGGATATTAATTTTATCCCCATTTTATAGATAAGAAAACTGAGGGGTAGGAGAGATGAATAACATGGCCAAGTTCTCACAATGAGGAGGATGCACAGATTAGGTTTTAAACCAGGTATCATGACTCTAGCGTCTATTCCTTTAACTACATCATGTTTCTACTGGGGAAGGGAGGATTGAGAACTAAGTGAGGTAATACAGGCAAACTTCCTGGCATGTCACAGGTATTTAATAAATTCTAAATATTATTGTTGATGGAGAAAAATCTGAGCCAGTCACCAATGTTTGTCTACTTGACTCCCTGTGGCTACCATATACCAGCTCCCCAGTCTCACTCTTGTGGTGAAGATCTTTGTTCAGGGGTACCATTAGCTTTTATCTTTAATCAAAATCTGGTGAATAAATAAGGTAAGAAATACAACTTTTAAAACCTCTGAGGCAAAATGAAGAAACCCAAGGCAATTATGTAGGAATTTCAGCTAAAAATGCAAAATTCAAATAAGAAAGAAAAGTTTGTAATTCAAACAGTATAAGATCTTCTCCTCTACTGTTTCCTTGCGCTTCATGAAATTTTTATCTTCACTCTTTATCTCTGCCCTTTGGCTTCACAACTGTATTCAAGACCTTCACTGTTATTTCAGGATCAGTAGCCATGTCAGCCTCTTAGCTGGCTCCAGTCTATTCTTTGTTTTACTTTCTTTGACTTTATCTAAAATTGTTGTCACTGGCTAAACTTTTAGAAAGAAATCCCTCACAACCAATAAAATGGGATTTTTTAGCTAATAATTTTCAACAACTTAGGTGATATTAATTTTATCCCCATTTT
>NW_012145412.1:1584115-1585594 GCF_000956105.1 Propithecus coquereli
ATACTTTTTTACATGGCTATTGAGAAGTTCACAGTTTAGTGATATGCAAGGGCAATTGAGTGCCTTAGACTCTTTTTTTTTTTTTTTCATTATTTTGGTGTAATTATCTCACCTCTATCAGTTAAAATGCTATTTGGCTGTGAAAAACAGAGATTCAAGAAGTGGTTAAAAAAAAAAAAGTGGCCAAACCCCTCTTAAAGAGAAATTGGGAGGTGGTAGAGGTGGTAGTTCAGGCTCCTCTCATAGAGACCCAGGCACTTTCTGCTCTGACATTCTTACTTCAGGGCTTCCAGTCTTGAGGTCACCCTGTGGTCTCCTGATGGATAGTATAGCTCTAATTGTCATGCCTATGTGTTAGGACGAATGTAGGCAAAAGGTAAAAGTCACATGCAAGCTAAGCCAATCCCCACGTTTTAAAGTGCTTTACCAGAAGTTTCACCTAGAATATTGCATTTCTATTCTACTGGCTGGGACTTAACCACACGGCCACTTCTACCTGGAGGAGAGCCTGGACAATGTGGCCAGGCACATTGCCACCCCAATTCTGTATTCTGTTAGGAAGGTACAAAGGTGAGGGTAAGAACAATGGTCCCTGGGAAGAGTATGCCAGGGTGTCCCAGGAACAGCAAATATAGAGACTGTCGTCAGCAACCTATTGATAGCTCGAGGTATCAAGTGTAGAGCTTTAAAGGATAAGGAAGAAATCCACATGTGAGTTAATTATGTCCAATCCAAGTCTTCACACAGACTCCAAATCTTATCACAAAATACTGTAAAAGTGTAAAAGCTAAGAATCAAATGGAAAGAAACCGGTGCCTGTGAATCTACCTTTCAGTCTCATGTCCTCAGGAAATCATTGCCTTCCTCACTAGAACTATCATTTTTGGCAATGAACGGCAACATTTCCTACATGATTTTGGCATAGTAGCTGAGAATCAACATTTTAGGTGCTTTACATCAAATTGTTATCTTAATAAATCCTTTCAACAAACCTGCAAGGTAAGTATTTTCTGTTCTCTTTTGTGGATAAGCTCAGGGAGATTGTTGCTCAAGGACACAAGAAAATAATAAGCAGAGACATATTAAAATTTCATGACATCATGAAAGTGAAATATCCTAAAATAAGGATGGGTTATATAGGGTAGTTTTCCAAAAAATAATTTATCATATTATAAGACACAAAACAGAGATTGGTTTTGTTGTTGCTGTTATGGACAGCCAAAACAAACAAACAAATAAAAAAGAAAAATGCATACATATATATGATGTAAATATGAAACAAAGTGAAAAACATGATCAAAAACTTAAAGCTAAACAGAAAATCAAGATGGAAGTTATAATGGGCTCATCAAAATCTATACCAAAGAATTGAACATGATACGACGAAGTAATTATTATATTCAGTTATTCATTCATTTATTTACTCATCATTCAACAGATACATATGGAGCGCCTACTCTATAGCAGACACTATTCTAA
>NW_012145412.1:1586417-1588074 GCF_000956105.1 Propithecus coquereli
AGGAGATTGAATTGAAGAAGTAAAATTTGCCACCTGAATATATATTGAACTCCATTGGGAGACAGAACATGTATACACATAACTACCATGTAAGAGAGGTGGTATGAGTCATTCAAATTAAGATAATATCAATATAGACTCCAGTGATATCAAGGTCCTCCTGGAGAAGGAGGGATTGAGGCTTTTGTGTATTTGGTCTACTGTCCTACCTTTCAAGGTAAGTTGTTGCACAGATTAAGTGCTTTTTAACGAGTGAATTGTAAGGGGAAGTAGAAAAGAGACTATGACAATTTCAATGTTAGAAATTTATAACTTCTTAATTTTGCTTGTTTTCTAAATATTATCTATAACCGTTTGCATCACTGTGCCCAGGACGGTAGAGTTAAAAACAAAACAAAGAACACTACCTCATCCATGCGAATTGGGTTATCTTAGAAGTGGCCTGAACATAATATAGACCAAAATAACTACGCAAATGGAAATGATCAAAATGAGTAAATAAGTGAACAAAGAGAATAGATAAATCTTAGAATTAAGCTAATGGAATTTCTAGGCGTTGAGTTGTTTCAGTGTATTCTGCACTATCTTCATTGCCAGTATAATTCTGTTTTGCTAGTTTTCAATGCATGTGTAAATTTGTATCTATTTTGTGGACTTTTAAGTGGAATTGACTCACCCATCCTACTCACTGCCTTGGGGGTAGCAAAAGTAGGTAGTGAGCATTCCATATCAGCTCCTAGATGTTTCCTTGTAGTCCTCTCACATTTTTTATTCCCATGCTTGCAGAACCCTTCCATTTTATATCTTCCTACATCCTGATCCTCTAGACATTTAAGGCATCATAGTCCTCATGATGGATTTGCAAGGTCTCCAGGATCGGAGACTTTGCAATTCTATGAACTTTGGAGCCCTTCCATTTAATATCTTCCTACATCCTGATCCTTTAGACATATCAGGCACCATAGTCCACCTGACAGATTTGCAAGATCTTCCAGAATCAGAACCTTTGAAATCCTAGGAACTTTGGACAGGAGATATTATACCGTAGCCAGAGCCATGATCTTCAACACTATGGCATCTGCCTTCACCAAACAGAAGTTGTATAACCCTGGGCAAATTATTCTCGTCTCAGAATTTCAATTTTCTCATCTAGAAAATGCAATAACTCATAATCCCTCCTTCTCCAAGTTGTTGTGGAAATAATTATCAGCCAGTCCTCACATTCTTGAAGCTTTCTCTTCATAGACACATAGGACAAAAGACTCCATCCCCTAGAACTATGACTTTAAGTTCCAGTGTTTTAGGCCGTCTTACCTCTACATGAGAGTCACCAAATCAAGCATGACTATTCATTTCAACTGCTTTTTTATTCTTTATTTGATCTCAAATCTATCTTAACATTCTGCCTAGCATGGGAAGTTCTTGATGATGGTCAAAGGATACAAAATTTCAGTTGGGAGGAATAAGTTCAAGATATCCATTATACAACATGGTGTCTGTAGTTAATAGTAATGAATCATATTCTTGAAAATGGCTGACAGTAGATTTTAAGAATTCTCAGCAAAAAAAAATTGTAAGTATATGAGGTAATTCATATAATAATTACTCATTTTAGATATTTCACAATGTATATGTATTTCAAAACAATGTATTCTAC
>NW_012145412.1:1588784-1603895 GCF_000956105.1 Propithecus coquereli
GCTGTGTATTTTCTTCTAGGTGTTCTCTACAAAACACATTTTACAGAAGTCTGCTCAAACTCAAACTTAATGCAAAGTTGTGTTTCCTAATGTTAATTTAAATATAGGCTATGTATTTTTCATATCATTGCAGTTTTCAGAACTAAAATTGTCAAATGGAGGTAATTATTCAGCTAATGTTTAATGTTAAGACTTTTTCAGGCTTTTTATAATATTATAAATAATCCGGATATTAAAAATATTTTTCTCCCTAAAGCCAAAATTCCATGCTGTCTTTCTATGATTCCTGTCTTGATTTTTATAAATCAGTGGGGTGACTATTTAACTTGAACTTTCTTAACCTTTTGACTCCATTTCTTTAGATTACTTGCACACATAAATTGTCTTTTCTAGTAAAAGTAAAAAGATCTTTAGAAGACCTTTTTATTTCCTTGAAATATTTACCATGTTCTAAGTATTCTCTAAACATTTATTAAATAAATGTCTAAAGAAAGAGCAATTAAGAAATATAATGACTTTTCTTTTATTTAGTTTTTATTTCCAAGACACATTGCCAGTATAGTCACTTGTTTTGACAATTGCCCAGGAGATTATATTTCTTTCAGGTTAAATTCAGAGTGGCTGAAATTCAAATATAAGCTCATTCAATGAAGGTTCTTATAATTGGCAGAAGTGTTGATTCAACTAAACATTAGCCTTGGCAAAATATATTTGAACAGGCAGCCAATTCACAAAATTGCTAATTGTTCTTAACTGTGTATCTTACTTGGCATTTAGGCAAGATATAGATAGACACACATATACACACACACCCATACACACACATATATTCAATCTCATGTCCTTCTAATATTATTTGGTCTTATTCTTTATGAACTACTCAAAAGTATAATTCATAAGTCAAATATGTTGTGTTTCAGTTAGTTAAAGGATAGACGAGGATGCATATATATACACACACACATACAATTTGTTAACTAGAATCACGGAGTTCATTATGCACTCATTCAACCACCTAATATATCTAGAATGTAGTCTTTGACACAGGATTTCTGAAAAATGATTGCTAATTTAGAGCAGTGATTTGAAACCAGGAATTGTTATTCCCCTCCCACTCCAAACCTGTGGACATATGACAGTGTCTGAAGACATTTTTGGTTGTCACGTGTGATAGGAGATGGGTGCTACTAACAGTTAGTGGTTAGAGGTCAGGGATGAGTTGAGAAACCCCGTCTTAACACATCTCAGTCTCAGAGTGGTGTGGGGGGCAGACATGTTATTTATATCAATGGAATTAAGATTGTAATGGGTACCAAAAGTAAGTATTTCTGGCAGGGATGCAAAGGAGGATGTTGTCAACTTCCCCTAGAAAAGAATGAAAGATTTGAAAAGGTGATGCTGAGTTCATGGAGGCAAGAGGAAATCATTCCAGGGAGAGACAATAGCTTGAGAAATGTCACACAAGCACGATACTATCAATGGCTTCAGTGAGCTCGAGTTCAAAGTGGTGGTACAGATCCTGTGAAGAATAGGTCTAGATCAACCGTCAAAGGCCCGATTATCAAGGTTCAGTTTTGCAAGCTGAAGTTTAGACTTTATCCTATAGGCAAAGGGAATCCATTGAAAGGATCCATGGGGTCAAAATATTTGAATATATTTTTTTAAAAAAGGAGAAAGAAAATGCCACTGGCAGCCAAAAGAAAACCAGAACAGAACAAAACTGGTTGGAGGCATGGATGTCAATTTAACTAAAAATTAAATAGTGCGAGTTACAAATCTTCAGAGACTGACATATCTCAGTATAGGTGGGATCTGAGGGTAGCCACTGTATAATAATAGTGCTAAGGAGGCTGAGTAGATGGAATTTTCCTCTCCACTAAAAGTGAGGGTTGAGGACAAAGGCATTCTCAATGGCTTCTAGTTTTCTGTTTTGGTTATCCAGAAAGATGGCAGTGCTAGTTTCCAAGACAGAAATTTCTGAAGGATTATTTGGTAAGATAACAAGTTTCTTCTCTACATTCTGAGTTTAAGTGAACAGTGGGCATGTAATTCTATAACTTGGGAAAGAGGTTCATGTTAGATATATGAAGCATGAATTTTTTTAAAATGAATTACTTGAAACAATGGAAGTGGATTAGTTTGTTCAAGGAGAGCATCAGAAGAGAAGAGACAACCCTCTGAAAATACCAGTATTTCATTGTTGAGTAGAGAAAGGGAAATATCTTCTATATGCCAGAATATATAGTCAGAGATATGATGGGGACAAGAAAAATGGCATAATGAAATAGAAAGAGCGAATGGGACATCTGGTCAGTGTTTGAAATTAACCTCATACAGAAAAATTCCACTTCTCCAAATCAATTAAATTGTGAAAAAAATATTTTCGAAATACTTAGAATAAAAACCAAGAAAAGGGAATACTAAGATTCCAGAATGAAGAAGAAATTCAAGGTAAGATCTGTAATTAGAGGCACATAATCTCAGAGTAGTCAGAACTGGGAAACAGACATGAGATGCTGGATCTGACATTGTAATTCCCTCAGAGTAGAGCCCAGGTCACAGGTGCCACATACAAGGGAATTGGATCTGTACTACCTGCAAAAAGCTTTGAAACAGGAAGTTATTCTGCTCTTTCTTTGAAAATAGAACTAGAAACATTCTGACCACCACCTATGACTAACAATGAATCATTTTTGAGAAACTGGCCACATGAGACAGCTCTAAGCAAACTTGTGAGTCCCAAGTTTGTATAAGTTATGCGGTGTCAGAATGGCAAGATGAGAAATTAACAAAATCCTAATACAAACTTAGTGAAACTGATGACATCAGCGAAGACATGAATATGAAATGACACTCTATGGTTGTTGCTATAAACTGGGGCTCCTGAATTACTCCTATATTAATTTGCTTCGGCTGCCATAAGAGAGTATCACAGACTGGGTAGCTTAAACAACAGAAATATATTTTCTCATAGTTCTGGAGACTAGAAGTCTAAGATCAAGGTGCCAGCCAGGTTGGTTTTTGGCAAGTTCTCTCTTCTTGCCTTGCAGAGATGGCTGCCTTCACTCTATGTCCTCACATGGCCTTGTCTCTGTGCATGCACACTATTGGTGTCTCTTCCTCTTCTTATAAGTATTCCAGTCCTATGGGAGTAGGACCCCACCTTTATGAGTTCATTTAACCTTCATTATCTTTTTAAAGACCCTATCTCCAAATGCACTCACACCAGAGGTTGGAGCTTCAACATATGAATTTTGAGGAGACACAGTTCACCCATAACAACCCTCATGAAGATGATTTAAAAGTGAAATATTCAAGTCACTTATGGAAATTCATCATAGGAGAAAGTCAGAAAATGCAATGAATAGGAGAATTCACACACCCAGAGCTAGAGATAATAAAATTATCCAGAGGATAGAGTAAAATGAATGCATTTAAAAGTTTAAATAAATAAAAGAAAAATAAAGACCACAGATATCAGACTTGAAGAAAAACTCCAATCTTGAGCTGTGAATCATATGAGCTGCATGATTAAGAGATTGTGAGCAAATACATTTATAAAAAGGTAGATAAGTATAAATAAGCATTAATAACTTGAAAATAGATCTGATTAAAGTAACCAGACATGCAGCTGTTATGTAAAGATATAAGAAAAATAAAATTACGCACTACGGAAAACATATGAAAGAAATTTTGAAAAGGATGTTAGAAATGAAAGATACAGATTCAGAATTTGCCCGGACTGAAAAAGTGATATCAATCTTCAGAATGATTGACTATACCACATCTCTGACTGGATGATCAAAAACAAATATTCACCTAGTTAATATTGCAGTAAAATTTCAGAACTCACACAAACAGAAAAACATATTGAAAACAATAAAAGATGAAATATCTATTACAATCCAAGGAATCGAAATTAGAATTACAGAAGACATTTTACAGTCATGCTGGAGACGAGAAGCCCAGTGGAATCATAACTTTAAAGGGTGAATAGAAAATAATTGTCAACCTAGAATTCTAGATTCAGCCAAACTTTAATTCAAGCGTGAATCTAAGTGGGGTAAAATGCTCATAAGAGACTAATAATTAACAATTTGTATAGACTTTCCCTGAATAATGATTTTAAAAAACTATTAGAGAATGAAAATCAGTAAGAGGAAATTGAACCTCTCCCCCCAAAGAAAGGAGGGGATGATGATGAAATACTTTAATATACATATAGGTAGATGTTAACTTGGTCTGTAAAAAATAACATAGACAGAGAGATAGCTAATATATGCTACTAATTTCTTGATGGTTTAACACTAGCTATTTTATAGGGCAAAAATAAGACAAATTAATGTGGTAGATTAGAGGAAGAAATTTAGTGGGGATGTACTTTAAAGCCCTATCTGGTTTCAGAGGAGATTAGATATATTGATTATCTATAAAAAGTTTAATATATGTGTTAAAAATTTATGAGTACACACCAACATAGAAGAAAATTAATGTATACCAGCGGTCCCCAACCTTTTTGGCACCAGGGACTGGTTTCATGGAAGACCATTTTTCCATGGACAGGGAGGGCAGGGAGAGGCGGAGCTCAGGTGGTGATGTGTAGCGTAGTTCCTAAGAGGCCACGAATTGGTACTGGGCTGCAGCCTGGGGGTTGGGGACTGCAGATGTATAGTATCTAGATAAATAAAAAAAGAAAAAGAGGAAGGAATAAAGAAGACTATCAATCCAATGATAGAATGAAAATGTGAATGTAAAAGATAGAGACCAACTAGAGGATAATGGCTTTCTCTTGGGAGAGAAGGTAGAAAAATTGGGAAGGAGTACAAAGTGGGCTTCAGTTCTTTATATCAGTTCTGGGAAGAAAAACATCTGAGGTCAAAAAAGCTAAATGTAAACATTTGTTAAATATTTGGGTAGGTAAGTTTTGTTGGTTGGAACTATTTGGTGTATTTCTGTATGTTTGGAATATTTAATTATCACATTACCATGTTAAAAAATGTATATCGGTATCAGACAAAACTGGATTCTTATCTCATACCTTTTACTAATATGTAACTTAGGTAAAATTATTCAATTTTTTTAGGTTCCATCTGCTTAATTTTTAAAGGTGTACAATATTGTAATATCCCTTACCCTCCAGGGTTGTTTTAACAATGTAAAATGTATCCCATATTACTTGGAGAAAATAATGTGTTCAATATATGGTAATTGGAAGAAATAAAGAAGCAGCAACATGAAATCAAGGGAGAGGAGAGTTTTTAAAAAGGTGAAGGTGATATCATTTGTTTCACAAGCTAGCAACATATTCAAATTACTGATTTTGGCCATTGGATTTAACTGTTAGGAGGTTATTGATCTCACTTGAGCAGTCTGGGTAGAAAGGTGCAAGCAGAAGACTGTGAGTGTGGGTTA
This sequence comes from Propithecus coquereli, assembly GCF_000956105.1. Classification (NCBI taxonomy): domain Eukaryota; kingdom Metazoa; phylum Chordata; class Mammalia; order Primates; family Indriidae; genus Propithecus; species Propithecus coquereli. The sequence goes on from NW_012145412.1 coordinate 1,594,197, forward strand.
AAGAGGAGGAAGGGAAGATAAAAAAATGCTTGCAGTATATTGTTTGAAATAAGGAGGCAAAGGGAAATCACGTACTTATCTATGGAAGCAAAAGAGAAAACAGGAGTTTTGAAAATGGGAGACTGGAAATGTGAACTATTTTAAGTAGCTTGGTTGTGGAGGAAAATAGGTCAGTGACTAGAGGTAGACAGAGGACTGTGTGTGCGCGCATGTGTGTGTTTGTAACGGTAAGGATTTTAGGTTGAAAGAACCAATAGCAAGGGGGGATGTGAGAATAAAGGAATAAAGGTAGAGCACTAATGGATCAAGGTCCTAGAAAAGACAGGCAGGCTTGAAATCAAGAATACAGATGAAAGGGTTAGCTTTCAGCAGAGAAAAGGCACTTGTTCTGAGATTAGAAAGAAGTTGAACTCTGAGTGCTGGCAGTGGTAAGTATCTACATGAGAGGATAGGACATTGAGAGGATTTCTGTCTCTTGGCTTCAAAGTTATCTGTGAAAGATATGAGGTACTGTCCTCTACTGAGAAAGAATGTGTAGTTTTGGGTTTTTGGTTGGTTGTTTGCTTGCTTCTTCTTGATCAAGAGTGAAGACTAAGGCATTGGGATACTTTATAAGGGATGTTTCTTCTGATGGAAAAACTAAATTCAGTCCCACCTTCCCTTTTGTAAAGAAGAGTTTTTGTATGTGAAGAATCATTTTTGTGGACTTCAAATCGCCACCGTCATTTCAGAAAGTTGTGAAAGGTCCATAGAGGGAAGTGATGTATAAGAGTTACTGTCCAAGGCTTTGGGGAAATAAACAGGAACCAAGACTCCACATTTCCATGTCCTACAAAATCAGCTTTCCAAAAATAGACTCCTACAAGCGGTAGTCACAGTTGAATGTCATGTTTCTATTATTGTGATGACATAAAATCATTAAACCGCTGCTAGTGGTAAAAGCAGTCATGTCTGGTAATAGAACTGCCCTATGCTCATTCAAAGGGAATTGCATTTTAAATGACACATGGTGAGCAATGTCCTCTTGAGGTGAGTGGCACAGACCGAGGTTTGACTTCTACAGTAATTTGTCAAATGCTCTCCTACGAAATTGCTTTTAGCTCTGAATAGTGGTGTCAAACTGGCTGGTGTGTCATGAGCATAGGACATAAGGTTTCCAATTTGTTGGTGACCATCTGTTAAAATTTTTATAGTATTTCCTGTGTTTATGGTAACTGAAAAAAAGATTATTCTTAACATGGAGACCTCAATTGCTCTCTCTCACCACTCTTCGTCTATATTACTCCTTACATCCACATAAATCACACAAACTGAGTTTTGACTACCTTCCAGGTGTTAGGGACATTATGTCAGTTAATCATCATAGAATCTAATGAGATCAATATTATGGCCATAGGCAAATAAGTACACTGATATTTCAAGATTGAACACAATCTTCCCAAGACCAATTGGGATTCAAATTCATATATGAATTAAACAACTAGAACTAAAGGGAACATTGAAACAAATGTCTCTTGTAAGTTCTGAACCTATTAAGAAATGGACAAGTTTTGACTTCCTTAGGTGTTCAAATAGCAAAACTGTATTTTATTATCAGCAAAATTGTATTGATAAGCACATTCTGTACATGAGGCCAAAACACGTTGTACATTAGGCCAACATCATCACCCTGAAACTGGCCTGTAGGATTAGAATTGCAGTTACAGAGCTAATAAATTGCACGGAGGAATGAAGCCTACTTCTCACTTTCCATGAGTGAGTGGTACAGCTGCATTAGTCCTTTAAAATAGAGTCACTCCTCTTCTTTGGGGCAGGGAAATGTTGAGAGCTGCAGGGATTTATTTCTATCAAGTATTTTCGAGGGAGCCAGAGGTTTATCAGTAGAAAAAATAGATGATTCCACCTAAACATGGCATATTGTTTTTCCACGACAGGCCATTCTTTGAATTTTGTTAGTTTAATCCACTTAAGTGATGCATCTTCTCTTCCATATTATAAACTTTTTAAGAGTCACAAATGTGTTGATCAAAGCAGGACAAAACACCAGGCAGCTCACACACTAGGACTGATGAAAGAGCAGTATATTGGAGGATTTCACTGTGATAGGAACAGAGTACATTTTTTATTGTACTTTGACGCAGCACACAGAGATCTAGCAAAGCAAGCGTTAGAATCCAAAAGACTTTAAGAAACTAATTACAAAAGCAATAGCTCTTCCTTTGGCATTAGCAAGCACTGAAATCCATGAAATATGTTTATAGTATAGTTTTGGCTCTAAGTCCTATTCTGCCAACTGGACATCCACAACTGGGAAACACAAGCCCATTCTTTGGTGGGGTGAGTGGGCTTATGTCTAAGCCTCAGAATTCCAGCTCTTTTACATACTTGAAAATGGCTTAATCTGCCACTTTAGCTTTTATCATAGTTGATTGCCTTAAGCGTTTTACTGTAGCTGTCTTCAATGCTATCTGCAATCGGCCAGCTCCTTCTTTAAGAGAATAGCATGCAGGGAATAAGCTTTGAAAAAGCCAATTTGTACTTCTCAATGTTGGCCTGATATGTCTTCTTACCTCACCATGGTATTTAGCATAGTGCCTTGCGACATGTAACTGTTGAACGAAGGAAATAATGCATGGACGGATGAATGAATGAGTGAATAATTCTCTAGAGAAAAGTGTAGCCATCAAGGCTGTCTGTTCCTCATGGTACTCCTTCATTTTGCTCCTTTTTGAGAAGATTCAAACAGATGCCCAGGCACTAATTAGGAGTCTGCCTTTCAGTAGAAGTCTACCTTTCTTTTATATGATAAATTTCTCTTCTCTGATCTGAAACTCAGATTCATTCAGTCCTCAAGTAAACCTCACCACAACAACAGTGGGGTCACAGCTTCTAGAATAATGCCTTTTCATTCTCTTGATGAAAGCTTACATGTTTATTTTTTAGTTCTTTTTGAGATACAATGAAATCTCCCTTATATGCACTTAAAAAATCCCCTGTAATTAAATCATAAATTGTAATAATAGCTGGCATGTTTTAACATTCACTGTGTGTGGGTGCTGTGATAAACACTTGACATAGATTATCTCATTTAATCCCCACAGAAACCAAATGAAGTGTTTACTGTCATTAACCGTATTTGATGAAGAGGATACTGATGCTCACGGAGAATTAATAATTTGTCCAAGATCATCTAATGTCGAATAATCAAGAGCGAATGCCATGAAAGTACAGACACCAGCCTGGACCAGTGTTTTTTTGAGGGGGAAACCTACGGAGACAGAATAGTAGCAGGTGAGCAATTTTCTCAATGCTTCTTGTGCAAGGAACTGTCAGGCCAGACATCAGATATGGGAGGGGCCCCAGTCTTGAGCTGTGGGGCTTACAAGATAACTGGTTAGAGAAACACCACCCCTTCCCCCTGGGGGAGTTTGGGACTGAGGTCCAAATTTTATTGTTATGGTTCTGTGATGTAGAAGAATTGTGACTTCCAGCCTTAATGTTCAACCACAGCATTTATAACTGAAAGCTCACTAGCCCATCCCTCAGTATCCAGGGCTCAATTCTTATGTTTCTAGAGGAATGATATGGGATTCTTAGCTCTCATCCCCGTTCTGTCTCATCAGCAGTCTTTCAGAATGCCTAACTACTCAGTTGTAGCCAGTTTCCATATTGTCTGGATTTGAGTTCTCAGATGATCCTGTTCTTTAAGGGAGAAGTGTCAACTGTCTCTCTGGAAGGCCAGCCTGCTGGGTGGCCAGCTCAGGCAGGCTAACTCTTGCCTGTCGTCTAGCTATTAAGAGGTAGAACCTATATTCAAGTACCACAGTTTGATGCCGGAGTCCCCAGTCTTAAATAATTCTCAAGAAGAACTGATATAACCATCCACATGAGCTTTTCAAATAGAATAATAGTCTACAGTACATACTTTTCCTATTATATATTTTTATCTTGTGTTCCTAGTTGACTATTTGAAATACTTATGTACCAATCACCTGTTTTCAATCTTTATAACTCACCATTCTAGTACTCTATGCTCCATTAGAATGTGAGATTTAATTTGGTTGTGAACCATTCAAAAAAGATATGTTGTTGACCATAAGATTGATAAGCATATTCACGAGGATGTGTGTTGGAAAGGAGGGGAGATCTTAAGAGGCAGTATGCTGTAAAAGAACTGATAAATCCAAATTCAAGGTTTGTGACTTCTATCTTCTGTAAGGGTATTTTTATGAGATTTTAAACCAGAAGTAATGATAACAAGAACTTGTCTCTGTACCAGTTGAGTTATACGGTTGCAGGATTGTTTGTTGTCTTAAATTCTATACGTATTTATTCTTTCTAATACTTCCCAGTTGAAATTTATAAACTTTACAAATATAAAATATCTTGAACCAAGAGAAATCAGTAATTTAACAGTAGTAACATCTTTACCACCAAATAATCAAATAATAAGGTTCACAAAGTCAGAGATACTATCTATTTTGTTGACTACTGTATATGCCCAGTGTATAAACACTGGCTTGAACAAAGTACATGCTCATTTGCTCAATTAGTATTTGTTATTTGAATGAATAAAGTAATGAATGACTTTTGGTATAAAAATTAATTATTAAATCATTTAAATTTTATTGGAATATCCAGATGCTCATTCTTAGTTATATTTATTTATAAAATTAAATAAGCAATATAAGGTGTAAAAAGTGATCATCTTTCTTTTGTTTTGCATCTAAATCAGTTGGCTCTCATGGAATGGGATAATATTTCAAAATTTTTGAAATCTTATAATTAAAAGTATTCTGAGATGTGTAGAATTATGTGTGTATATATGTGGGGAGGGGAGGATAATGATTTGCAAAATGTACTCTTTTCTGGAGATTACTGATTTAGACATATACCTTTCCCCCTCACATCCCCAAAAAGAGAACGTTGCACAGAAGAGGAACAGAGACATTCCCTTTCATAGATCTTCCTCGTAGAGACGTATTTCATCTTGTTTCAGAACATGAGCCCTTACTTACGAGTTGTATGTCCTTGAATAAGTTACTTTATCTTCTTGTGCCCTGTTTTCCTCATTTACAGACTGACATCATAGATTTGTTATGATAATCAATGACTGAGTACATGTAAAGCATGTAGAACATGCCTGGTACAAAGTAAGCCCTCAATAAACACCATCATTACTGTTATTTACATCTTCTAAAGCATGCAACATCAACTTAATCGGGCAATTTGTGCAAATGAGGAATGGTATAAACCTTGATTTTGTTGTTAATATTTAGTGATCCTAAAGAGAGTCTTTAAGTCTCCCTATTTGTCTCTTAATGAAAATCTAAGTAAAAATAAAACAAAAACATATATATGTGTGTGTGTGTGTGTGTGTGTGTGTGTGTGTATGTCCCCTGTGATGCCTCTCCTGTTTTGTTTACAGTGGGTTTTCTGAGACCTTTTTCCTCCTTGATACGTCCTCAAATTCTGAGAATACCCTGGCTTCTTTGTAGTATTTTAAAAACTGGGATTAGCCCATGCCTGGCACAGAAAGAAGATGAGGGAGAATTCTCCAATTCGACCTCTGAAACCTCACCGGGATCATCATCTGCATACAAGCCCAATTCAGGGGAGTCTGGGGGGAGCAGGATTAGGTAAACACCTTTCGTTTTCCCCAATCAAATTTCTAGTCTAATATGGTAAGCACAAGGTTAAACCATAGTGCATGATAGTTCTGATAAGGTAAAAAGTATGATAACAAATAAGTAGAGATTCCTTTAGGATGAGGAAAATGTATCAGCTCTAAATACAGCTATACCTTTTTATAGAAACACATATAAACATCTGACTGGACTTCAAGAAAGTGTAAAGACTTCTTGCGTGCTAGTTGAAGACAGCCTTCTGATTTTGCTTCTGTAAACTGGTTCGTTTGCTCTTTTTCTTTTTCCTGGACCTTATCCATTTGACTTTCTTCCTAATTACCTACTCTCTGACTTTCTTGAGATAATTTGAAAATACTGACTGTGCAGATACCAAGGGTGAAAAGGATCTTCATCCCCACTCAACTGCACATAGCAACTTTCTTTTCTCATTCCCAGAAGAATTTTTGTGATCTTGTTGGAAGTACTCATGTCTGTACTATAACGTCTACAGAGACGAATAATGAATAAATCAACTCAGTAACTACATTTTAATGGGCTTTGGTAAAAAGTCAGCCCACCCCAGTCTTAAAATGAAAACAAAAACAAAATTATTGACTTAATAAATGAAATATGCACCTAAAGGTTAAGATAACTTTTGCTCATAATAATATGGTGAAAACAACATAGAATCAATCACTATAGTTTAAACTTTTAGGCCTGATGGATTTCTAAGTAAAAAGCTAAGGGACTGTACCCTTACAAAATAAACAAACATAAAATGGACATCTACCATAATTTTTGAAGATAATTTTAAGAGTTATGTTTTAGGAAGCCTGTTGATGTATCCTATAGAAATGTGCAGATCTCACATCCAAAGCCCTGTATTAGCTCAGGCCATTGCCAGACTGTTGCATCCCAAGACCATGTTGCGCAGTGAGTGGGCTGTAAGTGTGTTGAGATCCTAATCCCTTCTTGTCTTTAGCGCAGCAAGGCAGGGTCAAAGGTAGCTAGAATCCTGGGGTCTGTCTCCTCTCGTTGTGAGAAAGCATGGCAGTTTTCCCCCGTGAGCCATAGAAATCTTATAATTTTCTACACAATTCTTAAATGTGACCATTAAATGAAACAGGCTGAACACACTGCTAAGGAATTGTTCATTTATTTATTCATTCATTTATTCTTTCAGTGGATGTTTATTGAATATCTCCTATTAATTATGTACTGAGTTATGTACCACTGAGTTAGATATAGGTGGCATAATATGGTGAAATAAGTTTATTCTCTGACCTTGAAGAAGTCATAGCCTGTAAGGAAAAGATAAATACCCAAATAAGCATAATACTATATGCCATATGTGTAGACCTGTGAGAGCACATAGGGAAGTAGGCCTAATTTTATTTGGAATGAATAACACAGGGGGAAGACACATACCACAAAGAAGTAACGTTAAACTGAAATTCGCCGGTTAAGTGGAGTTCACTAGGAAGACTATGTTTTGTATGTAATGTTATTTTCCAAAAAGTAAATTTCCAACAAAAACTTTTAAAAACCGCAAAACAATCCAACAAGGGGGCAAAAAAAAAACAAATTAAACAAACCCAAAATTTTGGGCAACAAAACGGGTCCAAGTTCTGGCAAACAGAAACAAAAATGAAAAAAAAAACGGTAAAACCAAAACCAAAGAAAAGGCCCTGAATCCAATCCTAAAAAAAGGGTCCAAAAAGAAAAATAACGGATCAAAAGAACAACGGAATTTTAAAACCTAAAAGGCATTTCCCCAAAAAACAACAATAAAAAAGAAAAGTTGGAATTAAAAAAACCTGAAGGGAAAAAAAAAAAAATTAATTTGTTGTTGTTTGAGCTTTCATAAGTTACCTATTTTCATTACTCTTAGTTTTTTCCTTTATAAAGTATGAGGCTAATAATAAATACCTTAAAGTGCTCCTCGAATAGTTATAGTAGAGACTAATCAATATAGAACATTGAAGCTTCTATGTATTTTTGACAGTAGGTACCAGACAGTTGCTGAACACTGGCAAGAAAATTTGTGTTCTAAATATTTTAAGTTAATGTCATTAATTAATTCCTAACAGAAAATGTGCACTGCCTAAAGTACTCTGCGGTGTTGTTACATTTCATTTATCATATGGCCCAAATTTTGAAAATCCTAACTTACTTTGCATATAAATAACTTCAAAATTGCTGGACTGTGTTCAGAATTTTTGCCTAAAACGTAGGAATGTTGCAGTGTTGGGTGAAGAGATAAAACACATGGAATAAAATTCTTATTCTTCCACTTATTGCCCATTGCACTAATTTCTCAGAGACTGAGTCATATCTTCTAAAAAAGGAGCATAAGGTTACATATTCTTTCCGCTTTAAAGAATTAAATGAGTACTATAAATTAAAAAGATAGATACGTATCTAAATTATTATTCTGAAATAATCTATTATTTTTATTGGTTTTTAAATCCCCATGTAAATATTCTTTTACTTATCGAGAAAGAAAATATATTCTGCAAAATGTACACTCTCCTCATGCTTGTCAGTGTATTATATTTTTCATACTACGTTGATGTGGGGCATTAACTTGAAGAATAAGAATTTATTTTTGAACTCCTGTCAGCACTCCATAATTAACATTGCCCAGAAGAGAAATGCTATTTTGCCTCCTGCATCATCAACACAACTGCCAGCAAATAAGGAAGGCATCGTCTTTACCATTATTGCTGCTAATGTATGAAGCAGAAAAGAACAGCTGGATTTTCACACACTGGGCTGTTAGAAGGACTGGCAGTTAGTGAAATCTATTTTCAGTTTCTACCTACTGCTTCTTGCTTTAAGAATGTATTTAAAGAGAAAAAAAATATCATTTTTATCCCAAAGTCTATTTTTAAACTCCTAATTTGGGACATTGACTGATCTCTAAGTTGTTTATCTCAATGTCATTTTTCCTCTTTGACATAAAAATGCAAAATTAATGTAGATTGCTTAGTGGCTATTTCACTTTACTTCCCTTATTACTCTATTTTTTCTGTGTTCTAAATTCCCCATAATGTTTCAGATCTTTCTCTGGTCTCTAATTTTGTTTAAATTTATAATGATGTTGGGCAAATTAATCTTTTTTAAAATGAAAAGTTGTAAGGGCTAATCTTTGCTGCAATGAAAGGGTAATGCTGTAGCTCAGACATTTGCTCGTTAAGAAGACAAAAATCTGTAGCCTTCATAGTTACAGTGTGCCAAAAATAGATAGTCTAAGGTAATTTTGTTAAATAAGGTTTTGGCTTTTTGTCTGTTTTCAACTGAATACAAAGTGAGACTATGAAATGAAGAAGCTGCTTTGGAAAGCAGTTTAGCAATTCTTCACAATTTTAAACATAGTGTTAACATATAATCCAGAAATTCTACTCCTAAGTATATGCCGCAAAAATTGAAAATGTAGGTCCAATCAAAAACTGGTACATAAATGTTCATAACAGTACTATTCATAATAGCCCAAAAATGGAAGCAACCCAAATGTCCATCTAATGATGATTAGATAAACAAAATATGGTTCATCCATACAATGGAAAATTATTTGGTCATTAAAGAGGAATGAAGTACTGATATATGTTACTATATGGATGGGGTATGAAAACATTAAACTCAGAGAAAGAAACCGGGCACAGAAGGCCACAAATTACATGTTTCATTTGTACGAAATGTCAAAAATAGCTAAATTCACAGAAACAAAAATAGATGAGTGGTTTCAGGGGTTAGGGCAAAGGAGACAGAGGAAGCATTGCCAATGGGGATGGGATTTCTTTTTGAAATGATGAAATTTTCTAAAATTAGGTATACGTGATCATTATGCAACTATATAAAGAAACTAAAAACCACTGAATTATACACTTTGAAAGGGTGATTATTTTGGTATATAAACTATATCTCAATAAAGCTATTACATAAAAAGTGATATGTATTCATAACTATAAAATAAAAATTGGGAATAAGCAAAGGAAACAAAGGGAAAATTATGACTAAACAGTTTATCATCATAAGCTATATAAAGAAACTAAAAACCACTGAATTATAC
>NW_012145412.1:1609096-1611680 GCF_000956105.1 Propithecus coquereli
ACATTGGGTGGCTTAAATAACAGAAATTTATTTATACTGTCACAGTTCTGGAAGCTAGAAATCCAAGATCGAGGAGCCAGCAGGGTTGGTTTCAGGCGAGGCCTCTCTTTCTGGCTTGGAGATAGCTGCCTTCTCACTGGGTTCTCACATGGAGTTTCCTCTCTGCATGGAGAGGGAGAGAGAATATGTTATCTCTGGTGTCTCTCCCTCTCTTATAAGGACACTAGTCCTATCAGATTAAGCCCTACCCCTCATTATGGTCTGTTTCAACCTTAATTACCTCCTTAAAAGCCCTGTCTCCAAATACAGTCACACTGGAGCTAAGGCTTCAACACATGAATTTTGGGAGGACATATTTCTGTCCAAAACATTTTCCTCTCTGCCCCACTAGAATTTATACTCCTCCTGAATGCAAAACACATTCCCCACATCCCAACAGACCCAAAGTCTTGACCCATTCTAGCATCCAAAGTCTCATCTAAATTAAGTATAAATGTAACTTCAGATATGATTCATACTGAGGCAAAATTCCTCTCCAGCTGTGAACCTGTGAAACTAGACAGGTTGTGTGCTTCCAAAATGCAATTGTGGGACAGGCATAATGTAGACATACACATTCCAAAAAGGAGAAATCAGAAGGAAGAAAGTGTGACAGGTCCCAAACAAGTCACAAAAGCAAGTTACATTTGATCCTAAGGCCTGAGAGTAATCCTCTTTGGCAGCTGCTGTACACTCCACACCCACTCAGAAGGCAGCATCACCCATAGAACCCTAGACAGCAGCCCCAGTCCCAGGACCCTGAGCAGTAGTGGCCTTGCCCCTGAGGCACTGGGCTGCAGCATCATGGCCTACTGAGATCAAACAGGTGGCTCCACCCTCTGAACCTGAGGAAGAAACAGACTCGCCCACTGGGCCTGTAGTGGGAGTAGCAGCCTAATGATCTCTGAATTGCCTTTGGGGTCTTCCTTCCCTTTTCTTGAAAGAAAACACATATTCCCAGTCAGGTAGCACTACTGTCCCATCCTATAGCATCTCAGAAGCATCACAGCTTTCTTTCATCCTGTTACATTGTCTCTATCCCCTTTAGTCCCAGCTGGAAGTGTGTCTGCTGGTATAATCCTATTGCTGTTCCCTGCTTCAGTGAAGATGGAGGATTAAATTCCGTGTAATCTCGTTATGAGGCAATTTATGGATTGTCCAGTCACATTTTTGATCTTCAATCCAGAGCATGATTCCCCCCACCCCCAATATGGATAGTCAGAGAATTATCTGAATCTTCAAGTTCTGGTTCCTTTTTCTTAATAATTCCTTCAATGTCTCTCTCTCCTCTCATATCTTACTATAAGCAATTAGGAGAAACCAGGCCACACCTTTAACACTTTGTATGAAAATTCCTCACTAAATATCCAGTTTCATCACTTGGAAGCTCTACCTTCCACGAAACACCAGAACACAATTCAGCCAAATTCTTTGCCACTTTATAACACGATTGCCTTACTTCCAGGTTCTGACAGCATGCGTGCCATTTCTGTCTGAGATCTCGCCAGAAGCAACTTTAATGTTCATATTTCTACCGACATTCTGCTCATGATGATATATGTAGTCTCTAAGACGATAGACACTTTCTCTCCAGCTCTCCTCTTTTCTTGCTAAGCACTCACCAAAATCTCTTTTAATGTCCATATTTCTACTGACAGTCCCTTCAAGGCAATGTAGGCCTTTTTTCTAGCATGCACTTTAAAACTCTCCCAGCCTCAACCCACCACCCAGGTCCAAAGCCACTTGCACATTTTCAGATATTTGTTAAAGCAGCCCCCATATCACAGTATCAAAATCGATATCAGCCTGCTCAGGCCTCCAAAACAACAGACTGGATGTCTTAAACAGCCGCAATTAATTTTTTCACAGCTCTGGAGGCCAGAAGTCCAAGAGCAAGGTAACATCAGGGTTAGTTTCAGGTGAAGCCGCTCTTCTTGGCTTGCAGATGGCTGTCTTCTAGCTGTGTTCTCGCATGGCCTTTTCTTTGTGAATGCACAGTGATGGGGGCTGGGGTTAGAGAGAAAGAGATCTCTTTTGTCTCTTCCTCTTCTTATAAAGAAGCCAGTCTGATGAGATTAGGGCCCTACTCTTTTGATCTCATTTAACCTTCATTGCCTCCTTCAAGGCCATATTTTCAGCCATACATTGGGGGTTAGGGCTTCAACATATGAATTTGTGAAGGTGATGCAATTCAGTCCATAACAGGTGAGATTGTGCTAATTGGCTCAGAGCAATTGTTTTCCATCCCCCGCATCAATCTCTATAATCACTAGGGGGAAGAGGGGAGAGGAACTTTAAAAAAGACTGATGCCCCACCACACTGCCCAAATCAAATCAGAATCTTCCAGGCTAGGAGAGGACATAGGAACTTCTTAAAAGCTCCCAATGTGATTATAAGTTTGCATCAAGAATTGAAAACCACAGACTTAAACCCTTTAGGGTCTACTGACCCAAACCATAATGCATAGAATATTGTGAATTCTTTTGAAAAAAAAGAAAGGGGAATTGATACTGTCATTGTAAGCATATTTAGTATGTAAATATA
>NW_012145412.1:1613397-1618564 GCF_000956105.1 Propithecus coquereli
AACAGAGTGAGACTGTCTCAAACAAAAAAAAAAAAAAAAAAAAGAACAGGAACCAGCCTTAGTCTACTGGAAAAACAAACAAACAAATAAATGAATAAAAAAAATCTTGTCTCTGAGCCACAGGACATTGGTCCAGGTTTGATTCTTTATCACTTAGAAGCTATGTAATTTTAGGTAGCAATCACTAGTGGCCTTTGTTACTTCATCTCTAAAATGGGAGAAATACAAGGTCTTCTTTGTATATTTGATGTAATAGTTAAATAAGATGACTCGCCAAAGCCACTATCATCTTTTGCCTTCAAGATTGTAGTAGCCTCCCAATTGGTCTGGCAGCTTCCATTCTTACCCATTTAACAACACATTCTCTATGCAATGGTTAGAGTAAAATATAAATTGAATCACGCTACTTCCCTATTTAATATGGTCATTGGTTTTTCTATCGTTTTTGGAATGAATGCCAATCTTGTAACCGTGGCCCTGTCGCCCTGTACAATCTCTCCATGTTACATCTCCAAACTTACCTCGCATCATTGCTCCCTTGTTCACTATGTTCAGTCACATTTGCTTCCTTTATGTTTCTGGAACATACCAGGCTCTTTCCCACCTCAGGGCCTTTGAATATGCTCAGGGCTTTTGCACATGTTCACACTTCCAAAAACCTTTTACCTGGGATCTACAAACTGTATATCTGTACTCAAAGCCATTTCCTCAGAAAGATCATTTTTTACCATCTCATCTAAAGTGGGCAACTTTCCAGGGTCATCTGCATCATATCTCACCTCTTGAGTACATGTTGTCATACTTCACATTATCTTTTTGTGTAAACATTTATTTGTGCATTGTCTCTCTTCCCTGATATTTGTAGGGGAAGATCTTGTCTGAATCGTTCATCATTATATTTCCATAATACCTGGAACATAGGAAGTGTCCAATGAATATCAATGCAAAGAAGAAAGGAAGGAAGAGAAAAAGAAAAATATCACATAAAAAGTATTTGATAAGTGCACATATAAGAATAACATCTATTGGATGTTAGGCAGGGGGAAGTGGGTATGGGGGAGAGGAGAAGAGGGAGGAGGGGATGGGTATATGCATACACAAAGAGTGCAATGCGCACCACCCAAAGGATGGACATATTTGAAACTTGGACTTGGGGCGGGGGGAGCAAGGGCAACATATGTAACCTAAACATCTGTACCCCTATAATATGCTGAAATTAAAAAAAAAAGTGCTCAATATATTTTAGAACTCTTAATGAAAAAAAATAATAAAGAAAGATTAAACACTGAATGAAAAAGTTTTACGGACAACCAGAGAATGTTATCCAGCACAGAGTTTGGGCTCTGGGGCTGAACTTCTTAGGGAGAAAAGGGGAGTTGGTCTTTTAAAGCCATGAATCTGAGAACTGTCTCTTTCACATAGGAAGAAAACAGTGTCTCTCTCTAAGTCGTGTTGCTTGGCTGCCAATCTCTGAGCTTGTCCGTTAGGTAAGTGTTTGGCTGGCTGAAGGTGTTTGCTGTGTAAGGATTTTGGCAGCAAGTTGCTTCTGCCACAATCATGCCATGCGCAAGAGGTTACGTTTCAAAGCAAGTTGTGGGGCCCAGTCAGGTCTATGCTGGTTTCAGCAGGCTAGTTGTCCAAGTCGAGATTTGGCAGGGCCATCTCTGTCTTATACATTTCATCATTTCCTCTTTTACTGAATGACAAAATGCCTGTGTAGATAATCTTAATTCCTTGCAGTATGCATCATGGCACTTCTATTTCTAGAAGGCCAGGATAATACCTCCTCTCTAAGTCTGTTCTTGAAGGCTCTTGTCTTACTGAAATTGCTTTTCCTGTCCTTACCAGTTGGACACTCAAAAACATTATCTCAAGAGGACCTATTTTAGTTTTTCCATCTATCATCTAGAGGAAAAAAATGTAAAGTCTTATTCTGATCTAACAATTTCATGCGGATGTTTCATAGAGAGAAAGAAAAGGAAGAAAAGAAAAAAAAGATATGTCTGGTGAGAAGCCTCCTACTTTTCATAAACGTCACCTGTCAGTGATTTTCCAGAAGACATCTTCCCACAGCCTGTCTTGAAGGGCAGGCATTTGGGCTGTGAATGTTGTGTGTACAGATATATTCTCAGCAATACTGACACTGATAATTCGACTTTGCATACCTTATTCCTGGCACCATTCTAAGGGCTGTCTGTATATTAGTTCATTTAATGCTCACATTCAACAGATGAAAGAACTGGGGCACAGAGAGGTCAAGTGAGGTGTCCAAGGTGACCCATGAAGATTTAGAGCTAAGATTATAACTAGAAAATCTGGCTTCAGATGCCTAACTCTTATACCTTTATAATCTTCCTCAATGGCAGTAGCTTTGTGCTGTGTGAGTCTCTGGGTCTAGGACTGTGGGATACAGGGATTCTTGTATGTATCAAAATAAAGTTTGCAACTTTTTAAAAATGTTAATCATCTAAAAGCAATAGCTCCAGAAAGATTGCTTCCTCTTTACTTCCAAGCAAAACTTCCTGCTTATAATTATAATTCTACGTTCAAAGCTGTCAAGTATTTGAATCCTTGTTACCAAAGCAAATGCCTTTTTCTTGGCATCTCAGAAGAGATTGTCAAAACTAAAAGGTTTATATTCAGTGCATTCTAGATTTTTGTTATGGGTCCCTCAAGTATATGTGATCCTCAGAATGAAAGATAAATAGAATGAACCACCCATTTTGTCTGTTGGATCTATATCCCATCCTCAAGAAAGCAGGGGAATGATGTGGACTGAAGGAATAAGGCCTCCTATGATAGACACAGCCTAAGAAGCTGATAAAAGAGATCAGTTTGAAAAGCAAGAGTTTCCCATGATCAGGGTCAAAGTATAACAGCTGCTTCTTTGAAACATTATCAGCTATGTGTGTGTGTGTGTGTGTGTATTATGAGTCTCTGAAAGACTCAGTTTATCATTAAATGGTTATTTGGTGGGAAAATTGTCTTTATACCATGGAGTTTTCACTTCGAACTCCTAAATATTTAGAGAGAGAAGTCATGCAAAAAGCACTGGAGCTAGAAGCGTTGCAATCTTATCTCTGCCATTTATAAGTTGAAGGACATTCAGGAAGGTACTGAACCTCAGCTGTCTTTTATCTGAAATGCGAATAGAAGAATTCTATTTCAGGTCTCATTGTGAGGATTCCAAAGATAATGTATGTAAAGTGATTTAGTGCTATGCCTGATACATAGGGGTCACTCAGTAAATGACAGAAAATCAAAGGGAATAATTATATAGGTAATACAAAAATCCTTAGTTTCAGGCTCATGATTAAACATGGGAGAGGACAGCTGAATTAACTTGCTTTCTTAATTGATGAGCTAGTACTAATTCTATATGGATGAAGGACACAGGGATGGTAAGAAATCCAAATCATTGCCTGCAATCCTTTGCTGTGCACCAAACAAAAAAAGTTGAGTCAATGTTAGCAGAAGCTTGTTTGGAAAATCCCATCTCTGTACTCAAAGCCATTTCCTCAGAAAGATCATTTTTTACCATCTCATCTAAAGTGGGCAACTTTCCAGGGTCATCTGCATCATATCTCACCTCTTGAGTACATGTTGTCATACTTCACATTATCTATACATTATAGTATATGATATGCAAGAAAACATATATTGGTACTGTATACCATCATATATAGTTATAATGTAGGTATAAGAAAATAGACAAAGCTCTAGAATCAGACAGCTATTGTTCTAATTCTGATTATATTACCTTAATATTCCTAAGGAAAATGGGAATGACAATAATGGTATCCTCTTTTGTTATGAGGATTAAGTGAGATTATATGTATAAACTCCCAAATAGTCCATCAGTATTATTACTAGTAATAGTTAAAGAAAGAAGATGGAAAAATCTAAGGGGTCTATTTCTATTTATCTTCTTTCTGATATACTAAGATTCTCAGGCTTTTGAAGAAGGGATTCACAACTGTGTCCTTGAAAAGGCTAAATTAGCTGAATTTTACATATCAAAGTGGTAGGGCCTGGAGCACTCAAAGGGCATTGGAAAATAGCAGAGTAATTCTAAAGCAAGTGGTTAAGGTCACATTAGATACAGAGGGAAAGCTGTGAGCAAAGTTACAGCTCTTCAAGGTGATTTTTGAGCTTTGAGAGGATGTTGCTAGAGCTCTAGCAGAAGATGAAGGAGGCCCTTTGTAGGTCATTTTTGTTCTGTTGGAATATTAGACTTTTTGTGATTAATTTTAGGACTCCACAAACCCAACTTGTTGAAATTTTTCAGAAGATATCCAATGTGTTTTGAGTGAGGCTGCCTGTGAGAAATGGCTTTTTCTAAAACACTGAGTGGTTCAGTTTGGCATTTCAATCTATCTCCTCTTATATTTGTATCAGAAAAAGCCAACCTGGTGGAAATGTTGATTCTGAAACTTAAAAACGGTTAAAAGATAAATCTTTTGTTCACTTTCTTTTAGAGATGTTCTCTTATTCTCATCTGAAATGTGTGGGAAGCCCTGCCTGTCTAATTTTCAGCATTTTGATAAAATTACCATAAAAAGCTTTTCTATGTTTTGTGTAAATCCTTATTACAATTGGAAGTTTGAAGGGGGTTAATGATGGCTCTTTTCTTGAGCATGTCTATAGTATGCTACTTCAGTGTGGAAACGCCAGCTAAGGAGGTTTATTCTTAAATAGCTTAGTGGTAAAAGTGCATGGCTTCACAGCTAACTTGCCTGGTTTAAAATTCTGCCTTTGACATTTACTAGTTTAATTTCTCTGAGACTCAGATTACTCATCTGTAAAATGAGGATAATAATAGCATCTACTTCATGGAGTAGTCGTGAAAATTAGGTTTGCTAATGCATAGGAAACTCTTACAGCACTCCTGAGTTCATAGCAAACATCACTAAGTGTTAGGGATTCCTGAAGCTTATTTCAAGGTTCCTTTGACAAACCTATGAAAGAGGAACCAGCCAGGCACGGTGGCTCAGGCCTGTAATCCTAGCACTCTGGGAGGCCCAGGCAGGACAGATCACTTGAACTTGGGAGTTGGAGACCAGCCTGAGCAGGAGTGAGACCCTGTCTCTACTAAAAATAGTAAAAATCAACTGGATGTGGTGGTGCATGCCTGTAGTCCCAGCTATTCAGGAAGCTGAGGCAGGAG
>NW_012145412.1:1622699-1638090 GCF_000956105.1 Propithecus coquereli
GCTTGAAAAAACCCAGTTTAGAACTCCCCTCCAAACACACAAAAGCAAACAGAACCAGCATGGATCATTTTTGTATAGACACTTTTGAATAACTTTTTTCCAAAAAAAATTTGCCATTGCTAAAGTTTTTAAATGAAAAACAGTATGTAATCTTCTAAGATGTTTATCACTTATTAAAATGTCAAAGTTATTATTTAGAATACCAAAGAAAGAGCTTTGTATTTTGTATTTGTAAATAGGCGGATGTTTGGAGGGGGTAAGGAGGATTTTTCACAGATTCTCAGAAAAGAGACAATTCACCAGTCAGGGAAAAAAAAAAAATAGCTTGAGTACCATCTTCAAACCTGTGGTTTAGCAATTTCCTGTAAAGAGTTTGTTCTACTAATTGACTTTTTCCCATAAAATAAATGAGTTTTCCTCCCATAGAAGTGAAATTAGAGCCACCAGGAACAAGGGTTTTGAAAACCTTTAGACTCAGTATTTCTATCAGGACCTGAAGGGTTAAGCCTGATGCCACCACTAGGTGTCACGTTGGGATTGGTTTTGGGAACATGAGCTCCCTTAACCAACCGGCTCCAAATAACAAGAGGCACCTTCTCAGTTAATCTCAGCTACTGTTTAGTTTCTTTAAATAAAGACTCTTACTCTGCACATGTCAAATCTTCTTCGGGGTCTTTCCCTTTGTTTTAAAGGTTTTACAACCATTTAAACTTTTCAACTCCCCACACAGGCCTAGCAGGAGGTAAGTTCCAAAATAGGGGAAGTTGACAATGGGATCAGGTTGTAGGGAGAGGCTTCTTGTATCCCCATAATCTCTTTTAGTTCCTCTATCCTAGGACACCTGAAATTAGTATGCTAACTGAGAAATAATTTTGCATTTACTATATAAACTGCAGCAGGGATGCCACACGTTGCTGCCACTAGATAACATCCATACATGAAACTTGTGATCTCCCACTAGCTCCCGCTAGTTTTCTTTGTAAGGTCTCCTCAGCCTCCCACCTCATCCCCCCTTCAGTGGACTACTTTCCCAGCTGAGGTCCCCAACATTCTTCTGCTCCCTGGGTCTGATTAGTTAACTTAGTAAATAAATTGACAAATAAAATGGTCCAAATTAGAGTGCTAATGATTCAACAATTTGCCAGAGGCACTGTGTTTTAAAAGAAGACAGTTTTGGACGGCAATGTTTGGACAACAGCTCATAACAATTCAGCACAGATAAATTAGATGAGAGTAGAGAAAATAGGATGGTTTGAAGCCCAGGGGATGGTGGGTACTCTCTGTTCTGGAAATACTTTCACATGGCTCCCTATTCTGT
This sequence comes from Propithecus coquereli, assembly GCF_000956105.1. Lineage (NCBI taxonomy): Eukaryota > Metazoa > Chordata > Mammalia > Primates > Indriidae > Propithecus > Propithecus coquereli. The sequence goes on from NW_012145412.1 coordinate 1,624,018, forward strand.
CATAGGTAAAGCAAGCTCTGTTTCTAGGCACTGATATTTAGTAGTGATTGGAAATATAAACTGAAGGTGTTTTTTTGTTTTGTTTTGTTTGTTTGGTTTGGTTTTTGAAGGATACGTAAGTTAATGTTACCTGAAAAAAAAGTAACATAAAAAAAGAAAGCGTGCCAAAGAAGCTACCTGTTTTCTGGAGGAGAACAATTCTCTGCCTAAACCTATAAAAGTAAAGTGATAAGAAAAATGCCAAACCCGATAAAGCTCTAGATATCAGCTTTAATTTACTGAGCACTTATGAGATGCTAGGCATTGTGACGAGTGGTTTACTTGCAATACATTATCATTTTTTCATTACAGAGGCACTGTTATTCCCAGCCTACCTACGCAAACTAAGACCCAAAGTGACTAAGTGCGTTCCTTCTTTTAAGTGGTTTGATGAGAATGTATCTTTAGAGAAGTAACTTGGAAGAGGCCAGAAGAACAATGAACATATGAGAAGAATTCACCACCTACTAGGGAAAATGGTGCGGAAGGAAGTATCTTCTGTCAATGAAAATAAATTCCATCTATATCTGAAGAAAAAATAATCTCTACCCTGTGTATTTTTCTAGAAAAGAGTTTGGAGGAGTTCTAGAGATTTTCCTTAAAACAGGTGCTGTTCGATGTTTTTGAGTATTTCTGGGGAGTAATTTCACACCTGCAAATCCTCTAGAGAACAGAACACAATGATGTGTAGGACAAGCAAACAGATTTTCCTTTCTTGTTATTTTCCTTCAGTTATTTTTTTAGCAGCCGGTATGCAGAGCCCAATAAAAAGATAAGCCTATCTTCGCAAATGTCAGGATAGGCATCAGAAGCCACCATCACAAGCATCTCTTAGAAATAGAAAGATCTGAATCTGGGCTTTATCAGCTAAAGGGCTTATTCTCTAAAATAGTGTTGCCTTCTGTTGTATCCATGAAGAATGTTGGTGTACATAGAGATCTGTGGATGAATCCACTGCCAAACAATGATAAAAAAAAAAAAAAATCCTTACTTTATTGCAGTTATATCACTTCAAGGAAGGTGTAGCTGTAACTCGTTTGCTATCTTAGCAAAATGGTGCTTCCATATACAGAATGTCCTTGACTCTAGGCAGTAGCTCTGTTTCTTATTATTAAGGTTGAGGCCAGGTAAATTCCAGAATGAATTTCAAGCTGAAGAATAAAAATCCATTTTAATACTTTAACATCTTTCTTCCTTTCAGTCCATTGTGCCTGACAGAGAGAATGAAGATCTTTGATCAGACATTTAGTTTTCTACCGGCAGAAATTTGGGGACATGAGTTATTAAAAGTTATCATCTAATGACTATTTAGATCCTGGCATTAAATGAATTGTCAGTCCCTGGTGAAGCTGAGTTGTAAACTGTATGAAAAACTCTAGAAATTGTGGAGAATCACATAAGCAGATCCATCCCACATGAGCAGGATGGGTGCCAACCCACCCACCCAACCATCTATCCATCCACTTATCCATCTATTCATTCTTGCATTCATTTATGCATTCATTTATTCATTATAGAACTGCCCCAAATTGAGATTTTGTGATAAGTGCTGGATAATTATCAGTGATCAAATATTGATTTCCCTTGTATTTAATAATGTATTTGTAGATTTTTAATTTCTCCTATGGTTTAAGAATTGGGTTTGATGGTCTTAACTTAGAAAATTGCAAATTGTCACTATGTAAGTTTATAATATATGTTCTTATCACCACACTACTATTGTCTTATGTTGATGAGTTCTTTGGATACGTACCTTTCTTATTCCTCATCTAGAAAATGAAGGAGCAAGTTTAATTGATTTCTAACAACAGCTTTTATTTTTAAATGCTATTAGTATCTTTCTTTTGCTCAAAAGTTAGCAGCTAACCTAACTCTGTTTCTCTCTTCAAACAGAATGCCCCAGATCATTAAGGGATACATACACTCATTTGAGAGAGACATGTCGTTAAACTTCATGTGAACTTCAGGATGAGGTGCTTCTACACTGAGAGTAGTACATGTTGAAAATATTCAAATTGACATTTATAAATGTCACGGAGTTAACAATATTTCTTGAGTATGAAGCAAATGCAACAGACATAACTTAGAAAAAAAGAGGCAATTTAAATTAACAAATCAGGGCATATAGGAATACTCAAAAAAAAAAATCGAGCAAATCTGTAACAGAAAAATAAACATATGTGCAGATACACAACTTCCTAACATCCATGGAAAGGAGCTTCTTACTCCTTTGTTCTATTTTTTGGATAAGTGATAGATTAAGAGGTTGGTGGCCTGAGCTTGAGAAAAGGGGCCATCTTCATATCCTAGACTCACTATATATTCTAAGTCCCAGCTGAAATTTTTACTCCCATAAAGAATATCCTAGGACCACTCCTATTAAAGGAAACATTTGTGTCTGGTATTCATCTGTTATGTTTTATAGTTTATATTGCTATTATTTTGCTTCTTCAGTGAGATATTTTACCTGCTTAAGAAAGCGTTTGCATTCATCTTATTTCTATCACTAAACCCAGGATAGTGCTTTACACATAGTAGATAATTAGGAAACAATTGATTAGTTTCTGGTTAGATTGTTTCCAGAATTGTAGCCTCTACAAGATATTATTAATTATGATAAAAATTATTTATTGATAAATTTGTCCATGTATTCCACAATGTGTATCATTGTGTCTTCATGAGTTCCTTGTTCAATTTTCTTTTAATGGACAAATTTTAGTATATATTTTATATCTGCATTTAAAGGGAATCCATGGGAGAATTATTTTCTAAAATTTCCTTCCTTCTTATGCTTCTTCATTTCTTCATTTATATTTTTTATACTTTATCTTAGGATAGAAGACTCCATAATAAAAGCATATTGTTGCTTTTATTGAGAGGTGGAAGAAGCAGCAGAGATTATCCCACTGGAAGAGATGTCTAGTGGTCCAGCAAAGATTTATTTTTCCTTTCCATGGTATAGGATTGTTGCTGGAAATGACTACTCAACTGAGAATTATTTTTCAGTTCCCTTTGAGTCTTGAGGGCCATTCGACTCATTCACACCAATATAATTTGAGCAGAAGTGATGGGAGTCACACTTTGATTCACATAGTTAAGAAGTATGAGGGTTTCAACATTATTTTTTTTTTCATCTGCTAGCTGAAGTAAAAGACTCTTAGGCCCTGGGAGATGGCAGAGATACAAAAAAGAAGGAAGTAAATAACTAAGCCATGTGTAAAAATTTAATCACCAAACACTCTAATAAACTGTCAGGTCAACAAGAAATAAACTTCTTACTTTGTTAAGCAACTAAAATTCTCAGGGGACTTTTCTAGTATAGCAGTGAGGATTATCTTAACTAACTAAAGACTTTTATGAAAAGATCAGGACTCCAAACCTTGGAGATGTTACCAAGTTTAAATAAATTACAACTGTTGGCAAAACTGGGATTAGAATTTAGAACTACTGGAATTGTCCATTCTAAAGTGTTCAAATAAGAAAAAATCCCAACAGACTAGGAGAACCTTTAAAAGAAATTATATCGAACTATGAAAGAAGGGTCAAAGAACAATCTCATCAATGATATTTTATCTAGAAGGAGTCCTTGGGTAGAAAGTAGATGAGACTCTCTTCCTTTTCAAAGAGAGTAGCTCCTCTGTTGGCTAGATTAGACTTAAAGCCAAAAACCACCTTTGTATCTACATAGGAGACATTATCGACTCCAATTCTCTTATATGCTGAGTTAGGAAGGAAGACAAAATAAAGAAAGCCTAAAGAGGTTTATCGATTTTTTTTAAATAAACCTCTTTCACACTTTTATACACCCGTTCACTTCATTGCCTTTCAAAGGCCACCTTCTTTTTCATATAAGGTAAGCTTCTCTTTTTGTGGTTATCAATTATTCTGCATCTACTTTCATGGGAATATAAAATAGACATGTATTCCCTAAGCCAGCACATATCTCTATCACCTTGCTATTGGTACTTTTAATGTGCTTCATAGTTTTGGGGAAAAAAATACCTCCACCCTAGAAGTTTACTTAAGTCCAAAGCAGAAAGATACTGAATATCTTCTTTTTCGAGCTTTTCCCAATGTATTGTCAGTTTCTGAAACATGCCATGCTTGACAGCTATTAAGAGAATTGACATTTTGTATGGTGTTATTAATTCTGTTTTTTTAAAAATGGTTTTATCTATATGAACTAAGTAATGATGCCTTTTTCTCAATGACTGAATTATGATTATCTATCGGTTTAAGTTTTGTAAAGTCAGAATGTGTGAAAGGACCAGGCCAACTTCTGACAAGACTAATTTAAATAGTGTTTTCTTTGGTGAGCAATTTGCAAAGGGCATGTACACACAATGTGATTTGTTTTGTTAACCTAAAGAGAAAAAATTGATAGAAGATTGATACCTGGGGAAATGAGGTTTGGAGAGGAGGAACAGAGAGGCCTGTGAGAAGAAAACAAAAGAGCAGAGGAGAAACTCTGTCTGAAACACATCTTTTCCCACTTCACAATAGTCTGAGCGAAACATTTAGTCAAGTGAAACATCACTTAATTTTTGTGTCTTAATGAGGGTTACCCCTTTGGTGAGCTCTGCAAAATTAGAAACCCTGACTACAGAGGCATGGTTAAATTTTTCTCCACTGTAAATAAGAGGATCAGTACATTTGATAAACCTGCCATTACACCAAAAAAACATACTTCATATCTGTATTAGTTTTCTATTATTACACAAAATATTGCTACAAATGTAGAGAGTTAAAACAACACACATTTATTTATTTATTTATTTTTATTTCTGCATATTATGGGGGTACAAATGTTTAGGTTACATTGCCCTCCCCGCCCCCCCATCAGAGCTTCAAGAGTGTCCATCCCCCAGCTGGTGCGCATTGCCCTCATTATGTATGTATATACCCATCCTCTCCTCCCGCCTCCCATCTGCCCGATGCCCAATAAATGTTATTCCTGTAACGTGCACTTTATAATATCACAATCTCTATGGATTATAAGTCCTCTGCTGGGTCCTCTGCTTCAGGAAAGGCTTTAATCAAACTCTTAGCTGGGGTTGACTGGGGAAGGATCCGCTTGGTAAGCTCATGTGGTTTTTTGCATCATTTAATTCCTTGTGGGCTATCGAATTAAGTTGCCTCAGTTCCTTGCTGGCTATAGGTCTTAAGGCAGCCTTCAGTTCCTTGTAACATGAGCCTTCCCAACATTGGCCACTTGCTTCCTCAAAGGCAGCAAGGAGGGAAGTCTTCTAACAAAATGGCCATGATAATCTCATGTAACATAATTATGTACATCTTGTTACCTTGCTATATTCTATGAATTAGAATCAAGTCATAGGTTTCACTTATACTTGAGAGGATTACACAAAATCACAAATACCAGGAGATACAGATCATGGGATTTATATCTCTATAATCATATAATCATATGCAGTTGACATATATGTGGTGGTTAAAGACATCGACTGCCACACAGTCGAAAATCTGTGTGTAACTTTTGGCTCCCCCAAATTTAACTGCTAATAGCCTACTGTTGACCAGAAGCCTCACAAATAACATAAACAGTTGATTAATACATATTTTATATACATTATATACTGTATTCTTACAATAAGGTAAGCTAGAGAAAATAAAATTTTGTTAAGAAAATCATAAGAAATAAAAAATATATTAACAATTTATTAAGTGGAAGTGGATCATCATAAAGGTCTTCATCGCCATTTGTCTTCATGTTGAGTAGGCTGAAGGAAGGGGAAGGGTTGGTCTTGCTGTATCAGGTGTGGCAGAGGGGAAATAGATGGAAGAGGAGGAAGGGGAGGCAGGAGAGGCACCACACTCCATGTAACTTTATGGAAATACATGGTAATTTCTCTCCGATTTTTTTGATTTGACATTTCTTTAAAAATGTTTCTGTAATATAAAGTGCTAATCCTTCTTCCACTATTTGCTTTAATTTCAGTGCCCATGTCAGGAAAGAGACCATGTTATAAAAAAGGGAAAAACACGACCTGGAAAAACAAAAACCCTCCACCAAAATAACCGGGGGCAAATGGTTTCCAACAATGCCTCCTCAAAAACCTCCTCCTCAACCCCCGGCAAGGAGTTGGAAACAACCAACCTTGGCAAAGCAACCTTGGGTAAATCCCCCGGAAGGGGGGCCGGTAACCCCTGAACCCCCCCAAAAACCAAAAACTGAAAACCTTCAACCAACAACCTTTTGCCAAAAGCAAAAACCCCTGCAAGAATTCCCTGAATGGACCCGGCAAAAAACCCGGGAAAGCAATCAAAAAAACCGGAAGGAACTTCCCCAACAAAAAATTAATGGTTCAAGGGTGAAGGCCTTCCTGAAATTTTAAAAAAAAAAGAAGGCAATTTCAAAGGGGGTCCAAAACTAAAGGAAGGTCAACCCGGCAAGGTTCCCCTCCAAAAGGGGGAAAAATCCTTCCAAAAAAGAACAAAAAAAAAGAACCCTAAAAGGCCCTAATAACCCCAAACCAAAAAAGGAACAAAAAAGGTGGGGTTGAAGGCCAAGAAAACAACTCCAAGCCCTCGGGAAGGAAACAAAAAGGGTCCGGGGGGCCAAGGGGAATGGCCAAAAACAAAAAAAACTTAAAAGGTAGTCTCTTACTGACAAGGTTCCTGACTTTAAGACAAAGTATCAGTGGAACCAGTCCAGAAAAAGAGTTCTCATTATCCACATCTTTTTGTTATACAATCAAAAGATTGGCAGTTGGATAAACAGCTGGTATTTATCTTTTACCTTCAAGGTTTGGGGTTAGCAGTTTTATAGATGAGTGCAGTCCTGATAATAAACCTGACTACATTTGCACAAAACAGTAGAGTTAAGCTAGTCTTTCCTGCCTTAAATCCTGATGATCACTTCTCTTCCTTATGAATAAATGTTCTTTGTAGCATTTTTTTTCCCAGAATAGGGCACTTTCATCTGCATAAAAAACCTCTTGAGGCAGATTTCCTTTCTCCTCAATGATTTTCTTAATGTTATCTGGGAACTAGTCTGCTGTCTCTTGGTTGTCAGGAGCTGCTTCTGTTATCTTGACATTTTAAGCCAAATCTCTTTCTAAAATTATCAAACCATCCTTTGCTGGCATAAATTCTCCAGCTTTAGATCCTTCACCTTCCTTTTGCTTTGAGTTGTCAAATAATGACTTCACTTTTTCTTGAATCATATTAGACTCTGTAAATATGTCTTTCTTATAGCAATCCTGCATTCACATAAAAGCTGTATTTTCAAGATGAGATAAAAAGGTATTTCACAAAAAGTGCAAGAATTATTGCACCTGCTGACATAGCCACAGCCATGGCTTTACAAATTTTCTTTTCTTTTTTTACAATGGTCCTGACTCATTTATCTTGAAATGATGGGCAGCTGCAGCTGCAGACTTCAAGCAATTCTAGTTTTCCTTGTAATGTCATGACTTTTCTCTGTTTCTTAGGAGCACTTCCAACATCATTAGTGGCACTTCATATGAGTCCCCTGGTTTTATTTATGTATTGCACTAATCATGATTTAAATTATGTGAGAGATCACTTTTTGCAGCAATGCACATATTTTTAAGAGATAGGATCTTGTTCTGTTGTCCAGGCTGAATTGCAGTGGTACCATCATAGTCCACTGGAGGTTTGAACTCCTGGGTTCAAGTTATCCTCCTGCCTTAGCCTCCCAAGTATCTGGGACTACAGGTGCTGATAAACCCAATTTCCTGAAGGGACAAACTGCTCACATGGAGATGGTTAGCATCACAAGGTGTTTTAAGTAGATACTCAAAACACTTGAGCTCATTGCAATAGCAACAGGAGGTGCCTACAAAATTATTACAGTAGTACAATATGAACTTCAATCAATTATATGCAGTTATGATTTAATACTGCCTCTTTACATTTGTTTACATTTCTCTCAGCTGCAAATGATACCATATAGGGTCTGATAAGTTTTGATAAATTTTAAACTTTTGTAATAGATATGTTTGTATTTCATGATAGTAAATGATAAATAGCATCAGTATATATTTTAGGCATTAATGACATACTTAACTTTTTCTTAATGTTTTTGGTATTTCTAGGCTATATCATCTGTCTGAAAGTTTTTTCAAATTGTTGCAAATCTCCAAAAAATTTCCAACATATTTATTGAAAAAATCTGTGTGTAAATAGACTTGTACAGTCAAAACCCGTGTTGCTCAAGGGTGAATTATAATATCAGAACCTCAACTTCTTAATATAAATATGTCCAAATGGAGGTCCAGAGTGATGAACTGACTTGCCAAATACCATCCCGTGAGTTAACTATAGCAACAGGACTAGAATCTAGGGCTTCTTAAAGATAGTTAAAGCACTTTTTCTTTCTTCTTATTTATTTGGTAACAACCACATCATAAAAAATTGGAATAAAGGATGTTCATTCATTCAATTATTCAATTCATTCATTCAATATATATTCAATATATATGATGTTTGCTATGTTCCATTTTTGGCAATAAGACAGTTAAAAAGATAATCTCTGCTGTCCTGGAGCTTACATACAAGCATCAGATGACAACAATGGACCAATAACAAAAAATAATATGTACCAAGTCGGATGCTATGGAGACAAATACATTGAGGGAAATGGCTGAAAAGTAGTGCAGTGTGTGCTGTTGCAGATGAATGGCCACCAAAGACCTCTCTAATAAGTTGACGTTGAAGCAGAAACCTGAATTAAGTGATTGAAGCCCCATGTCGCTATCCGCGGTCCAGGAGAATAATAACTGAAAAGGATCTGAGTCATGTACACATAGCAAGCAATTCGTACCTATCTTCTTAGACTTCACAATGCTGTTGGGAGTTAATGTCTTCCTTTGACACTGAAGTTAGATGTAATTTCCAAAGTCAGGCAGCAAGAAGGTGTCATGGCACCTTAGAACCTTTGTATCTGATTCCAAAATTAGGGTCTGTGCTGCAGATAAAAAGTTAGTATTTTTAAGCTGTAGAACCCTTTTTCAAATATATTTTTTGCATTAATAAATAAAATGGACAAAAACGCAACTGCTCTGCTTGATGCAGAAAGTGGGAAAGAGATGCCCAGAGTTCATCGTATCTTCTACGCATTCCAAAGCTCCCCAGTGCCGATACAACAGCCTTTTAAGGTTTAAACTGTAGATAACAGTTTGAAACCACTCTGTTGGACCATCCTTTGGTTAGCATGACTTAACATCTTTGCAGTGAGTTCTTTCTAAGGCCAACTTGTTCACAAGTTGACAGGGTCACTACAAAGCTTGGCTGTAATGATAGGAACTGGTGTTCACTTTTGCTTTTTTCTCCCATTCATAGATGACCAATAGGATGAAAAATAGATGGATTTAGTTAAATTGGTAGTGGGATGGAAAAGACTGTCTTTAATCAGTCAAAAAAAAAAATTCTATACTTAGTCAAGTCTAAGGCCAGTGAAAGAGTAGAAAACATTTTTTCATGGCATAAATAAAGTAGGGAGTCCACAAAAGGCTCTTGTTACTCAACACAGATTATTTTATACTCGTTGTAAATTATAGAAGATTCCAGGCAAACTATGGGTCTAAGGAACTGTGGCTCAGCTATGTCTACCCTAATTTGAAATAAAAATAATGTGTGGGACCGAGTGCAAACCAATAATCTTGAACTGAATAAGCCACTATTAAGATAAATTTCTACAAACTGCAGAATAAACACACTTTGCCCTTAAGGAGAAAATAGCTGGGGGAAAAAAGAGGCCAGGGAGGGGTTAAGACAGATTACAACAATCAATTATTAATACAGATGAGTCAAGGCCAGCTGATTCTATCACACTCCATCATTCAAATTCTCATTATTTGGCCATACAGCAGTAAGTTACTGCAGCAATACTTTCTTCACTGTGGCAAGAGACGTTAATTTCTAAGAAGCCGAACGAGTGACAGTGAGCTTCAGAAGTGGCTTGGTGCTAAATGATCGGACTGTGATTATTCTGAAAGGGCTTTCATCATCATTACCCAACATTCTGCAGATGCAGCATGTTTGAAAATAAACTATGGCCAAACTAGTGTCACGTCATTTCAGATTTTAAACATCGAGCCTCTGGTTTGCTGATATATTTTTGTGTGTGCAAGTGTAGACGAACACAAATGTACTCAGCCAAGCATACATCATTTTAAAGCTGTTTAGCCAATGCATCTGCATTGGTGCAGACTGGGTAATCTATGTTCACAGTGCTCTGACTGTGATAAATGCGATGGAGGAAAACATTCATTCCTTGCTTCATTCATTCATGCAACCTGAATATGTTGAGCAGCTGGCACTGTGCTGTTACAACAATAAATAAGATGAATAAAACCCTTCCCAAGAGGCATTCTCTATCCACTGAGTTCTTCCCCAAAGTGTTTGAATTCTCCCCATTGTTTACACCCCAAAAGGACAGGCTAATTGTCTGTTTGCTTTGCCAGTTTGCCTTAATTACAAGGCTTTCAAGGCCATTAAAAGATGAAGCTGTTTACATTTCACAAGTACGTTTAAATTTCACCTCTCTGGCCCTTCATCTCTCTTGTCTTCCATCTGGCTTCAGGCTCAGGTGGGAGGGCAAGTGGGCAGGGCAACAGGGATAAATAGATAGACCTTTCTGCTCCTACAGAAAAATAAAAAAAGCCAGTGCCCTTGCAAAAGTGTTAGGAGCATTACATCATATCCCACAGATACTTATAAATGCCGACTTTTAAAAGTATATGTAATGCATGTTTATATATGACTGTTAGACATTTCCCTGCTTTTCTGTTGTCTGTAATCTAATCATGGGACAATAGCGACAAAAACTGGTTAATTACACTGCTAGGCAGATTATCACGGAGAGACCCAGCACATTGAATACTAGAGCCATTCTGAGAAGGGGCACGTCAATGTGGAGACAAGAAGCTGCTTTGTGACAGCAGAGAAGTCAAAAGTGAGCTAGCTAGGTAGAATTGAAAGATTGTCACTTGAGTAAAAAGCATTATTCTAGGAGTTTATTTCCTAATTTCTCATGTCACCTTTGTCATCCCACCACCCACATCTTTTATCCTGTCTCACATCACAAATTCTAATTTCATAATTGTACCTTGTGTCTATCCATTTCTCTTTGTCCCTCTGCCATCACCCTGGGACAGGTTGGCATCTTAATTAAAATAGCCTTCTAATGAGCTTCCTTTTCTTTACTCTTCCGCCCTTTAATCCTGCTACATTCTTAATGCCACAGCCCCCAATATTTTTTAATGTGAATGAGATCACATCATTCTCCCATTTAAACTTTTTCATTTTGCAAAAATCCTGTATCCTATATCTTTTTTTTTGTCTTTCGAAAAGAATTTTTGATCCATTTATTTTTATTGTTATAACTGATACATTTGAGTTTACTGCTATCATCTTGTTTTATGCTATAGCAGTTGGGTTTTTGTTTGCACATAACAAGAAACTATCTAACAAAAGCAGAAAAAGAGAGTCTTGGAAGGATGTCTGGAAAGAGAAAACCCATCTCTGAGAATGAGCAGGAACTATGGAAGGCAAGACAGAGCAGAGATCATGCCACAGAACATGGCAGGACATTGCAGCTGGCCCCATGCTGCCGCAATGCCTGCACTCCACTGTTTCTTGTTACGTTTGCTGTAGAGCTGGACTCTTGAACTCATAGCAGCCACCCCCAAATAATCTCTGACTGTGCTTACACTTTGTGCCACTCCCTCAACTTTCAAAGCCCCAGGCTGGAGCGTCTGACTGGCTGAGCTAAGATTGAAGCCTGGTGCAGTGGCAGATATTGCATGATCTGGTCCCGTACCTGGCTCTCCAAACACTGCTGCTGTCATTATCTTTTGCTCTGTATTTTCCAGTCATTCTGCCCTTCTCTTCGATCTCATAATCCACAAAGTCTTTCCCACCTCATAGCTGTTGTTCCTGCTGTTCCCTCAGTGTGGAATTTATTTTCCTTTATGGCTTGTCTTAACTGATAATTTCTCAGAAAGGTATTTCCAGACTAATCCATCGCAGCACCTTCATAGCACTTAACATGCTCAATAATTATTTTCACTTGTGTTCATTGGCTTTATCTCCCAGTAACATCTAGATTTTGTGAAGTCAGAGGCTTGTTTGTCTTATTCATGGTGGTATCCTGATAGTCTAACTGTGCTTTGTACATAACAGATGCTTTAAAAATCTTTGTTGAATAGATGGGTGAGAAAACCAGTGAGTTAATCTTTTGGCCATACGTGGACAAGAAATAGTCTTGTTAGTGATTTCTGTGGTTGTATTTAGCTTGATAACAGGCAATAATTTTTACTTAATAAGAATCATTTATTAGTTTTAGAAATTGCTAACATAATTTGGACAGTTTGGGGAGGGGCAGGTTCTGTGTTGTGCTGAACAGTGATTTCCTTTCAAATTCTTATAAAACCCAAACAACAAGGATATATGGTTTTACACGCAAGAGCTGAGCTTACAGAGGCTGGATAAGTTGCCTAAAACCAAACAGCTAGTAAATTTTAAAAACTAGTTCTGTCACCAGAGTCTTAATCATTCCATTATAGTGTCTTTCTTTTTTCCTTCTTTTCCCTGCTCTTCCTTCCTAGACTCCCTTTTCAGTTGGAAGAGGTAATAATAAATAACATTGATCAAGCACTTACCACCTAATAGGGACTGTTCTAAGTATCAAGTCACTTGATCTTCACAGTGATCCTATGAGTGGCTGCTATTATTAATCCTGTTTAAAGGATGAGAAAAATTATACACAGACCTATTAAGTTTTGCTTGGACTTATGTAGCCAGTAAGAGGTGGAGCTGGGTTTGGTTTCCAGGTAACTCCTGAGACTCCATCATAACTACCTTGCTATTCTGTCTTCCTTGTTATACTCTACTCCTGTTTTTGCAAAATCATCTCAACATGAACTATTGAAGAGTAATTATTATTTCAGTTGCCCATCTAGGAGAGAGATAGAAAAGACTGAAAAATAAGAATATGTTACATAACTGCAAGCAAACTGTAATCAGGGGAATTCTTGTGCTTCCCAATTGGGTGATGTTTCTATTCAACGGCACAGTATGTCTCCTGGAGAAAAATTAAGGAGTCTGGGTTTGGGGGTGGGGGAGGTGAGTATCTTCAACAGGAAGTTGTGATAACTGGATAGGTGATGCAAAGACTGGTGGACAGTCACTTTGAGCTCACTCGTGCTCTATTCATAACATGGGGACAGAAAAGAGAAAGGAATTAACATTTAGTGGCTCTTATTACATATCTAAACTGTTCATATACTATCTCATTCATAGCAAGAGGTAGATTGCTATTATTATCACCATTTCACAGATGAAAAAATTATAATCAGGGAGCTTAATTAACATATCCAAGGTCATTCAGCTTGCACATTTTAGATGCAGATTTAGGCCCAGGTCTATGTAATTAAAAAATCAGAGCTTTTCCAGAATCATTTTTCTGATTTACCAGATTTATATACTTTCTAGCCTAAAGAAAAAAATTACTTCTTTGTGTACTAAAAGAGATTGAGAAAGACCTTGCTGTTATAAAGCTATGATAAAAAAGCTAAAGCCTTAGAAAATTTTTAGGAAATAAGGCACATACGAACACATAAACACTAATTATTTTTTTCTTGAAATGACTTGAAAGAACCCATCACTGCCAGTCAAGAAAGCATAATTTAGATTTTGGTTGAAATTATGTTCTTGTTCCATTTATAGTACTTCCTGATTTTTGCTACATAGTACATGAGCATTTATTTGATAGTGAAGATTACTAAGTAGTATATTTAAAAATAGTTCTAACCTCTGCACCCCCAACCCAGTCTTCAGGAACTACCTGCTGGAAGTTGTTTATATGCTTCTTTATCACAGTGAAATCATAATATATTAATGTTTAAGGAATTTTAAAGTTAAAAAGTACAAACAAACCTGGCACCTAACCTACCAGTCAACTGTTAGTCTAATTTTTCTAAGTTCCTTTCACTTTCAAATTTTCTGAATATATTTATATTGACTTCTCAGACAATGTTGTATTTGTAA
>NW_012145412.1:1638595-1640165 GCF_000956105.1 Propithecus coquereli
TTTTTAAATTGCTACAATAGGATTCTGATGTGTATTAAAATCTCTTGATCATTTCATTTATGATTTTTTCTTATAGTCTTAAATATTTAAGAAGTCATTATTTCTATGAATACTCTTTTGTGCACTATATTCGTTTATTTTGGAAAATTATAAAAATAGGTAGGGATGGAAAATATCAGTTTTGTTAGTAAGTTTTCTTTCTCAATGACAGACATTCCTGAACCTTTATGGTGAATCTTCTCATCAAGTCCCAATCTTTTCTGTGCTAAATATCATCCTCCAAGAAAATCACTCTCAATTGATCTGCATTATAATATGAAATTAAATCTTTCTGCCAGACCTGATACAGGATGTGGTTATATATGCTACTATATATAGATTTTCTGTTTTATTTTCCTAACTTGCTTCTACACATCACAAAACATAGTAAATCATCGTTTCTTTATATTCTTTCTTCGGAAATGCTTACTTTCTCTTATCCAAAGTCCTTTATATAGTCTGGCCTTTTTGTTTTAGGTTGTTTGTGGTTTGGAAACATATAGTTGCTTATCCAAGATCCTGTAGTGACAGATGACATAGCGACAGACTCAAAACTTGAACCTAGGTTTTCTGACTTGAGAACATGGTGATTCCTCAGTCCATGCTATATATATTAGAGAAAATGGGTAGTTTTTATATGATCTGATTTTTTTTTTTTTTTACTGTGATGTACAATTGAATGAGTGAACACAACCTGAAACTTCTTTAGTAGTTGCTTTTACAAAATAATTTTGATGGTTATAGAGTCAGCTGGAGGATATGAATGGTAACATTTGGTCCCTTATTCTCTATCAGATACTATTTCCATCTCCCTGGCTGGTCTACGAGTGAGCATAATTTCTTTAAAAAAGGATTTCCAACATGATCCATTAGGTGGTTGTAATATCCTAAAATATTAAATAAGAAATATATCAGAAGTACAATTGTTAAGCAATTGGGACTGTGAATTGTGATGCAAGAATTGGTTACACTTATACTGAAATCATCACTAGAAACTTCTTTGAGAAGTTCTAATGGCTGCTAGAATGGTTTTTCAGGTAATAGCTCAAAGGGAAAGAATATTTAAGTAAAGAATTTTTTTTTTATCTTTAAAAGAAATTCATTAGCATATGCTAAATGAGCTAGTCTATGGCTAGATAAAAATGACAGAACCAAATTTGCTTTAAACATTGGCAAAGTAACAAAGTGATAGTGATTGGTTGGTATTACATATTTACCTCATTAGTAGAAGAAGATCTTTGAAGATTAGGAAAGAGAATGGGATTGCCGTAGTTTATGTGTGAGTCAAGGCTCAAGCTGAGCGGCTGTGGGTATTAGTAGTTGAGTCTCTTTTGTTCTACTACTAATTTACTGTAATACTCTGAGGGTATCTATTAAGGCCAGCAATTGATCCTCAGCATTTAATTGATAAGCTAGATGTCTCTCTTTCTAACTCGTTGGGGTAATAATAAGAATATTTTCCTAAGGCAGCTCAGCAGAGCTCCGGGATCCTCTATAACAGCAGCTGGTTCTTGAGTGAAGGAGAATTTAT
>NW_012145412.1:1641447-1645633 GCF_000956105.1 Propithecus coquereli
TCCGCCCGCCTCGGCCTCCCAGAGAGCTAGGATTACAGGCGTGAGCCACCACGCCCGGCCTGCAATTAGTTATTTTAGCTTCTCTCAAGAATTACCTCACTGAGATTTTGGTCCGCTGCCCAGCTGTGCCAAAGCGGGCACCGAGGCAGGAGGTACCGGGAGGACCTTCCATGCGAGTTACGGGAGCCGGACCTTCCTGACTAGCTGGGACGCTGGAACCCAGGCCTCCCTTGGAGCGATTTCACCCACCAGAGCAGGCTGCCGGGCTGTGGGCCCGGAGCTCAGGAGGTAGAGACTCCGCCTGGAGAGGGTGCCTGGGGAGCGAGAGGCGGGGCCCCAGGGCCCGGGGAGGGGACTTAGGAGGGGCCCGCCCAGCCCGCGCTTTGCAGGCTTCTGCCCCCTGCTGTCCACCCAGCTCTTCCACTTGGAAAGAGCGACTCCCAGGAGGGTAACAGGCCGGTCTCCTCAGCCCCAACACGGGGATGTCTCTGTAGGGCCCCTCCCTCTCGGCCCTGGGGAGGCCTGGCTGGTGCTTGGAAGCCTCACCTGCTCCTGAAGGACAGTGGGCCCTGGCTGCGCGGAAAGGCGCAGTGGGGCTCCGTTTGCACGAAAAGAGGAACTCGTCTTGGAGGAAAACATTTTAATCATTTTGTAAGTTATTTAAAGTGCTATAAAAATATTTTTGGAAAATATTGCTGCTCTCTTTTGTAGGGCATTCCTAACTGCAGTTTTCTGTGATTCTCTTATAAGTCTTAGATTAGCAAACATTTGGTTCTTATCATCACAGCCAGGTTCAAGGAAACTCTGAGACTGGTGCTTTTGGGAAGATTGCTGGTGAAAATGTCCAGATGTACCTATATTTCGAGGCTGAGGAAGGCAGCAGTGGCCCTTCCCCGGAATCACTAAAATGCCCGAAGGTGTTCATGTGGGCAGCTTCTGGAACAGCACTTTTTGTACAAAAGACTCCCACACCCCCCGGCCCCGGTCCCTAGAGGCCAGAGCATGTCTTCTGAAAACTGCAGTCATGGCCTTCAGTTGGAAAAATGTTTCCAAGCACAGCAGGCAACCAGCAAACTGGCTGGGCCGTCCCCTGTAGCCTGCGGAAGCCCAGTGAAAGCTCAGCCTTAGTTACTCCGCAGCTCAGCCCTGAAGCCGGATTTGGTTAATGTCCAGTCTTGTTCAGTCACTGGATGATTCTAATATCTAAATAAATCTCTTTTTATATAGGGGTAAAAAAAATTACCTCACTGAATGCAAACAATGACCTCTTGGCAGGTTGGATCATCTCCATCTTTTTAGCAATAACTGCAGGATCAATAAACTGGCTGCTTCCTTCTTTTCTGGGTTTATTTTCTGCCTTCCTCTTGCTCAGCCTCTCCTTATTCTAGTCACACTGCCCTTTCAGCTTCTTTCCCATCTCAGAAAGTTTGCACGTGCTTTTAGATCTATCTAGAACATTTTCCATACTCTACCTTTACCTGACTAATTTCGACTTAACTCTTAGATCTCCTTTTCATATCACTTTATAGAGGAAGCTTTTCCTGACACTCCAACTAGGTTAAATATCCCTGACCTATATAGGTAAACCTATCCCACAGGAGCCCTTGCACTTCCTGTGTGGCTGTTAGCACAGTTATTAATTTAAAAAATCATTTAATGGCTGTCTTTTTTATTGACTCTGATGTCCCAGAAGGAAGAAAACATGGTTATGTTGCCACCAATACCTAGGAATGCCAAGCATATAGTAGATGCTCAACAAATAATTATTCAACAAATAAATGGATGATATCTATGCCATAAAGCCAATTAATGTTAAAATTGTGACTAGAGATTAGTTGTCTAGATTTCAGAAGTTATATTCTGTGTTGCCGGGCACAGTTGTACACCTACTATCTATCAATGACTCCCGACCTTGGTGAGGACTCAAAAACGATTTGCAGTTGTTCTGAAAATAATCTTAAGTGAAGGAGGGTCCAAGTGTATCAGTTTTTAGTGAATATGAGAAAAGAGGCAGAAGAGAGGGGAATCAAAATACTAGGAAAGTAAAGATGTATAAAACTGTTTTTAGGGGTGAACTGGATGGTTAATGAGAAGAAAATCAGAAAATTCCTGCAAGCAACCACAGTCAAATTGGCTTCCAGATCAGCCCCTCAGGTCAGAAATGTATTGCCTCGATGAAAAGCCCATTGTAAGGTACTCAAAGCTCCCTTTATAGCCTTAGCCAAGTCACATGACCTCTCAGTCCTCAATTTCCAATTTGGTAAACTGAATGAAATCTCCTTCATCTCCAAACTCTGAATTTGTGCCCCAAGTACTTTTCAGCTCACAGAAAACTAGATTTCAAGGCCTTAACCCTTTAACTATCTAAAAAGAAGGAGGCTTCAGGATTGCTTTTTTTCCTAAATGTCTATATTTTCATTATCTCTCCCATTCTTTATTATCCATTTCCCACAGCTATGAAGTCACTTGTTAATCCATTTGCACCAGTGCTATCCAAATCTGCCTATACCTATACATGCAAATTAATTAGGAAACTTGATAAAAAGCTGATTCTGGGGCCTCAGCCTTGAATAATGTGATTTAGGAAGTATGACGTAGGTTTGATGGATGCGGGCTTTTATTACGCTTTCCTGGTGAATCCAGGGCAGCTATCTTATGTGTCAACATTTGAGAAACACTGGCTTTATTCTTTGGTTGCTCTACATTATCAAAGAATATTTGAATCAGTTTTACTCACTCATAAGGAAAGGTTGGGATCAGCAGTAAAAGTGTGTTGGATTATGTCTGGGAAATGTTCTCATTTAATAGGCCAACATATGGTAACTGGTTTCTACCTTTATGTTTTAGTGATGCAATGGGCCTGGGTGATAGTGGGGACATTAATACTGAGCCCTCTCGTGCACTGAATATGAGGTGACATATTTTACAGAAATGTAGGCTTTTACCAGAGCATCTTGGCTTATTTCCAAGTTGAGATACCTCTGGTTTCTTAATTCACCCTCTTCTCCACCCCTCACATTTGGCTTTGGCATTTGTTAAAGTGTTTTTCTTTACTTCTTATTATGTTACTGTTTGTTATTAAACAGTTACTGCATTTTCCCTCTAGACATGACTGTGTTTTAGTGGTGGGCGATGTGATTGCCTATATATAATTGTTAAGGCACTTTGGAATACTTCTGGAGAAATGTGACTATATAAATGGAAGTCATTATCGTTGTGCTTAAATTGGAATTTCTAGTTTGAGTTTGAGAGCTTGGGATGTAACCCACTTCTGATTGCAGGGGAATCAACATTTCATATCATTTAGTGAATTGACTCATCCAAATTAAGGCCCTGATTCTGAACATTATTCACTTAAGTATCAAGATATCCATCCAGTGGTGAAGGCAGGCAGGGAGGAGCACATAGGCTGACAGATGAGGAAATGGAACATTGAATTCCATTATATTGACTTGTGATGCCAGCTGTGATCATACAAAGACCTCAGCAGGTTGGCTGGAGTTACGTTAATATCTTCTCTAGAGATACGGAAACGAACACCAATCTGGACTACCCAGGACTCAAATGTAGAGGAAGCAATATCTCCAGCTTCTTTCAAAAGGATAATATTTTTATCTTGTCCTAGGTTAGTCAAGAAAAATACTTCCCTACAACTACCATTTGCACTTTTCTTCCAGGTAATCCTTCTTCACTGAACTTAAACTCCCTTTTTTACTATTTACTCTTCACTCTCTTTTCTAGCCATACCATCCTCTTTGCTTTAAGTCAAATATGCCAGGTATACCCACTCCTTAGGGAATTTGCATTGCTGTTCCTTTTGCCTATAATCTCTTCCCTGATACGGTGACTCATTCTAGCTCCTCATTCAGGTCCTCAATCAGTTGCCAGTGGTCCTCCCCCTGGCTATTCTACATAAAACTACATTCCTGCTCCACAGCCTAGCATCTCCTAGCTCTATTCTTCACTTATTTCACAGAATTTATCATTATTAGAAATAGTGTAAGCATTACTTGTTTATTGATTTATTGTCAATTTCCTCTTTAAAGCATAAGAGCAGGCTTTTGGCCTGCATTGATTCGCTGCTGTATATTCTATATCTAGCCATGCCTGATATTTGACAATCACTCAATAAATTTGCTGAATAAATGAATGCATGGTTGATGAATCAATAATATAAGAAACCACA
>NW_012145412.1:1645830-1648278 GCF_000956105.1 Propithecus coquereli
ATTTAACTTGCGAGGAAATATTAAACATTTATTCCAGAAATAGTTAATAAATGCTTACTTTGTGTCAGGTTTTTGGATATGCTATGAGAATGCAACACAATCCAGTTATACACATACAGTCCCTGCTATAGCGACTTTAACTTTTAGTCAGGTAAGATGGACAGTTCAAGAAGCAGTAAAATAGGAAAAGAAAATTCCATAATAGTCTGGGAGTGTGTAGGAGAGTACCTAACTATAATATAAAACAGAATAACAGAAGGCCTGCTTGTAGAAATGCTTCTTATACTGAACCTGAAATGAGGAATAAGAGCTGCCCAGGCTGAGAAGAGAAAAGGGGAACCAGGTAGAAGAAGAACATGTGGGATGATGAGTGTTCTGTATTTAAGGGACTGAGAGAAGAATAGTATCTTGAGGACTTCAGGTAAGAAGACAAAGTGGCAGGAAGCCAAGCTGCAGAGAGAGGTCTGGGCATTTAGAATTGTGTTGACATATTCATTTTATTCAAACAGCACTACAAAGTTGTAGTAGTTGTTAATGCCATTCACAAATAGTTGGCTTCTGTTTCCTTCAGTATGCAGAAAGATTGAATTTCTCCTCTCTCTTCGGAGTTAAGGGTGGCCATTGCGTTGCTCTGGTCAATTAAGTGGAAGGGGAAAGTGACATGTTTTACATCCAGGTAGAACGCTTAGTTACAAGCCACTACCTTATTCCTTTCTACTGCCGCAGTGATTTGATCACTGAAGCTCCATCAGCCTGGATCATTGTGTGCCAGTGATAAGCAGAGCCCCCGGCTGAACCACGTTAGACATGTAGTTTGCATGTGAAATACTGTTTCATTTGTTTAAGCCACTGACACTTGGGAACTGTTTCTTCCTGCAGAGTAACGTAGACTCTCTGGAATGATAAAAGCACTCTTAACAGGTATATGATATAGTAAAATGTGTTTTTGATAAATTACTTTGGCTGCAGTGAGAAAAATGGGTTGGGATCAGAGAGACCAGAGACCCAGAGACCAGTTTTGAGGCAGTCATAGTAATCTAAGTTATAGAAGTTGCTGGAATCAAAGGTATTTTTACAAATATCAGATAGGGGAATGGTGCTGGGAGCAGGACCACAAGCACCCATGTTGGGAATAGGAAAAAAAAATGCCAGATTCAAAATGTATTTGAGCAGTGGAGCCAACAGAACTTGGTAAATAATAGGATATGAAGATGTGAAAGAAGAACAAAGGCATTACTGAGACGCTCTGGTTTCTGACTTGTTTGACTGCATGAACTCAGCAGGATATAAAACTTTAAAGGGAAAATATTATCTTCAAGACTATAAGAGATAATTAATTCAGTATTAGAAATGTTGGGTTTGAGGTGGCTGTCCAAATCCAAGTCTAGGTATAGGCAAAATTTTTTTTTTTTTTTAATTAGGGCTCAACAGAGAGTTCTGGACCAAAGGAATGAAGCATTAGGATATAAATAATTTCAACCATAGATGTAGATGAGATCACCCTGAAAGTATATGTTCAAAATGCAAGTCAGCATATCACAGGATGACCCTGTTTAATTGATAAGAAAATGCATGATGACAAAACTGCAATACCACATAATCTTGGAAAACAAAGCAAATAAAAAATTATCGAAAGTAGATTTGATTCCAGACAGCCAACACTGAACTGGGGAGTCCAGAATATTACCTATATTTTTATTTATTATTTCCTTGCACCAGGGCCTAGAATAGTTATAACAGAAATTATGTATTCATTCTCCAGGGATAAAAACTAAATAATCCATTATTTTTAAGCTCTGCGGCCTCTACAAGGGATGCATTTGCATCTTTATTTTATTCTGTCATTTGAATCAGTAATCAGAAATAAAGTCTAGAAATTTAACTGGAGATAAACTATTCTTCCCATTTAATTATTTTGAAGGGACCTTAAGTGATAAGCTTATCCATATTGCATAGCTCATACATAAGTAACTTGATAAGCACAGTCCACAAATTAGTTCACTTATGATGTTGCTGTTATGATAAGTTTATTTGCCTGTTCATTCAGAACCATTTTTTTTCTGTGCCTATCATAAGCACAACAAAATAGGCAATTTGATTTAGTTTTTCATCTTTTGTAGAATAAATTATATTGATATGATGCTCAGGTATCCTATAGTTGACAAATTAATGGTCCCTTATCATGACACACAATTTATATGTATTTGGGAATGCAAAGCTTATAATCACTGAGAAATACTTACTTCAAAACATGATTTTTTAAGTTTAGACTGTTTTTGAGAATAATTTTTTCTCTTACATTCTTTGTTTATATTTATTTGACTCATTTCATATGACCATTAGAAATTCCTCTGGCATGATCTTTAAATAAAAATATGAACATTTAACATTAAGCCATGCAGTGACGTTGGAGTAAATAGGACAAAAATCCTTGCTTTCAGCTGTCCC
>NW_012145412.1:1649437-1650534 GCF_000956105.1 Propithecus coquereli
GAAACAATAAAAGAAAACTGCCCAGGAAGAATATGATGTTGTCATTACAGAAACCAAGGGATAAATGTGCTAGACACCGAGCCTTGTCAGGGAAGGACTCTCTGGAGAACTGACCTTTGGAGGAGAGAGAGAGGCAAGAACCTTCTCAGAATGACTTTGTGATCGTGGTCAGTCTGGCAGAATCAGCAATTTCTTTAGAAGCATGTGGTCCTGTGGTATATAAAGGTCAGGAAAGAAAATTACAGGACAATATTTTATGGGCTTTTTAGGGTTATATAATTTAAGATATAGCAAAGATTTTATTTCATATCATGAAAATTGATTTGATGCCATCAGACTTTCTTGATTAAGAATATAAAATTGCTATTTTTTTTTCTTTTTGTAGCTTGGCACATTGAATATTTTTCAAATTAAGTTTTAGGAAAGCATGCAAGGCTGCAAACCAGGTCCCCTCCCCATCTGTTAACACCAGGTTAATTTGAATCATCTCGGTATAACTGCACTTGTTCATATCTTGTCTGTGTTGTTGTGGGGCTTATCACCATGTGTGTGACAGGTACGGAAGGATTTTAGGCAGTAAGAAAGCAGCTTATTAAACCTCAAAAGGGTATTAATCAGAATTGGATATAATGAGGTGAAATGCCATAACTGTTTTTCCCAGCAGCTGCCCTGGTGGTCATTCAATGATCTTTATAGTGATGCAAATGTGAACAGGTATGCAGCACCCACGTATCTGTTCAGTCTGCCTGTGACAATCAGGAACAGAAGCATCCAGACTGGGTCACATGCTAATTTTAGTTAAGTAAACCCACCAACTTAAATCTTAATAAGAAATACTGTCCTGCAGTTTTATTTGGAATTTTTACTATGGGAAATTTGACCTACTTGCCGGTCATGCAAATAAAAATATCTAGTATATAGATGGGGTTGGAAATTAAACCAAAAAGCTGAAACTTCATATGAGTGAAGGAGTCAGTATGTATGTAATGTTGGAAGTTATGAGGGTGTTTGAGATCACCCAGATAAAGTGTATTCTTCATCACATTTGTTTCAGAAATGACACCTCTTTAAGGTAAATGGACCTATTTTCCGTGGGA
>NW_012145412.1:1653509-1655647 GCF_000956105.1 Propithecus coquereli
GACACTTTTCTGTATTTGGGCCAAAGTATCAGTATCATCACATTAATTTTATTATTACCGTTAATTAGGTGTGGGTGTCAGAAAAGTGATTCCAGTTGTGGAGTTGATTAGGTGATGAAGTGGTTCCCCACAGTTTGATTTGTTTCAGCCAGACTGGACAAAGGATTGGAGTCAACGCACCCCGGGGAGGAGTGATGTGAATTAGGAGATAGAGTAAATGTTTTCTATTTCCTGCTACATTATTTAGTAATAAAATGCACTGATCTGCTGGTGCCAGAGGCAGCCTGTGTTCTCTCTGCAAATGAATGAAATGTTCAGGTTCATCATCACAGTCATTGTCCAAAAGGGAAAGCACTGTCAGTAGGTACTGCTCAGAGGAATTAGCGGAAGAATTAACCTTCTGTGTTAGGTTACAGCACTGGGAAAGGGCTTTATTTTCAACCCAAGGATACCAACAGCCTTCTGCACTTGGATATTTGAAAGCTCTAGCAAGTATTGGGAGTGATATTGCTATTGAAGTGCTCTAGTTACGTATTTTCTTCCAGAAAAAAAAAAATCAGTATCATCTATATCTCTATCTATCTGAGCAAAATGTACCTCACTGGTTTTGCTGTATCCATTAAGTAGTTATAGAAGTCATGGCATTGAAATAAAATATATCTAGCTCTGAATCCAGGATTTGCTGCTAATAAGCAATTGACAAACTTTTGGCCTGGTGTTTTACCATTCTAAGCTTCAGTTTTCATGCAGAAGAGGGGTGTTGCTGATATTAGCCATCACATGGCATTGTAAATGATGAACTGTGATAGTGTCTATAAAATGTGTAGCATAACGTAAGCAGCCTACACATCTTGGTTTGCCTTCATTCCTCTGGCATGATGTGGACCATATTCAATCAATTCAAATTGACAAATATTGATTAATTCCTCAGAGCTGCGTTTATTCTTGGGGAAACAGTGGTAGATAGGAGTCCTTGCATCTTTTTAGTAATTTTTGCAGTAACATTTCCATGAAAGATAAGTATTTTTACCAGGCATTTGCTTGTATTGATGAATAGCAATGCAAACTATTTTAAGGACCAGGGAAAGTATAGCAAAAAACATGGAGTTGTACCATCAGGCTTTGAGTACCAACGAGATTTATTAAGTATTTTCTATGTGCCAGGCTCTGTGCTGAACACTTGATATGCAACATCTCATTTCATTTCATATGGTAAAGACTATTATTATGTTTTTTTCTGAGGTAAATAAATGGAAATTTACAGTCCATACATCATTTGTCCAAAGGGACAAAGCTAGAACTGGACATAAACCAAGAGAGTTTGTGGAACCCTCTTTAAGTTACTCCAAATTACAAGACATCAAGTCTCCACAGGTTTGAGCTGGACTGTGCTGGATTAAACAAAGAGGGGAGAGAAGGTGCATCATTTCATTTCCCTTGAAATTCCAGGTAATGAATGGAAAATAGCCTGAGCAGTGGAGCTAGGAATATAGAAGCCTGTATGACATGATATATGCTATTGAGACTATCTGAGCCTTGGGGTCTCTTCAAGAGGCAATATTAATAATTTTTACATCTGTAGGTTATGAGGATGAACTATGATAGCGTAGGTAACATGCTGAGGGTATTAGTTGGCACAAAGGAAATGTCACTCCCTGTTTCTACCAAACCATTTGAGTTTTCCAAGAGAAAACTTAGTAAGAACCGTCACAGAGCAATAACCCTGAGTCGTTACAGCTATGTACCGCATCATGACATCTCGGCCAACAATGGACTTTATATGCGATGGTGATCCATAAGATTATAATGGAGCTGAAAAATTCCTATCACCTAGTGACATCCTAGCCTTCCTAACATCATAGCGCAGTGCATTACTCACATGTGTGTGACCAAAAAACCCACTGAACTACCAGTCATATCTAAGTATAGAACATACAATTATGTATAGTACACAATACTTGATAATGATAGTAAATGACTATGTTATTGGTTTATGTATTTACTACACTATACTTTTTATCATTATTTAACAAAGTACTCCTTCTACTTATATTTTAAAAAAATTAACTGTAAAACAGCCTTAGGCAGGACTTTTAGGAAGTATTCTAGAAGAAGGCACTGTTATCATAGGAGATGCA
>NW_012145412.1:1655697-1657703 GCF_000956105.1 Propithecus coquereli
ATGAATAAACTCAGTGAAATTGCGTAGTCATGGAATATAACTCTTTGAAGAAAAGGCAGACTCAGTAGCACTTTTTTAGGCTATGTTTTAATTTTAGATTTTCTTTTTAATTGCTTGCCCTCAATGCTGGAAAGAAGTAAAAGAATAAATGAGAAGTGGCATGAGGAATGTATTGAAAATTTCACTTTTTTTAAATCTGAGTATTGTCATAAGAATATTTGTAAATAGAACTTGAAAACCTTTTGAGGAAAGTTTAAGAATTTTGAAGACAATCTAGTTTTTAATTGTAGGGTTTTTTAATATCCTATGTAATGACAAGCAAGTTAGTTGATATCACAGAGTTCATTTTCTTGTTTGTAAAATTGTGATAATAATATTATTTCACAATGTCCTTGTGAAAAACGGTGATTATGCACATAAAGTACTTGGCATTGTTTTATAGGACAATTTCTTCTGTCTCAGATCTGCTTCAATGATTATCTGGGGTTTATGGTGATGAAAGAGGTGATTGTTAACTTCCATGATAGCCATTGGCTTTTGGGCCTGAACTGAGATTTCGCTGGTTTAGACAACTGCTAAAGGGCATTTCTGGTGATGATTTTACTATGAACTACCCCATTGAATAGTAGTCAGTTGAAAATGAATCTTAGTGATTTTCTTAGTCATTTCAGTTCTGAAACCAAACCAGTTATGTGTATAATTGAATATTCCCTCAATCTCCCAAACATTAGAAATGTGGATTAATATATTTCTGGATCAGATGGCAGACAATTACAAGGGCCTATTGTACCCTCAGGTTATATTAGTTGTCTGGTTGATAACAATTCCCAAAGTTACAGCCATCATTAAGTTGACATTGGAAATTGAAAACAATCTTAGATGATGGCTTTCCTCTTGTAACAAAGTAGGAATGTCAGACATAAGCACTTAGAGATGGAAAAAGGTAATTTAACTTAATGATGGAGAGCCTGGATTTTGGAACCAGGCATCCTGGGTCAAGTTTGTAGTTCACTGCTCATCAAATGTAATCTGTTAGCCAACTTATTAAACTCTCTGTGTCTTAGCCACAGCATCACAATTTAAAAGATAGGATCGTAAGGTTTACATTTGTTAAAATATATAGAGGCCTGAAAGGTATATAGGTGGTCAATAAATGCTAGCTACAGCTAAATTGTAAGTGTATCATCCAGACTATCAAATAATCGTAGAGCCATGATGGTCTGATGTCTGTGTCTGTTGGGGGCCACTGTCCTAGCATTGGGCTGCTTGATTTGCATTTTCCACAGGTAGTCAAATTTTGGTACGTACAGACATAGCTGAGAAATAATCTTCTGTTGATTAGCCAGTCAAATTACTTAAATCACCTCTCCACATCCCATTCAGTACATAATTAGTGTTTATTTCAATTTTGCTATTCATTATGCAAATTCACTGCAGGAAAGCATCATGACTGGGGAGTGTGTGGCTCTTGATTTTTTATTGGCAGTCATTGAGATGAAAGATGGACAGGTACTGGGGAGCTTCTGTTTAGCTTAATTTGGTGACACTTTTCTGTATTTGGGCCAAAGTATCGGTATCATCACATTAATTTTATTATTACCGTTAATTAGGTGTGGGTGTCAGAAAAGTGATTCCAGTTGTGGAGTTGATTAGGTGATGAAGTGGTTCCCCACAGTTTGATTTGTTTCAGCCAGACTGGACAAAGGATTGGAGTCAACGCACCCCGAGGAGGAGTGATGTGAATTAGGAGATAGAGTAAATGTTTTCTATTTCCTGCTACATTATTTAGTAATAAAATGCACTGATCTGCTGGTGCCAGAGGCAGCCTGTGTTCTCTCTGCAAATGAATGAAATGTTCAGGTTCATCACCACAGTCATTGTCCAAAAGGGAAAGCACTGTCAGTAGGTACTGCTCAGAGGAATTAGCGGAAGAATTAACCTTCTGTGTTAGGTTACAGCACTGGGAAAGGGCTTTATTTTCAACCCAAGGATACCAACAGCCTTCT
>NW_012145412.1:1660883-1662043 GCF_000956105.1 Propithecus coquereli
CAGTTAGAATTTTTCATAGGTGACCTCAAGTGTTCATGGCATGTATTTTAATTAAAAGTTATCTTATATCTGCGAGTCTCATTGAAATGCCTGTAAGAATCTTGTGAAGGTGAAAGAGATACTTTATAGTAGTGTACCTCCAAGAGCAGATAAGCAGATAAGTTAAGTGTCTGGATTTAACAGTATGCACTTAAGAGAAGCTTACACAGCATATGTTGCGAGGATGAATATTATAGCATTTCTCAAGGCTCTGCTAATGTTCTACAGTATTTAACATTCCTCAGAAAAACAAAAATGAGCAGGAGGCACATTCTTTGATTAAACCAGGCAATTTTTTTTCTATAGGGTTTCTCATGATCTTTACTATGTTGATAATCATTGTAT
Source organism: Propithecus coquereli (assembly GCF_000956105.1). Classification (NCBI taxonomy): domain Eukaryota; kingdom Metazoa; phylum Chordata; class Mammalia; order Primates; family Indriidae; genus Propithecus; species Propithecus coquereli. Next base: position 1,661,268 of record NW_012145412.1, read on the forward strand.
GCATGCAGGATATATAGGATATTGTATTTCTATATTTATTGTCTAAGAAATGTCTTTTTAAGTAGTCTCACCCCACAAAACACACTAGTTTACATAATAAACTATTTCCTGACTATAGTTTTCATGGACATTTGTTTTTCTTGTGTCTTTAATACAAAAAATGTGAAACGTGCTGTGTAATTGAGCTCCAGGACTGCCGCTCTGTTTGGATGACCTGTAGCACATGAAAACAGTTGTGTTTAAAGTGAAAATCATCAATTCTCCTCATTACTCAAAAGCCAAAATGAATATGGCTTTTTTCCTTCATCTCGATTAGTGGATTGTATTGATTCTGCCTCAAAAAGGAAACTAAACTTTTCTTTGTAAATATAATGCTCCTTTCTTTGGTTCAGGCCCTTGATACATCGTTGCTACTACTACAAGTTGCTTCTCTGGGGTTCTCAGAGCAATTTGTACAAACTTCTATAACACTTAGCAAATTGTATGATAGTCCTTTGAGTGTCTGTATCCTCTTCTAGATAGTGAATTCTGAGAGGACAAATCCCATGCATCGTTATTTTTTTTATTTATTCTTATACAGCCAGCCACCTATACTGTACTCATCAACGTTAGTTAAATAAATGAATGAAGACGTGCATGCTGCTCACATCTTTTTAAGCCTTTAAGACTAATGGAAGATAAATTCATGAATCTCTGTTTGGATGTGTGGCTATTGTTCTTAAAATCAGCAACTTATATTCAGGGGAGAATTTTCCAATTCATATTGCTAAAAATTT
>NW_012145412.1:1663013-1670167 GCF_000956105.1 Propithecus coquereli
GCACATGAGAGTTGACTAGTAAATAAGGTAATGCCCACAAAGCTTTTAGAACATAAGTGATGAGAATAGAGTAGTGGCTCGGTAAATATTGTTTTTTACTATATTAATTTGTTATTCTTGTTTATGATATTTCAAAAAAATTCTTTCTGCCTGTTGTTTCTTTTTGCTAATTCTCAAACTCCTCTTAGATGATGGATCTTCTGGGTCAGTCCTTCATTACTCCACATACTTCTCCGACCTTTAACACTTTGGAACAACCGTTTTTCTTCCCCCTTCAGCTCCCTAATTTGCTCATTCGTCTTGTCCATTCTGCCATCCAGCCCAAGTATTGAGTTTTTAACTGTAGCAATTATGCTTTTGATTTCCAATAGTTTCTTTTGTTTTATTTCCATAAAATCCAGTTCTTGTCTTATGGAAATGATCAGCCTCTTAAATATCTGAGAACATAATTTTAGGTCTTTTAAAATCTTCTCCTTGCTCTATTTACTCTGTGGTCTTGTGTATTATATTTTTTCCTGCGCATTGAGTTTTATAATTATCATGATTTTTTTAAATGTTTGATAATTCTAGATTTTCTACTCGTCTTTAGTTTCAGTTATCACTGCTCTCTGACTCTGATGAACTGATTTGCCTCTCAGAGTGTATGAAGACTTAAATTAGCAGAAAGGAATGATGTATTTTGTTTGGGGTGTGGAGTTTGTTGTCCATTCCCATCTCCTTGTCCTCCTATGCTCACTGCTTTATGCACAAAGGTGTCAGTTGCCCTTTCTTCCTATAAGAAGCAAAAGTAGTGGTGGTTGAATGGCTTAGCTGAGTCAACAACATTTGCCTGATTAGGTAACCAGTGAATTCCTTTGGGCCTATGACCATCAATTCTAATCATAGTAAATATAGGACTCTCCCACTTTCTTTGCATTTGTCTGGAATCAGGCTGACACGGATAGAATTTTGGATCTGCTGCTTACTAACTCTGTCAGGTTTAGCAAATTGCTAATTTTTTTAGTACCTCATCTTCCTCATCTGTAAAATGGCAGAAAATAATAGTACCTTTCTCGTAAGCTTATTGTGGGAATAAATGTGTTAACTCACAGAAACGGACCTGATACATAGCAACCACTCAAAAAGGATTACATATTGTTATTCCAGCACTGTTCAGAAGAAAAACTTTTCTTTCATTTGAAGATATTTTAGAATTGGGCCTAGTTGCCTGGGCTCAGTCTAGCCACTTGAGACAATTCTCTTTTGATCTAATGTTTTTATTCTCATTTGTTGCTTGTACAATAGAGAGTGCATGTTTAAAAAATCATATGAAAGCCCGATTTGGAAAAAAATAAAGCAGTGTGCTTATTTTCTCCTCTGTTGAGATGATGATTTTGGCTGCCCTATGATTACGGATCTTATAAACAGAAAGTTTTGCAAGATATGTGGACTTTTCATATAGAAGCCCAAACATATTTGGTTACTTTTGCCAATAGTGGGTTTAACAGAGTATATCCTGCTTGGGAGAAAAAATGCATTGTTAGGTACAGATACCAAAATCCAAATATTTGTGTTTAGTGAATTTGATGTGGTTCTCCTTTTCTTTCTTTCTTTCTTTTTTTTTTAATGTGATTCTTCTTTGCTATGGACTTTTACAAAGGCCTGCGATGGCCCACACAGCCTTTGTGATCTGGCCTCTCTTATTTCTGTAACGTCCATTCATTCTACGTCACCCTTTCTTCCTCCAGTCCAATCAAACTGGCCTCCTGGATGATTCACGAACCTATTATTACATTCCTCCTTTTAAAGGGCTTTGTTTTTGTCTTCTCCTGCCTGGAATATTCACCCCCTCTCTTAGTCCATTTTGTGTCGCTATAACAGAATTCCTGAGATTAGGTAATTTATAGAGAAAATAAATTTATTTCTCTCAGTTATGAAATCTAGGAAGCCCAAGATCAAGGTGCCAGCAGGTTTGGTGTCTGGCGAGGACCTGGTCTCTTCTTCCAAGATGGCACGTTGCTGCTGCTTCCTCCAGAGGGGAGTCACGGAGCTGCAGAGAGGAAAAAAGCAAACCCTCTGCTCCAGGCCCTTTTTATAGCACCATTAATTCATTTGTGAAGCAGAATCCTCATGACCTAACCACCTTTCATTAGGCCCCCACCTCCTAACACTGTTGCATTGGGGGTTAAGTTTCAGCATGAGTTTTGGAGGGGACAAAAACCTTTAAACCATAGTACCTCAGAAGTTTGCCTGGATGCTTACATCACCATTTCAAAACCTTGGCTCAATCTCACCTTCCCAATGAGTCCCAACTTAATTATCCTATTTAATGCTACAACCTGTTCCCCTGACCCCTCTTCTCCATTTTCCTTGTCATACTTTTCTTTTTTATTTTTTTTTATAACCTTTACCACCATCTAACATGTAAGGTTTGTTCACCATGTTTATTATAATATAAGCTCAAGGCAGGGCACTTTCTCTGTTTTGTTCATTGATATATTTCCAGTGCCTAAAACAATGCTTGGCTCATAGTAAGTGTTTTCAAAATGATTTGTCAATCATATAGAATAATGAGAAACTCACTAATGCCAAGTGGAAATTATTTTTTACCTATTTGTAGAAAATGACAATCAAAATGCAACAAAGGTGCAAACCCTGAACATCACATTGTGAAATATTAAAGGGATCAAACCATTTTTCTTTGCTTTTAATAAGTTATTTATTATAATCATTTATTCAATATCTAAACATATTTGCAAGAAAATTAATGATGCATTACAATTTAGGTGATAGTACTGGCCACTTGTGGTCAATTTCAGGGGGTTGCCTTGGGTAATGGTTTTCTCTCTCAACTTAATAATGTCAAGAGATCTTCCATCATGCAATTTCAGTAATGCTGGGGCAGACACATGTGTGCTCTTTTTCCTTCTATTGCTGTGATCTTTCCTAACAAGTCTGTTTATTTTTGCTTTGCGTAGATGGGTCCGTGGGTTTTACAAAGAGTCGATTCAGATCATTAAATCCTACACAAAGCTGAATAACAAAACAGGAAAATCTGTCCACAAAATGCTAAAATCCTTCCTCTGACTCAGATCCTTGCTTTTCTCAGTCTTTGAGTCATCACGTGGAAGACGGGCTTTATTTGTTTAATTCCAGATTTATGGTGCCTTATTCCTGAAATGGATATGTGCGAGGAGGAAGCATTTATTGGGTGAAAAGGATCAGGTTTTAATTTGGAAATCCATAAAAAGCCTAAATGACTGTCTCAACTTAGGATGAGAGAGAAAGAGAGAGAGAGAAAGAAAGAGAGGGACACATATGAGTTATACAGAGAGATTGGTTATATTGGGGATTCCATCTTAAAAGGTCTTGTGAGCTTTTGCAAAAGCAAAGATATCTGTAAGTATAGCCTATCTTGAGAATAGCAGAGTAAGGAAAGGGGAGAGATCAGTTCTACAGTGGTCTGCTTAATCAGACAAGAATTGAATACGTCCCAGATTTATACTGTTTCAAAATCTCTAAACTGATGAGTCCATCATTTGAGGAGAGACAGAAAGGAACTAATTTTAGGAGTGACATGGAGTGAGGGAAGGAGATTAGCATTTCCTATCATTGAGTCAAGCAGCCCCTTAAATCTTCATCAGCTTCCTTTAATGCCACACCATTGAACTTGGTTAAAAACAAAGTGCTTACTGTGCCATGATGTTTTGAGACAAGTGGATTCCAGTAAACATACAATTTGTGTAAAATATGTTCTTGCTAAGGGAACTTCAAGTGAAGTCTCCTAACCTCGTTTCTAGCAAATGTGCCACTCCTAGGATCAAAACGAATAGAAATTCTGGGGCTATGACTTCCTGTGAGGTATACTTTAAGCCAGGTATATCCCACAAGGATGTTGGTAAGATTCAAGTAAAGCATTCACCTAAGCTGTGGCTGGCAGTGGAGTAGGGACTAAGTCTCCAGGGCTTGGACTGCTCCAGAGTTAAAGCTCAGAAAGAGGACAAAGCACACTTAATTGCATTTGAGTCACCACATTGAAAATTACCATCCAGGCTTTTTAATACAAATCAATAAAGTAATTGTTGCCACCTTTTTTTACCCCCACTTCCTTAACTTCTCCCTAAACTACAAAACCATGCATCTTATGGGCTCTGATCCCAGTCTGAGGTATTCGATAGCCCAGCCATTAACTAATCATGCCACTTTACCTAGTTGTCTTCTAATTGAAATGTCCAGAAAATCTGTCATGCCCAGTACCTTATATTCTGTTGTTTTTTTTTCTTTTTTTCCTGGGACTTTGGAATGTCCCTTTCACAGGGAAAAGGTAGTCCCAATGAACAATTGAAAGTATGTCATGCAATTGTGTGACTCAACACATCTTAGGATGATAAAGGCCTGCTTCTTCCTTGCCAACAATATCAATTAGTTATGTAATGCATACAGTTTTAAATGTCTGAATATTTACCGGAATGTCATCAATGTTGCCATCTTCCAAAAAGAAGATGGTGTGCATTTTTAATTTTCCTTATGTGGAATCACATGAAAAACCTTTATTTATTTGAAAGGCTTTATTGATCCTTCATAATTCAATTTCATTTAATTCACCAATTATTTTCTGAGCACATATTCTCAACCAGACTCTGTAATGTCTTAAGGAAAGAGAAATTGATGCAAAAAATGTGATTTCCTCTTAAGAAATGATAGACATTTCTATCTAAAAACAAATTATTATAATATAAAATGATAAATGCCGTAACGGAATTAAATACAAGAAGCAGAGGTGTTACAGAAAAGGACGTGAGCAGTGATAACTAGTAAATAGAGACAGGATGGGAAATCTTCACAGAAAAGTTTTTCTGTTTCAGCCTCAGCATTTAGAACAGTGCCTGACATACAGTAAGTACTATAGAATTATGAGTCAGTTCAGAAGGCAAGATAAGGTTCAGCTTTATGGATGTGTTAGTTTCCTGTGGCTCCTGTAGCAAATCACCACAAGCTTGTTGGCTTGACACAACAGAAATTTATTCTGTCATAGTTCTGGAGGCCAGAAGTCCAAGATCAGTTTGGGCCCAAATCAAGATGTTGACAGGGATACACTGTCTCGGGAAGCTCTAGGGGACATGCCTCTTCCATCTTGTGGCAATACTGGCATTATCGTGACTAGTGGCCACATCACCGCAATCTCTGCCTCTGCAATCTCCTCCCATTCTCTATGTTAAATAACCATCTCCCTTTTCCCCTCTCATAGAAGAATACTTTTGATGGTATTTAGGACCCACTTGTATAATCTGAGATTATGTTGTCTTAAGATCATTAACTTAATCATATCTGCAAAGACCCTTTTTCCAAATAAGGTAACATTTACAAATTCCAGGGATTGGAACCTAATATCTTTGGAGCCACCATTCAACCCACTACAATAGAAAGAGAAGGAAATTATGAGCGCAGGTTTAAGGCCCTATCATTGTGCTAGGCAAAATATTTGTGAGAAGAAAGAAATACTGTACTGTCACAAGGTATCATTTCAGTAAATTCATGTGATGTTGATGGTGAGCTAGTTAAGCACAAAGCTATTGCTAGCCCAGGGTGATCCTATAATCTTTGCTTCCTAGAAATCCATTCTACGTATATTCCAAAACCTACACTGATTCAACATTGTACTTAATATTTGAGGTTACACATAGTTTCTTTTTCAGTAAAGTGATGATATCTCCTTGTTCTTTGTTTTGGGCTTTCAATCAATCATTCATTTGTAAATTTATTCAATTTATTCAGTACCTATTTATTGAGTCAATAGTGTGAGTCATGCACTATATTCTAGGGATGCAAAGATGAGAAAACAACAGCAACAACAAAATACAATGCTTGCCTTCAAAGAGTATCCAAGTCAGTTGGTTGATGCATACCAAGTAGCTAAGGAATGTACAGCATGCTATGGTAGCACGGAGTTTGGTGTAGTATAATAATGCTCTCATAGAAATTATAGTTTTCATCAAAATCTTTAATCAGGCAGGGAGTTTGAAAGGCAGAATGGAGGGGAAGAAAATCTCAGACAGTTGGATGCAGACTTGCTTAGAATTATGTACTTGGGAAAATACAAGTAGCTTGACTCACATCCAGTATGAGAAAGAGTTGGTGGTAGGAGGCTAAGGTAGGCAAGTAGACAGGAGAAGACCATGACAAACTTTATTCTTCAAGAGAAGGAATGAATCCTGTATATAAAACTATAAAACAAAACTTACCTTATTACTTCATTATACTGGTAGCATGGACTTACTGATATCTGAAATTCCCCCTTTTCCCCATAAAAGATACCAACCCTCTACAGATGATGTCATCTCCAAAGATCATCCATTCTGTAGAGTTATCCTTGGACTTTAGTCACTTTTCTAAATCTGTACAGTGTTATCTATTTATGAACCATTATGACACTCCAGGCATTCATTAGGTTGGTATTAGAATGTTAAATTATGAAAATTTCTTGAACTATCCCCTCTCATACTTGAAAATATTTAGTGGCACAAATGGGTGTATTTTAGAGGTGAATTACCATGTATACATTTTACAGATGGCTTTTATAGCTTTTTTTCTGTGCTAACTAGACCTGAGTTCATAAAATTATACTTTCTCCTGCAGGGGCTGAAGATATTACTAATGCCTCCCACTGATCCAGAAGTTGAATTTCTTTCATTGCTCTGTAGGCCGTCAGGCTATCAAGGACTTCAGAGAAAACAGGGGTGGAAATTAAGATTTTATAGGCTGGAAGGAAAATAAGTGCAAGACAGCAGATTAGTTTGGACTGTGATTTGATATAAGCCTGGGTTTAAATCAGAGTTCTGACATTTGCTACCTCTGTGACTTTGGAGAAGTCAGCTCACCTCTCTGAGAATCAGTTCTTTCTCTGTAAATGAGCATTAAACTGCAGTATGTATCAGTCCTGTAGGTGCAACCAGGATACAGGGAATCTATAAGGCTGGTACAGTCCCTGGGACTAGTGAACTCAGCACTCTTTTACTGTTTGTGGACTTGGTGGATGAGTGAATATAATGGTTATATGAACCTGCTGTGTGGGCAGTGAACAAAGAACAAGGGAGCTCATAGTCTGCAAAGTTCACAGATAAGAATGGAGAAGGGTGAATAGTGGACATGTCTAGTGAATGGAAGCTGACCCCCAC
>NW_012145412.1:1681402-1683109 GCF_000956105.1 Propithecus coquereli
AGTCTAGCCACTTGAGACAATTCTCTTTTGATCTAATGTTTTTATTCTCATTTGTTGCTTGTACAATAGAGAGTGCATGTTTAAAAAATCATATGAAAGCCCGATTTGGAAAAAAATAAAGCAGTGTGCTTATTTTCTCCTCTGTTGAGATGATGATTTTGGCTGCCCTATGATTACGGATCTTATAAACAGAAAGTTTTGCAAGATATGTGGACTTTTCATATAGAAGCCCAAACATATTTGGTTACTTTTGCCAATAGTGGGTTTAACAGAGTATATCCTGCTTGGGAGAAAAAATGCATTGTTAGGTACAGATACCAAAATCCAAATATTTGTGTTTAGTGAATTTGATGTGGTTCTCCTTTTCTTTCTTTCTTTCTTTTTTTTTTAATGTGATTCTTCTTTGCTATGGACTTTTACAAAGGCCTGCGATGGCCCACACAGCCTTTGTGATCTGGCCTCTCTTATTTCTGTAACGTCCATTCATTCTACATCACCCTTTCTTCCTCCAGTCCAATCAAACTGGCCTCCTGGATGATTCACGAACCTATTATTACATTCCTCCTTTTAAAGGGCTTTGTTTTTGTCTTCTCCTGCCTGGAATATTCACCCCCTCTCTTAGTCCATTTTGTGTCGCTATAACAGAATTCCTGAGATTAGGTAATTTATAGAGAAAATAAATTTACTTCTCTCAGTTATGAAATCTAGGAAGCCCAAGATCAAGGTGCCAGCAGGTTTGGTGTCTGGCGAGGACCTGGTCTCTTCTTCCAAGATGGCACGTTGCTGCTGCTTCCTCCAGAGGGGAGTCACGGAGCTGCAGAGAGGAAAAAAGCAAACCCTCTGCTCCAGGCCCTTTTTATAGCACCATTAATTCATTTGTGAAGCAGAATCCTCATGACCTAACCACCTTTCATTAGGCCCCCACCTCCTAACACTGTTGCATTGGGGGTTAAGTTTCAGCATGAGTTTTGGAGGGGACAAAAACCTTTAAACCATAGTACCTCAGAAGTTTGCCTGGATGCTTACATCACCATTTCAAAACCTTGGCTCAATCTCACCTTCCCAATGAGTCCCAACTTAATTATCCTATTTAATGCTACAACCTGTTCCCCTGACCCCTCTTCTCCATTTTCCTTGTCATACTTTTCTTTTTTATTTTTTTTTATAACCTTTACCACCATCTAACATGTAAGGTTTGTTCACCATGTTTATTATAATATAAGCTCAAGGCAGGGCACTTTCTCTGTTTTGTTCATTGATATATTTCCAGTGCCTAAAACAATGCTTGGCTCATAGTAAGTGTTTTCAAAATGATTTGTCAATCATATAGAATAATGAGAAACTCACTAATGCCAAGTGGGAATTATTTTTTACCTATTTGTAGAAAATGACAATCAAAATGCAACAAAGGTGCAAACCCTGAACATCACATTGTGAAATATTAAAGGGATCAAACCATTTTTCTTTGCTTTTAATAAGTAAAATATTTATTATAATCATTTATTCAATATCTAAACATATTTGCAAGAAAATTAATGATGCATTACAATTTAGGTGATAGTACTGGCCACTTGTGGTCAATTTCAGGGGGTTGCCTTGGGTAATGGTTTTCTCTCTCAACTTAATAATGTCAAGAGATCTTCCATCATGCAATTTCAGTAATGCTGGGGCAGACACATGTGTGCTCTTTTTCCTTCTATTGCTGTG
>NW_012145412.1:1692549-1694672 GCF_000956105.1 Propithecus coquereli
ATGTTAGTGATGAACTAAGCTGAAGAGGAACTACCTCAACTCTTTCTTAACAGGAGGGTCGGTCTCCTGTGGCATTAATGGGTAGCAAAACTTGTTAAATCAGCAGACATCTCTCAAAGATACAAACTGCAAAGAGATACTTTAAATATAAAGCTTACTGATGGCAGAAAAAAGGGACAAATTTGTATTTGCTTTGTGTGTGTCTGTGTGCAGAGGAGGCAATGGGGTTCTGGAAGAATCTGCACCAAAATGTGAACTGTGTGGTTGGATCCCTCATCCCTCAGTGGTTGGATTGCGGAATATTTACGATTTTTATACCCTTCATTTGGATGTTTCCTTTTTTCAGAAATGTTGCTTTATTAATGAGGGAAAAAGTAATAAAATCATTTTACTTCAAAGTATGTTTTCAATGGGAAAAAGTAAATAAGGATACATGCCCAAGAAACAATAGGAGATATTAGGATTAAATATGGAGAGAAAAAAAATCTCTAATTTTTGGAAAACAGTTGAGCCCTGTGTCCAAAACATAGGATAACATCCTTTTCTAATAAACAAAGAGTTTTGTGGGAGAACTTACTATAAGTTTGTTGCTAGAGCTAAAGGTTAAGCAGGTATCCAGACTTGTAGACAAATATTTGAAATGTACTATCAGTTTATTGAGCTAAATAGAATAGGATGAAAGAGAAAACAGTGATTCATTTGTCTTGGGTGTGTCATAAGAAAATGACATGTTTGGGAAGACTTGACGTACGAGTCTGATTTTGGTCACAGAAACAGGGGAAAGATATTTAGAGGGAAAGTCGTAAGTGAAGACAAGATTACATCTAAGGGAATGACACACTAAAGGAATGTATCTTCTGTTAGGAAATTTATAGCTCTGGACTTTTAAGACCTATATAGATAAATGTATTTTTCCAAATTGTTTAAATGCAGCATTTTAGAAAAGAAGACAATGAATATCTTCTTTGTTGAAAAGAGGACACAAAGACACAGCAATTTGTATGATTTTGATGGAAACTTTTAAATGACCTTATTTTAGCTAAATTAAATAGGCGCTTTCTCAACTACTCTTAACTCCCCTTTTCTGGTTTCTCCCTCCATTTCTGGTGCTAACCCCTTCCCGCACCAAGCACCCAAGGTTGCAGAGCTTTAGTTCTAAGGAAACTCCATGCCAGAATAAGGTCAAACCTAACAAAACCTACCTTTCCTCCTTCTCCACCATCCCATCTGTGCCCAGGAAGGCAGCTGGGCTCCTCTATGCTGCCAATTCTTTGAATTGGCATCAATTTTACCTTTCCCATTGCTACATTGAAACAAAGTCATTTCTGTTTTGCCATTTACTTTAATCCCTTTCTCTACCCTTCAGTTTTCTCACTTTTTAATTTTTGTTGACTAAAGGCACTGGAGCCGTAGCATATCATAGAGTGAAAAAAAAAAGAGTAATGATCTTTTTTTAAAATTTTTCCTGAAAAAATATATTCTGCTTTCCAGCAAACAAGGAAAGCATTTCATCCGAAGCACTTCTGCTGTGTCCAATAATGATAGTTTTCTTCTTTTCTTCATCACTTCAGATAATTGGCCACATATTCTTTAGAGACAGGGTCTCACTCTGTCATCCAGGCTAGAGTGCAGTGATCATAGGTCACTGAAACCTCGAACTCCTGGGCTCAAGTGATCTTCCTGCCTTAGCCTCCTGAGTAGCGGGTACTACAAGCATGTGCCACACCTGGCTAATTTTTTTTCTTTTAAATTTTTGTAGGGATGGGGTCTCGCTATGTTGCCCACAGCAGTCTTTAACTCCTGTCCTCAAGCTGTTCTCCTTCCTTGGTCATCCAAAGTGCTGGGATTGCAGGCCTGAGCTACCATACCTGGCTCACATATGGTTTTGATACAGGAGCAGGACCTGAGCCAGCCATGACAAGAGGGAGATGTGGATCTAGTTCTTGCTGTGATGCTGTAACTTCATGGATAATTAATAAAAGCTAATGCAATTATCATTGTATGCTAGGCACTGGGCTGAGTATTGTAAACAGAATGCCTCATTTAGTCTTACAGCAACCCTATAAGGCAAATGCCATTATTCCCATTTTATAGATGAGGTAAGGGTCAGCCCAGGTCACCTC
>NW_012145412.1:1700072-1701380 GCF_000956105.1 Propithecus coquereli
TAAAGTTGAATTAAATTTGGTATTATTTAGCTAATTGATATAAACAATTGAACCCTTTGGCTAATCCTTTTCAAACCTTTTTTTAAAGCAGTTGGTTCCTATTCTTTAGAGAAATTTTAGTCAGAGCTCTGTATATCAAATAGTTAAAGCAGATTAGCTCTGCTTCCAGCAGGGCAGAGAGATTGCCAGCAGCCTTCCCTCTTGGTTGTTTTGAAGACTTTGTATGGCGGTAATTGGAGGACTAGGGACATTGGGACTGAAGGAAGCATAATTTAAAATACCTTGTTCTAGGAAAACATTTTCTGACCTGTGCGGTTTCAATTGACATTTATATAGTGCTTTACATTTTGCAGAGAACTTTTTGCTTTGAAATCATTTAACTGTTGTTGTTGATAACCGATCATTCATGTCAATCATAGCACTACTAGGCCCACTTCTAAAAACCTAAATATCATAGATAAAATTCTAGAACTATTCTCTCTTCTTACTGTCTGAAAGGTAGAAATATGTATTTTTTTCCTGGATTTTTCTATCTCCCAACAGACAGCTAATGAAAGATCATACCGATTGGCCATTTTCCTGCCTATTTAATTCCTTAACAGTATAATCTTTGTCAAATTAAAAAAAAAATCTGACTTAGGTAAGAAGTCATTTTTCTTCTTCTTCATTCAAGAGGTTATTGCAAGAGGAGGGAAAGTGACTATTGAACTAGGATTGAGGAGGCTGATTGCGATAAGGAGAAACACTCTGACCATGAGGTCTGCAACCATCTCAAAGTTAAGCAGAAAGGAGTTTTTCTTTTATGGGAAGGAGTAAACAAGGCTAGAAAAAACCAGATATGGGAAAGTACATGAATGAATGAGATGAACAAGTGAAGGTAGCCTGATTGAACTGTGAATCAGAGAATGCTTACCCTAAAATGGACCTATTCTCTATTCTTGAGAGAGATTGTTAGGCTCAGGCTGATAGTGGGTCAAAGTTCAGGGATCTCAGGTAAGGGGGAAAATCTTAACTAAAGTTTGGTTAACAACAGTTTGGTTCAGATTGAGCAGTGGGTACAAAAAATAAAAAAAATAGAAATTTACAGGGTCTGTGTCTGACTTTGTCATAGGGAAACAAAGGGGCATCCTTAAATATTTTCTAAGTCATATGGAGAATGGTGGTTCTGTGCAGTATGGAATTTCTAGGAACATAAAAGCATGGGGGAGAGGGGGCATTGTTAACCTTCATTGTTTTCCAGGATCACAGGGATTGGTTAAATTTGAACATACATCATCTTAATTACTCCTTGTAAGGGTCAAGGGAAAA
>NW_012145412.1:1701430-1703512 GCF_000956105.1 Propithecus coquereli
CCCAGTCCAGGGAAGAAGAGCAGTAAAACATGTGGTAGCTTGATATATAACACTATACCAAGCATGATATATATTTTTTTATCACCAAACACTGGCTTTGATGAACATACAGCTGAATAGCTGAATAGCTTTTTTTTCTTTTTGCAGCTACAGGCATTCATGAACCTGCTGAGAGTATTTTACTGAGTGAGAGCTCCTGTGAGGAATCTGAGTGTTCTGGAAGTCATAGTTAACGTTCAACTCACAAGGGCACCATTTAGGGAATTACCAAAAGAGAATGTATCTTGCTTTAAAAAAAAAAGAAAAAAAACATAACCAAAAGATGAGATGCAAGTTTATTTCCAGAAGGACAATTACTAGGTGACTTTTAAAAAATTAAAATCATGCATGATCTATAAAACAGAATAAAGTGTTTAAGAGTTTTGATGGAGCAATATACTCTTCAGTGTGATGAATCCATTTCAACCATAAACTCAGAGTTTTTCAGTGTGTTTAAATTCCTTTCATAGGAATTTTCGTAGAGTCAGTGAAGTTGTCTCATGGAGTTTTATTCCACAAATAAGATTATCCTCAGAGAAACCAACTTGCTATGTGGCCTCGGACTAGGAGTGTAGTAGATTGGCAGGTAATGCCTAGCTATCCTTTTTTGTTTGATTGATTTTCCCCTAGAGAGAGCACTCTTTCAAATGCATCAGTGGAAGAATAAATGTCTGTTTACATGTCTGGCTCCTCCACTTTGGAAAGACAAATTTTTCTTTGGGGGACAGTATTACAAGATTTAGCACATTGCTTGTTCCAGATCAGGTCCTACTTAAATGTTTGTTAAGTGAATGAGCTGAGGAAATACAGTGATCAGGTTTCTTAACTACATCCCTCTTTTGCTTCCCTAAACAATGCAAAAAATCTGAAAATGGTTGGATGGCTGAGTTCACAACTTTTCTCTGTAGCAGCAGACATCTTGTTAAAAAGGAATTCGAAGTCTAGGCAAGGAAATGGTCACTAGTCTTTAGAACAATATGTTGCCTGCAGTGAGAGGGAATGAACCTGTGTCATCTACAAGCACTCGGTCAATTAAGCACCTGATTCCAGGGTGGACTGACGAAGCTCTTAACCTTGAGAGATGATGGGGAGATATTATGTTTGGTGGTTAAATTAATGCAGAGGAAAGTTAAATGACCCAGGCAAAGACTAACAATGAGTACATTCTTCATTCATTCATTTAATGAATAATTTAATGCAAGGCTACTATTTGCTGCATGCTGGGTACACCCAGCATATAAAGAAATGCAAAATGGAGTTGCTGATCTAAAAGAGGTCATACTCTTTTAAGGGAGACAGACTCATAGCTCTTAATTCTGTTGTAATATGAGGTTATACTTCTCTAATGTTGGTTTTCCCAAAGTCTTGTGGTATACAGAGAAGGAAGAATTTTAGCTTGTTTGTTTGTTCATGAAGGGCATAGATTTAGAAAATACTCTCAAATAATGTGTTATTTGACCTTTGCCTTGAAGAATGACAAAAATTTTGACAGCAAAAGGAAGAGAAGCAGCCTCATGAAAACATAGTAAAACCAGGATTAAACCTTCAGGTGTTTCTTAGTCACTGAAATTTTATTAATTTTATGGTCTGTAGTGAAAGAGAAACGTTAGACTGAAATGTTCCATAAACACCAACTCTGTGCCAGGGACTGCGCTAGGTAAAGGGAGTACAATAATCAAGATACTGTTCTTGTATTTATAGTCAAATGTACAGTCCGGAAAGAGGGAGGCAGTTATGTCCAGGAAGAATAACTATACAGCTGGGTCACCAAGTTTTTCCTGTAAAGGGTTAGATAGTAAATATATTAGGCTTCGTGGACCATACAGCCTCTGTGGGGACTACGAGACCATGCCATTGTAGCATGAAAGCAGCCATAGGCAATATGTAAATAAATATGCATGGCTATGTTTCAGTAAAACTTTATTTACAAAAACAGGCAGCAGGCATGATTTGGACTATAGACTGTAGTCTGCCAATCTTTGAAATAGAGTACAATAACTACATGATAGAGGCAAGAAAGGAGTAAACTAAATTACTAATTAG
>NW_012145412.1:1714347-1715916 GCF_000956105.1 Propithecus coquereli
ATACATCATCTTAATTACTCCTTGTAAGGGTCAAGGGAAAAGTTCCCCTTCAGGCTCTGAAGGTTTGCTGAAAAATAAACTTACAAAAGGCAGATTAATTGGAGAAAAAGTATACAAATTTATTTAACATGTATAACATGTATAATTTGGGTCTTCAAAATGAAGACCCAAAAATACTGGGGAAATTATACATTTTTATCTTTAGGTTCAAGAAAGTATGGATAGCTATGTAGAAATATGACTGAACAGAAAGGGTATGATCTAATACCAATAGACTGAATGGGGAAACCCAATAAGATCTGTCTGTCTAGATTCTTCTTGGCCTCTCTGAGCATGTATTTCATCCTTCTGGAAATGGCCCTTTCTGGTATAGGGGTCTTATGACGCATAGTCAAACAAAGTAGGTCAGATAATTTCTTTATGGTCAGTTTTGGCAGAAAGGCAGAGAGAAAGTTAGAGTGGTATTTTTAAATTTTATGGCTGGCTTTGGGGAAAAAAGGTTCTGATTTCTATGACCCGCCTTGGGGAACAGTGATCCTAGTTTCCATGGCCAGCCTCAGGGGGGAATGGGACTGAGAGACAGGAGGACAGAAGAAGGTCAGGGAAAAGCTTCTGAGGCTGCTTCTGAGGCCTTCATTTCGGGGTATTGTTTTCTGAGCCCCAACATTCTCATTAACTAAGAATAATAAGTTTCTGCCACTTTTCAGATGAAGAAACTAAAAGATTAAACAATATGCCTGACATCACGATGCAGACATTCACGTACAAGTTTTTATATCTGAAACTGGGGCTGTTTTCACTCTGCTGTAACATCAATGAGAACATGAAGATCAGGAAGATGGCCAAAGGTCTATTTTATAAACTTGGAGCTTCGAATTGCACAGGTCAGAAGGTGTTTTCCTAAAGCAAGGTAATTTAAAGTGCACTTCCTTCTGCCACAGGGTTCTGACCAAAGACCACCTCACAATGGCCAGTACAGCCAAAAGGGCAAGCTGCTAGCAATATCCCCACCCTGCTCCATGCAGAGCAGATTTGTTTTAACTGTTTGACATATAGAGCTTCCGACTATACTTTCATTTAAAGGAAGGGATCCAACTACTTACAAAAAAATGGAAAAATATTAACCTAAGGCTTTGCTCTGACCCAGAACATTTTCTGGATTAATTTGAGGGATCTGCTGGCTAAATTCCTAGATTCTAAAAGTTTAATGGACTTTTTGGTGCTTGGATAACCTATTGATCAAAACTCAGTTTTCTAGGTCTAGTTCAGTTTTCACCTGCTTATGCTTTCTCACTTGCCCATTTTCCTCAAATCACTTATTGCTCATTTTCAATAATCTCTTCATTGTTATTTCCATATATGAATTTCCATCCTTCCTTTTATTTATAGCCAATTATATTATAAAGGTTTTTCCAACCAGGGTCAGAAGATTCTAGGATATTATGTCTGTGGGAACTGTCACATTTTGGTTATAGATCTGAGCAAGCATATCATATAAAGAAAGGAAGTGCTTTATTGATAAAATTGACATTGTATATAAGTTCCTTGCTGTAAATTAGTCCTACCTCT
>NW_012145412.1:1715966-1716998 GCF_000956105.1 Propithecus coquereli
TATGAGTATGAACAAAGGAGGTGGCTTTCCTGATCCTTCAATTGAAATTCTCACTTAGTTCTGGAAAATTTATCATTTGAAAAGGTTGTCTTCATGTTGCCAAAGATGGCATGCATTCTATTGCTTTTTGAGTTTTGCTTCAATTTTATCATATTTGTCAAGTTTCAGAATCAAAGTCACTGAAACCTGTTATAATCTGCATTGGCTTTGGAGAGCCTATGGTGGCATTTTCCAAGAAAGGACACCATTCTTTCTTTTTCTTAGTCTTTTCCCTCTGTCTCTCCTCCTCCACCACCAAAATAAAAAGGCTGAGATAGGAATAAGAAAGGAATATATCTTAAACTTGCTATAACACAAAGATATAAATTATGCTTATGAAAAGAAACTATTTTATTATTCTACCAACAATGAGAACATATTTGTCAGCTTTTGAAAAGAATGACAGAGACACTGTTTTTCTGCACTATAAATGGGAAAATACTTGTTTTTGTTAAACTATGTTTGTGTAAGACATTACCACAGTAGCATAGCACTTTGACAAGCACATGATTTTAACACATACAAAAAAAAAAACAACTTCAGCTCGCTAAGTTGAATTTTAATCTCTCTTTTGTATCAAAACATAGAGCACTTTGATTGATTTTCATTTGTGAGCCTTTTTTTTTTATCAGAGGTAATCTAGAGTTTAACATGGAAACCCATCAATAACATTTGGACTATAGACTGTAGTCTGCCAATCTTTGAAATAGAGTACAATAACTACATGATAGAGGCAAGAAAGGAGTAAACTAAATTACTAATTAGGAGTAGTTTAAAAACATACTAAATAAGAAGAGATGGCCAGATAACTAATAAAGAACTTTGAGTTTCTCAAGTGAAAAAACATGATGGTATTAATTTTAACTCTTAAGATGGGTCAAAGATTTAAAAGTGTGCCAAAAGCCAGAAATTGACAAAAATGTGTAAATTTGTGCAATTATTTTAGAAAACCATCTGGCAAAAGATACAATAGAACTTTAAAAGATAACATGT
>NW_012145412.1:1728068-1729340 GCF_000956105.1 Propithecus coquereli
CAACGTAGATGAGCCAGAATTAGTGGTTGGGGGACAGTCAATTATAAAAGTTTGAAGGGAAAATGTTTGAAATATAAAAGGATTGTGCATGCAAATTGCCTCACAAATATCCATAAAAACTTACTCTAATTTAAGTAAATTGAAATTTCAAAAACATGTGATAGATGTGGTTGGTGAATCCATACTGTGAGAAAACAAAAAGGCCTAGGCTTTACATGAAACAGTTGGCAAATGAATGTATATTTATGCATTTTTATCTTAGTACAAGTTGTTTAAAAGTTGTGTATCATTTAAGTTGACCTACTTTTAATTAATCAAAGATGAATGTAAAAACATTTCGTAGCTCAGATTTAGTAAAGGAAATGACTGGATCATGTAAGGCTTTGAATTCCCAACTAAGAAGTTTTAACTTTATTTTGGGGATATTTGGAAGCTATTGGATGATTTGAGGCAGAGAAGTAGTATAACCACAGGAGTGTCATTCTACATGAAGAACGATCTGGCAATCTTGCTCAAGATAAATTGGGATAGACAGATTAGAAGAGGGGAGAATACTGAGGAGTTTGGTAAAATAGGACAAGCAAGCCTTAATGAAGGCCTGAATTATTGGTAATCAAATATGAGAACACAAATTAATATTTTGAAGGCAGAACACAGGAATTAGCATTTGCTTAAATGTAGTGCCAATGAGATGATACCAAGATTTTAGGGTTGTAATACTGGATTTATGAACGTGACAATAAGAATAGTAACAAAGAAAAGAGAGGAATGTATAAGTAAGGAACATTAAGGAGGCACTAAATGCTGAGTCTGATTTTGGATCTGTTGAATGGAGAGTTTGAGTTATACACTCTATTTCCGCCTCTCAGTAAAGGGCATCTCATCTCCTATGGACAGCAGATAACTAGACAGAATCTGAAGCTTGGTGGTTGGGATTCATTTGCAAAGAAGAGACAGATGAATAAAACCATAAGAGGAAAGATGCAATCAGATACAGTTTGAGCTAAGTCAGTCAACCTCACAGAAGTAAGGGCAGTTGAGAGTTCAAGTAGGAACAATTACTTAAATATTACATGGCGAGAAAAAAGTCTGTAGTCTATAACTAGATTTTATTGGTGACTTTAGAGAATTGGTTTAATATATATAATCATGAGAATCTTCAAAGAGCTAAGGAAAAAGTCCATGGTCACGAAACAGAGGCAGCAAATGGGGACTTCTAAGAAATTTGCTTTGAAATTATGAATAAAATGAGAGTAATCATTTCAGAAGGAG
>NW_012145412.1:1731015-1732699 GCF_000956105.1 Propithecus coquereli
AGGACCTAAATAAACCACATTTTTCATAAAAAAATTGGAGAGTAGGAATTTGAGATTTTGGGCAGGCCAATAGTGGAACCTTGGCTTACTAAACAATGCTAGCTTGTAGGAGTCAGGATGTATTAAATAATGACATGATCAGAAACATCCCCAAATCCAAGTAGGTCAAAAACATTTATTTCTTGTTCACACTACATATCTTTCTTGTTGTTATGGGACTCTACTCCATGTTGTCCTTACTCTGAATACAAGTTGATAGAAGCTCCTTATTAATAATATTACTATCAACATATGCAACACTTACCATCACGGGGTAATAGAACGCTGGAGAGTCAAGCACAGAAATTGAATTCTTAGTCCAAAAATAATATAGGGTACTTCTGTTCAATTTCATGGCCTAGAAATAGTCTTATGGCCACATGTATTAGACATGTAGAGGTATATTCTTTTTGACTGTCTAGGAATGGAGAACAAATATATTTTGGTGAATAACAGTATCTCCCATACTACATAATAATCCTAATTTTTTCATAGCCATCCTATGTTCATTTCAGAAAGAAAAAAAGAAAAACGACCTGAGACTGAATTTTAACTCTGTATTATAACATAACTATTAAAATATTCCTTCATTTTCCTAAGCCAAAGGAATTCCTTCAGCATATGAACATTAAAAAGAAGGAAGAGGAAGAAGAGAAGGAAGAAATTTGAATTAGACTTTAATACTTGAGGATGAACATTCACCATCCTACAGTACAATTCTTTCAAAAAGTTTAATCCTTTCACAAAGGCAGAATTTGTTCAGGTGAAACTGTGCTGACCTGGCAATATATTTAAAGTGTAGAGAATCTTGAATATAAATATGAGAATTATTAGCAAAGTATGGTACATGCACTTAAAATATGTACAGAAGAAATGCTGTCTAAAAGATAAAATTTAATTAAAATTTTGTGTTTAGTTGATGCTTTAGGTTTAATTTCAAAGTTTATTAGGTGAAACTCAAAACACGAACTTGGATTTACCTCATGTAATAGTTATCAATTGCTGCATGACAAACTACTCCAAAATTTAGTGGCAAAAAAAAAAAAAAAAATCTCACTATTGTGTAGTTTGAATGGGTGATTTTTTTTTTATTTTTCTTTTTTTGACTGGTCTCACCTTGACTTTCTCATGGAACGACATTCAGCTGGAGGCTCAGTTGAGGCTACATGTTCTAATATCGCCTTATTCGCATAGCAGGTACCTCAGCTGAGATGCCCCAAATGGCTTTCTCTTCACATGTTCTTTCTTCTCAGGCTTCTGCACCTAGTAGAAGCAGCATTCCAAGATGACAAGCATCATTATACTGGTACTCATCAAACTTATGCCTGTTTTGTGTTTGCAGATGCCCTGTGGGCTAAAGCAAGTCATATGTCTAAGGCCAGAATCAGTGTTGAAAGGGCTACCCCAAAGCTTAGAAACTAGGAAGTTTGGGTTTTTGTGGAACTATTACTGTAACAATCTATTATTGTCTACCTTTTGTACCCATTGAGTCTTCTCTCCCCCCACATGCAAAATATATTGACCTTCTCTCAAGACCATACAAATCCCATCCAAACATGGCAGCAGTCTTGATGTCCATAATTTTTAATATGCTTCAGGTCCAGATGTGGGTGAGGCTTCTCTGTGCAACCTCTTTTGATCCAGA
>NW_012145412.1:1732749-1734309 GCF_000956105.1 Propithecus coquereli
AGAGACAGATGGAGAAACTGAGGCTTACAACCCTTAGAGTCACTTGTCTATACTGTCTATGAGCCATACAGTGTGATTGCAGTCACGTGTCAGGCATTTGTGTGTGTGTGTGTGCGTGAGATGGCAGAACAGTTTTCCATGGTATCTCTCAATGAGTCATTAATTTATTAATTTTCATAATGATATAATTTTATCTTCATATCATCAGCTCTCAAATAATAATACATGTGGTACTAAAAAAAAAATGGATGGGGGTATTCCTGGTACTAGTTAATTTTGTCTTTATTGTTTGGATAGGAAATCTTTTCACCCATCTGTTATTGTTTGAAATGTGTTTCTTGAAAAGAGATGTTGAAATTTTAGCCCCCACTTCCTCAGAATGTGCCCTTATTTTGGAATGAAAACTTTGTAGACGTAAGTGGTTAAGGTTAAATGAGGTCATATTGGATTACAGTGGGTACTTAATCCAATGACCAGTGCCTTTATAAGAGTATCTTCCCTAAAGGCTTCAGAGGAAGCATATCATTGCCAGCAACTGGACTTTGAACTTCTGGCCTCCAGAACTATGAGCCAATAAAATGCTGGTGTTTTAAGCCAGCCAGTCTGTGGTACTTTGTTACAGCAGCTATAGGAAACTAATACACTACGTTTTAATGACAAATTACTTTGGAAAATTATTGACAGTCATATGAGAAGATTCCTAGGATAACTACTAAAATGGACACATTCAAGAGGACTGTGAATATTTCTCAAGGAAATCAAGGAACTTTTATCAACAATGACGGTGCTATTGATGTTGTTTCTTAATCTATTTTCTTCCCATCCTAAGTGTTCTCTACCCTATTTGGAAATCGCTTCCCCCACCATCCCCTATGGTTAGCCGTGAACTTTGAAAGAGTAGTATTACAATGGATTAGGGAGCCCAAAGGGGATAATATCTTAGCCCAGTGTCCTTAAAATGGCCTTAATCTCTGGAAACCTTCACATTCTTTTTTCCAGGTCACATCTAAAAGATGAAAAGCCATGGTCTTTAATCTCATGTGTGTTTAGTTCCTTTCTTATCTCCCAGAGACACTGTGAGGTTAAATAGCACAAAACTAAAAAGTATTTTAGGCCCTTGTTACCCAAAGAGAAAAAGATATTGTTATCTTCTGAGGCAGGACATTAAAAATTGTGATCTTGATCACATGTTTAGCTTTTCTTTTGTTGATATTATCTGTGGATTAGAAGTTGAAAGTCAGGCACCTTTTACTTTGAAAATAAATCATCCACATCTTCATATGTATTTCAGGAACTAACAATAGTGCAGTGATTTGCACTATATTCTACCTACATTGTCTTTTTTGATATCAGTTAATAGCTATTAATAGAGTATTTGCTTAATAACAGGAGATTGATTCAATTTGTAGAAATTGAGCAACTTTTTAAAAAAAATAACAAGATACACTTATTTCATTGTGATCATAAAATTAAAATATGCTCTTGGTAGAAAATTTGAATAAAATAAATAATGAAGGAAACAAACCACCTGCAATTGGTCAACATTTGTGTTTTAATTTC
>NW_012145412.1:1737108-1738168 GCF_000956105.1 Propithecus coquereli
GTCTTAGAAAAATGGTACATTGAGGAATATTAAACTAAAATTAAAGAATCCACTTGAATTTTGACCTGAGAAAAATATTTCATTAGTGAATTGCAATAAAACACATTATGCGCTAACTCTAACATTGTGACACACTTGTTTAGTGTCATAGTGTCACTTGTTTAGTGAATAAAGGCAGTACACTGGAAAACAAAACATCTTTTCTAAAGTAATGGAGAGAGGTTGAGATAGGTATATCTATAAATATCTGTATATGTATATTTAGGAGAAAGCATAATATGAAAAGAAAAACAGAAGAAAGAACAGACACTTCACCAGGTTTGGGGAAGCATTATGGCCCAGAGCAACATTTCCCAAACTCTGGAACATGTGTTATGCGGTTACTACTGAGAATAGAAGTAAAATTAATTTTAAGTAACACTTAAATAATAGTGTGATACATAATTACAAAGAAATTCAATTTTTATTTCCATTTCATTTTATCTAATTATATCAAGGAGAGAATCCCAGTTTATTGTTAATATATCTTTAAGTTGCTAACTTCTCCTTATATAAAAAGAGAATGGGTCACCATCTTAAAGCAGCAGTCCCCAGCCTTTTTGGTATCAGGGACTGGTTTCATGGACGACAATTTTTCCACGGGCTAGGGGGAGTGGTTTGGGCATAATTCAAGCGCATTACATTTATTTTGCAATCAGACCTCTCTGCTAATGATAATCTGTATTTGCAGCCGCTCCCCAGCGCTAACATCACAGCCTCAGCTCCACCTCAGATCATAAGGCATTAGATTCTCATTAGGAGCAGGTGACCTAGATCCCTCGCATGCGCGGTTTATGGTAGGGTTTGTGCTCCTATGAGAATCTCCTGATCTGACAACAGGCACAGTTTACGCAGTGATGTGAGTGAGGGGGAGCAGCTATAAATACAGATGAAGCTTCCCTTTCTGGTCTCTTGTTCACCCCCTGCTATGTAGCCTGGTTCCTAACAGGCCATGGACTGGTACCAGTCCATGGCCCCGGGGTTGGGGACCACAGCCTTAGAGCATTTGCTATACATAAAA
>NW_012145412.1:1738218-1739157 GCF_000956105.1 Propithecus coquereli
ATTTTAAATATACTCAATTACTGATTAATCTATTAGATGAATGAACCATCTATGCTCAAACTACTTACATTTGTTGATTATATTCTGTATAAGTCCAAACCATTGTTCCTTTTTTCTCGAAGACTCAGTATTCATAAAGAACTAAACCAGAGATACGAAATTACCACTCATTTTGCATTCTTCATGCTAAATTCTGTGTAAGATATCAAGGTGAATCAAGTAATGATAGCATAACATACAATGTAATAACTGTAATTCAATGACAAAATATTATCATACAAATTACACATATACAAATGTTATTGTAGCTTAAGTAGGAAAAATATTTCAGCTAGGAAATCAAGGAACTGAACATGGAAAAAGTGGAGTTTAAGTTAGAACTTAAGATTAATACATTGCTTAAAATGCTTGTAAATTTGAGTGGGATGGGTAGGGAGAAGATTATGGGAAGCAAAGGTCAGAACTATAATTTTTAATGGAAAATAGCAACTTCAGCATATCTCCTTTAACCACCTTCAAGTTGCTGAATAACTGATGCCCTCCCTGCTTTCTGTAGGGTTATCAGTTTTGATGCTGATGACATACTGAACTCTCAGGCTGCTACATCACTTTATCCTACATTTGTGCATTTCTACTTCTACAAATTGATTGTACACTTAACAGCAGTAAGTTAAGCATACGACCTTTGTTTCTAAAACTACTCATACCAATGATTCTTGTTATTGTAAATATACAGTAATCTAATAGCATACAAGCAAAGCAATATAAATCCAAAACTAGAGATTTTTTTTTTTCTGTAAATGCTAAATTAATGCACTGAAAACACACAACGTAGATGAGCCAGAATTAGTGGTTGGGGGACAGTCAATTATAAAAGTTTGAAGGGAAAATGTTTGAAATATAAAAGGATTGTGCATGCAAATTGCCTCACAAATATCC